>NW_024504786.1:16803987-17023144 GCF_017590055.1 Onychostruthus taczanowskii
GGAAAAATAGGGTATTACTTCTGTTATCTTGTACCTATTACATTTCTCAAATCTCTCTGAATTGCTTTGTTCTAAAATAGCTGTCTGGACATAATTATATCAAAAGCTTTTTGAGTGTGAAGAATGCCCAACGTATCTTCACCTGAAACATCTCTCCAGGCCTGGGGATTTGTCTGCCTGATCCTTATTTTTAAAATCGAGAACAAACATTTCCCTGGTGGCACGGATGACACGGTACCCAACTGCTATTTATTTCTTTCTTATAATCTCCAAGATTTAGGTTTTATAAAAAAGAGCATGGTTCAAAAGCATTTTATATAAGAGCTCCTAAAATCCTCACAATTTGGATCTGATAGTAGGTGCAGACAGGAGACTGAAGGGAGCACCTCCCAGACCACCTGCAAAAAGCAGGGGAGAACTTTTGTCTTCAGAAAGGGAAGTCCCTTCTCTTCCCCTGCAAGGGTGAGAGAGAGCCCAAGAGCTAAATGTGAGCTTGAATTATTGGTTCTTTGAATTCGTGTTTGACACTGAACAACAAGCAAACCAGATATTTAATGTTTGCTGCGTGATTTGGGACAGAGGTAAAAAGTATCTTTAAAAACCTTCACCCTCCCAGTTTCAGTCTTCAAAGTTTAAAACTAACCTAATATTTTCTCTTGAAAATTCAAACTACAATCCTGTGTTTGTGCTGCCATCTCCTCCCCAGTCTAGTGAGATATTATATATCATTTGAAAAGATCCTTCTGGATGAAAGACAATATACAATTTAATTATTCTACCGCTATCAAGTGATGCTAACACAACACCAAACAAAAGGACAGTGCTGAATATATTTTCCAAATTCACTATATTCACAGAGCAAACAAACACAAATGGAAACACAGCAGCAAATTATAGCATTTGCAAAAACAATATTAAAATATAAGTGAATACAGAAAAAATATTTTAATTAACGAAACAAATCAAATGGAAAAGATTCCTCAAATAAAGCTTTAAAAGTGAGTGAGTCTCTGTGTGACTGCCATGACTAATTATGCATCTATGTAATGTGTGTTCAATTTGGGCTTATTTAAATAGCAGAAATGCTCATTAGCTGCAGTATATCTGTGAAGCTTCAATAAACAGTTTAATGGTTTTTATGTTTAACCAATTTGGTAAGTTCCTATAATTTTAGCTTTAGTAGCTCATTAATGTTATTTTTGATATCCATCTTACAGAATTCCTTTAAAGTGAATAGTAACATTACTTCTGAAAAATACAAATATGCAGTAACTTTCTTAATCTGAAATGTATAACTACAGCTGTCACATGCATTAACAGATTAACTGCTGACACTGCCCAGTCTAAATGCCCAGCAAATAAAGAAAGGCACAACCATGCTTTCAACCTTCTCTACCCCACTACTGTCCTGAACAGGATTAAAAAGTGGTTTGACTGGATAAAGCTGGGTCCAGTTACAGTGGGAGAGGGTCCTGCTGCAGGCTCCTATTGACTTTGTTTTCTGTCACCAGCAAGCAGAAGTGTCTGATATGTATCAACTCAAAGAGCAGAATTTCTGCCCTAAGCAAACTGGGCTTTAGAAATCATCATGAAGCCACTTTTTGATACAGGGAATGGGTAATGATTTCAGAGCATGGAACTGCTGCACCCAAACTCATTTAGTAAACCTGTTTGAGGAGGAAAATCCTATTCCAAATTACTCAGCAGGAAAACTATCTATTTCAATAGGAATCTTCTGCATGTATATAAATTTCAGTTTTATATAACAATTTTTTTTCAACTCTGGTGCCTCAAAGCCTGTTGGTGCAGGCAGATGCCAGGGCATTCCCAGCTGGGGTATCACAGCCTCCCCTCCTCCCCTCTACTCTTTCATTAGATAGTCAAGGCTTCAGTGCTCTGAGGTCAAAGTTACCCAGCTGTCTGAGCAGGCTCTATGAAGAAACTCAACAATCCTTTCAAGTTTCAGAACTTCTGGTTTCTGTGCCATTTGGAATTCTATATTTGATCAAAAGAAAGATAAAAATCTCTCACTTCGGAGGTCAGAGCTCTGCAAACTTTTTTCCTTTTTTCCCTATCAAACGCTTCTCAAACTGTAGACATAAAAATTAACTATGAATAGGTTAAAACATAAAATTGTAAACAACTTGGGAAAAGTTATCTTTACTGTATGTTGACCTATTCTAGGGGAGCAGTAAACTTGGGGTTTGCTGGTGCAGTTTCCAAGAAAGATGACAGTTGTACTAAGATATATCTGAAAATACATGAAAGCAAAATATCTGAAAGGTGTGACTGATTCCTGGAATGATGAAATAAAGTTTTGCCCTTCAGTCAATGATGCAATTGGTAGCTACTACCAACATTTTCATAAAACATATTTTGGTTCACAAATAACTTACTACTTCTGGGATTTTTTTTACAAAGGTGGTGCTTGGATTTTGCTTGGATATTTTTTAATTTCTCTTTTCTGCTGTTCCAAGAAAATAAAACAGACATTATCATGCTAAGATTCAGTGTTCTGGTTACATGTGAATTCTTCCTCTTTACTGCTGCCTGCTAAACAGAGTGTCAAACTAAACTCAGGTTGTCAGTCCCCTATCCTGGCTTAGTCCTTTGCTCTGCACTGAATTTTGTAGTGCATTTTGAGCGCTAATTTCCATACTTTCTCCATGGTTCTCATTGCAAATTCCAGAAAATTATTCTGAACAAAGGCATTTGTTATAAAATTTTGCATTGTATTCTATAAAGTATTGTTCCCTTTGCTTATCAGAAGGATTAGAAAAGGGTTATTCAAAGTTCAAACTTAAAACCAACGGGACTGGTGTTAAGTAGGATGCAGAGGCTGAACACAGTGTGAGGGAACACACGGAATTGCAAGTGTACCTGTTGGGTAGCTGCAATTAGGAACGGTGACAGAAGATACTTCAGTAATTCACTAAGCACACTGTAAGCCTCAAAAATAACAAACTAAGCAAAAAAACAATAACCAAAGGAAAAGTACAAAATTCCTCTCACAGCTCTTTGTTTTTGAGGGTCAGTTACAATGGCTTGAAGGCTCTGGTAAGCTTTGCAGTCAAAATAAAGCAGCTTGAGCTTGCAAAAAAATTTTTCTTCAAGAAAAAGCAAAAAATTTTTCTTACTCCATCTGCAGTACTTGGATTTGAACAATTTGTTGGGCTGGTTTTTTACTGGTTTTAGTAAAATGGTAACATTCTTGAAACAGTCTAGAACTCCCTGGTTTCATCTACAAGCAACTCCAGGAGCATAAAATGGAACTAGGAGCCAGTTTTTTAAAGTGATGCATTTATATGATTCCCAACAGGAGGATGACTACCCACTAGAACTGCTACTTAAATACACCATCAGCATTTTATTTTAACAAAACAAAAAAGACTAAATACCTATTGTGAACACATGGAATCTCAGTTGCAAATTTAATAGTTACCATGCAAGAATAGGAAACATCTTGTTGAGGATAATAGACCAGAAAAAACTTTCTAACCTATGAGCTATTTCTGCTCAGTCACCCACACACTTATGGCTTCTTACAAAACTTTCCAATGTGAGCATCAAGGCTGCCCTGAACACTTTGTTGAACTGGGGCTAAATCTAATTTTAATCTCTCTGGTTTTGACAGTATTTTCTTTATTCTTTTATCAGTAGAACCAGCTTTTACAGGATATAACCTGCTATCTTAGCCCATACCAATACTGCATTTGCAGTTCCCCAAGGTGCCTTATGAATTAGGTCAATTGATAGAGCTCTTTGTATGAGCAGCAATTAACATGTTTATTCAACCTGCACCTGAGTCACCCAGTCACAGAATAATTGAGACCAGAAGGGCCCTCTGGAGGTTACCTATTCCACTCCCTTCAAAGTTAGATCAAGCTCCAAGTCAAATCAGTTTGCTCATGGCATTGTCCAGTTTTGAGTACCTCAAGTATTTTCATCTCCATCTTTTGATGGGGAATACCTGAATATTTTAATCTCTTGAATACAGAAGTGTACTTAATTTAGGAAAACCAATCAACCACCAAAACAAAAAACGTCAACAAAACACTAAGAAGTGTTTTGGTGGCTTTTTTTTTCTTTTTCATTTATTTTTATTATGTACACTGAAGTGGTCTGGAGTTTTGGTTGTAATCCAGCTCAATGGTGAAGAGCAAATTTGACTCTCATTAAGACAGCTTAAAAAAAAAGAAAATACTTAATACCAACTGAAATGGTATGCCCAAAATAAGCACTTTATGCACTCAAGTCTTAGTTTCTTTTCAATTTCACAACATCCAAAACAAATGACTTGCATTTTTCCTTTTTATTGATTGCTCTTCTAACAGCAGTTTCACCCAAAATACAGCATGAAACTGAAGTGTTTTGCTCACCCCCAAATTAAATGACTATTCTCTCATGATCAGATCACTGCATGACTGTTCCCCTCCCATTTTATGTTCCTATTTAAAAACCTCTCAACAATTAATTTACACTGTGAATGTGCCCTAGGAAATACAAGAATGGCACAGTAAGTTCAGTCTTTTAATTGAGATAATTTTTAACGTAGGAGAAAACAGAATCACTCCTGTATCATGGGGTCTATGAATCACAACAAAACATATTGATTGAACAGGTTAATATTGATTTACCACATGAGATTCTAGAAACCCTTCCAAAAAACCTAAACACAGGGTTTTAAAAGCAAAATTACCAACAAAATTTGCCAAAATTCTCAGTTGATCAATATCACCATCAGAGTAGTTAATGAATCTCTTAAAAAAACTGCTTAAATCTTCTTATTGTGTCCTGGAGGTTAGACTGAACCCTGAAATATGACCCACACAAATGACAGTCTTTCCACAGCAATACAGCTCCAAGAAAAATGCAGTCTGTTCTCTCCTGTGCCCTGTAGAACAGGAGGCAGCAGCAGGCAGCTCTGAGTAATGAGCTGGGAGCTCACTGCAAGAAACTGCCCCAAAGTATTAGTAGCACACACAATATAGGATTGCTTCATGTATTCACTTCACATGTTCCTCAAAATACCAGGCTGATCCCTCTTTTTACTGTAGGAGAGGGTTTAGACTCTTCTCATGGCTGCAGGATGGTTTACCATTCTATACAACTGGATGTAGAGCAGGGAGTGCTGAGTACATCATTGAGGTTTAGAGCCTGCTCACATCACTTAGGATTTACAATTTTACTTGATTGCAAAGATTCACAAAAGTACATTACACTAAGAAATTCTGAATACCAAATTTTCTGGTCTTGTGCAATCTAAGGCATTTGCCAAGTCCTCTGTCAGAGCATTTGTATGGCCCAAAGGACCAGGACAACATCTCATGGGTTAATTGGCTGGCATGACCATGCCCTGGAGAGGCAGGCACATTGCTCACCAAGGCTTTCAGAACCTGCTAACCTAGATGACCGTCTCCAAGCCAAAGACCTTCTCATTGTATCAATGTGTCTTCTGCTGAGTTAGTGTTTTTATTCTCAGTCACATTTGATGTGAGTGCCTGAACTCCTAAAATCTAACCTAGTGTCAGAGAACAGTCTAAGCACTGCTCAGTTCCCATGTTCTTAACTGCATTCACATTCATCTCTCTGCTAAATGGAGACAATTCGTCCAATCTCTGAAATGCCATCAATGTGCCAATTTCTGTATCTTTACAGACTTAAGTAATTGCTGCTTTTTAAAACTAAGCCTTGTAAAGTGCAACTAAGAATATTGTGTAAGATAGAAGTCTCAGTTCTCATGTACGTGCACAAGAAATAAGAAATACCCAGACCAGCTGAACCAGAATAATGAATGTTTCAATGCCTGTTTAATTTGCAAAGTTAAAAAAAAAAAGATATTTCAGAGATCAGATCAGTTCAGCTTAAAGATGTAACATAATGAGTTTCTCTAGAGTTAATTAATGAGATCAGAAGAAATTCCCAAGAGTTTCTTTGAGGTCCCACTTGCACTGAGACGTAAAATATACGCTGAGGAACTGTACTTCAATGCTGAGTTCCAGCTCTATCCAGCAATATGCAGAGAACTGCTTAGTTACCCGACCCCCAAGTCTTTCTCTAAAGGTGTGCCTGAAGGACAAACTCCTGTAAGGGGACCTGCAGCCACAAGCTGAGTAACCTGCAGAAGACCCATTTGACAACACTGTTAAAGGACAGGACATGCAGCTAGAAGAGCAATCTGCATTTGCCTTAGTCAGGGTTACCTTTATCGTCACTCAAAATGGAGCCGAAGGCACTGATCACCACATCGGCTTTCAGACGGACAACCTGATCCTCATCTTCTTTCCAGCTTCCATCGCTGTCTTGCTCAGTTCGAACAAATTCCATAGCAACAATTTGTCCACCTTTAAGAACAACTTTCCGAGGAGAGAGGAAAGGCAGAAATTCACACTTCTCTTCTTTTGCAAGTTCCATCTGTAGAGTAGAAGCAATAAAATATATAACTTTAACATTCTGCATTTCCATGGAAAAAAACCCCAAACAAACCAACCAGAAAACAGTTTTTGCCTCAGGATGTTGCCATGGATTCTACTATAGCAAAAATCAGCCATGTCCAGTATGCAGACAGTCATCTTACTGTCAGCTTCAGAGCCTCTCATGCCATCAAATCAAGCAGTGGCAGTAAGTAAGCTTTAAAGGCAAATATTTCTCCAATATATTTTCTTATTTTTTCATTACTTTGAATACATTTAACTTCTTGTAGGATAAAAGATTTCTCTTACATAAATATCTGTGTTATTTAAGAAGTGACCTAGTATTAACTTAGTCCATGCCCTGATTTGTATTTATTATGATTTTAAGATTTTATTAAATGCTGACTACCATGTACAAGCAACAGTTTTCTGAGTGATAATCCAGACTTGAGGATCTTCTGCTGTGGTAAAACTGCTTAAGTCAATCATCTTCAGAATGTGACTGTCTCTATTTAGACAACTTTTTTGAACATGTACTATCCCACCTGAAATGATTCTATCATGGCCATTACTAAATGAAGCTACTTTTATTTTACTGTTTTCAAGGCCCACTGCATGATTGGATGAATAGCAACTTTTTTGACAACTTTTAGAAATTTATCCAGGCTTCTATGAAAGATTTTGGTTCAGATTTTAGAAAGAATCTGAAGAGCACATAAGTCTGTGCAATGGCTTCAGTAATCTCATTGTGTCTAGAACTCTTGACTGAAGTGCAGCAGAAGTAAATCATGCACCAAGAAACCCTCTAATACTTTATTTGCAGCTCCATTTCCCTTCTGGAAGATCTAAGGTGCCCACATTCTTGAAACAGACAGCCAAACTACCATAAATCTCATTATAAAGATACGTTAGATGGTGCGCTATTCTGAACTATATAAAAAGGTAATGTACCAAATAAATGAAAACAGAAAAAGACCACCAAAATAAGAAAAAAAATCTGAAAAATCCTCCTGTAGTGCATATAAATCGAGGAAGCAGAATAATTTCAAAATGTGCAGATGACCCAATAAATGCCAAAGTACAAAGCCAAACTAAAAACCAAGTGGAATGCTGAAATATATGACAAATAGCATTGCTTCACTGTCATTGGCAGTGATTCAAAGCCAAAATCACTGTAAGTAATTTTTTCACCAGAAAGGAAGGAAAGGTAAGAAAGCAAGAAAGAAAGCCTTTTATAGGTTCACAAGGCAATGTCAGAATCACTGAGATTCCCTAAACAACAGCCAGAAGGTATCATTATAAGATCTAACCACCATCTGAAGAGTTACCTACAACACTCTAATGGCTGTTTGATTCCAACATTGAGAATTTTAGTTCATTTCCTAACTTGCAAGAAATTCTAATCCCTGCTTGCAAATACATCTCTCTGTCTTGTCAGGAAACAGATACAACAGTGGAAAATTATTTAAATACCGAGTACACAAAGTGAGCCTCAGATCTTTAATAAACATTCCTACATTTTAAGAGCATTTTTATAAACAAAATCTTTAGAAGATGTCTGCTAAGTACCTATAGCATGCTTCCAGGCCACATAGAAATACCTAAGATGCCTTCTCAGAAATGCTGCTATTCAATTTTACCTCTTCTGGGACAGCTCTGATATGAGTGAATCCCTTCCTGAAGACCACGAAGACGCGACGGGCTCCGCAGCGCAGAGCAGATGTTGCACAGTCAAAAGCAGTGTCTCCTGCCCCGAGTACAATCACAGTTCCATGGATTGGTGGCAACGGAGAGTTACAGGCACACATCCCTGAAAGATAAAAGGCAAACCCCATTTTCAAGTAGAGAAACCATTTCTGCATGATAGCTCAAAAGGTACTTGCACTCAAAGCAGTGTAAAATTGCATCTTACAGTTTCCAAGCATGGAGTGTCACTATCAAATTATTCTGCTCCACTGAAAGACAGTTTTATTCCCCC
The DNA here is from genome assembly GCF_017590055.1 of Onychostruthus taczanowskii. Lineage (NCBI taxonomy): Eukaryota > Metazoa > Chordata > Aves > Passeriformes > Passeridae > Onychostruthus > Onychostruthus taczanowskii. The sequence goes on from NW_024504786.1 coordinate 16,812,379, forward strand.
TTTTAAGATATGCTCATATACATAATTTCATAGTCAGTACTCTAAGCAGCTGCATCTTTCTATTGAGAGAGAATTCAAATGACAACATGTTTGTAGGATTGTGGGTCATGTCAGATTGAAACTAGAATTGTGAGATCTTTTTATTCAAAAAGTAAGTTCCTCTCTCATCAGATTCATTATCCTCCCAGCTAAAACAAAAAAAGAAAAAACAAACCAAAACAATAACAACAATGAAACAAAACAACAACAAAAACAGATGACCAGTTGTTATCAGTTATAGTTTTGTGTAATAGCATACCAACATCAGTCCCCTCAGATTTCTATAAAGCACTGACACTGTTCTGGTGGTGACATGATTCTCTGAGGCTATTCATCAGCTGAACATGAAGAAAAAGAATATTGTTACAGTAATTCCTAGTTCTTCTACTGGAAGAAAATGTTTAATCTACAGTAGTTTTTTATAAATCATTTGGAAAAAGTTACATGGAGAAAATGATAACATTATGTGTTTATCATCTACAGCTTGTATTTAATGATTCAATTAAAGAAGAAACAGTTAAGTAAAACTGAACTGTGTCTGCTCCCTGGATGAGACTGCACTTTATCACATGTTTGAGTACAACTAACTGTTGGTTAGGCAAATGGTTATAACTTGAAAAATATTGACATAAATAATACAAAGCCATATTCTTACTGAGTGCAGGACAGTTCCAGTCAGGAGACACTAAGCATTTACCTGTTCTACTTTAACTCAAGTATCCTACTATATCAGATTTTCACATGGAATTGTGGAACACAAGTATTATTGAAGTAAACAATCCTTTTCATTTAGACATATAATGAGAGTGAGAAACAGCATCCTAATACATCTATTCTCTCTCCAGTTGAAAAATACTTAATGTATGAAAAATGCTATAATTTCCCCCTGCCCATGTATGTGGTGCCACATTGACTATTTATTTAATAGGATTCTTAGGCTAAAATTATCTCTAAACTTTTCTCATTTATTTTTAGTGAACTTAATACTCCATACAAATTGAGCAGTGGAAAAAGCACAAGTGAAGCAGGGGGCTGACAGCTCAGAGTGCCATTGGACTGTGAGTCTAGATGAGATCAGTCAGAGCAGCCTGCTTTGCTCTTGGTAACACACTCCTGAGGTAAATTCACAGCTATGTATTTGCAAGAGGAAACCCTTTTGGAGGAAAGTGTATTAACAAGTGGCATTCAGAATTAATAAGCAGGCAGAATATGTATTTTACCATGAATAAGTCTATTATGTCTATTATTTAGATAACTGTCACAGTGAAAAAAGGAGGATAGAGGAGGATGTAGTACATGTATATTCTATTTTATAATTCCATGCCTTAAAGAGCAAAAGGTGGCTATAGCTACAGACAGACACTAGGAAAATTAAGTAAAAGAGACCATGTTAATTAACAGACAACACCAAAGAGCTATCTATTACTGTCAATCAGAAAAGGTTAGTTCTTCTAAGTTCATCCTTTTTCCCACTGTAGACCTAATATAAAAAAACCCCATATTATCAAATATGCTAGCTAATCAAGAGGGCTACTTTGCATTATTTTGAAATATGTGGCTCACAGTATAGAGATCCTCATGCAGGCAGGTGACTTACAGTACACAGCTGCTACATATCTCCTTGGAACTCTGCAAAGTATTTTTAGTCACATTGTTTCACGAGAGTTTTGTTTTGCAGAATTTACTTTTCCTTTGTTAATCTACGAACATGTTGCACTGCATATTCTCAACCTGTTTTATTTTTAAACATCTCTGTCTTCAAAAAGAAAACCCAAAAGCTCACCCTTTTCTCCCAAATTGTTTACGATTACTTTGAGCTTAAGAAAATAAACAGAAATAAGCATTTGATGGAAACAGCAAAGAGATGGCACAGATGGGATGCAGAATTTCACTTCTGAAATATTTTGCATCAAATGGGGTAATAAATGTTACTTTTATAAGCAGAATAATCTCCCATAGAATATCTATTTCTCAAAATTGTTTAAGTCTACTAAATAAGTAGGCAATCCTATATGATGCTAAAAAATCAGTTTGTAGATAAAACAAGTTATTTAAGTCAGATGTAAAATACCACATTCTGTCCCAATTAAATAAAACACCAAAACTGTGTTTTTCTTTTTTTGTCTTGGGAATCTAGACCAAGAAGAAATGTGGCATAGAAATCACATATTTGGGGCTTAAGAATTCATATTCAGGGACACTGAAAGCATCTGTACTCCTTAGGGAGCAAATGCAGCTATCTCTGAGCTCAAAGAAAGATGTGAAACCATAAAACAACACTGTATTTGGTGCCTATAAACTGAGCACTTTCTTATTAACTCCTGTCATACTCCTGGTGTCCTGGGTCTTAGATTGTAAATTCATTGGGTAAAGAACTAGTGCTGATTTAAATGTGTCTGTAAAACCTGTAGCACATGACTTGGGATCAAGTAAAAGAATTTATCAACAATCTACAAGTCAGCTGCTTATGTTAGTCAGAAACACCTTTTTTAATATCAGATTTTTTTCAAACCATCTTATATATACTATTTTTATCATGATACTTCATTCAAATGAGAAGCTTATGTCATCTTTTGACTATAATTAAAAATAAGAAATAAAACTTATTAGGGGAAGTTATTTGCCGTAAGTTTAGATTTGTATACATGATTATTCAGTTTTTAATCTCTGAGACTAACTTTCCTGACCATGCTGCTGATGTTGCCATTCACCAAGAGAAAACCCTGTCCCAGACATATTCAGTGGAAGGTACTTTGTGACTGGATGTGCTGCTTTGTAGCCACACCCTTTGATATAATAATATCTGCTAATGACTTATTGAATGTGATTACAACAGGAACACAGTGCCACACACCTGGTTTACTTGCCATTGCTACCAAAGGTAAGAAGTCTTTAGATGTGTAGAATCCTTGATTCATTCTCAGGCCTTGGAATATACTGTCTCTGTTTGGTTCTGGCAAACCTGAAATAGATATTTTTTGGCACATAAGAATTACGCAGGAAATTTTCGCAATCAACATATATTTTGAATTACACACATATTCTTAAAAACATCATCCACACAAGCACTTTCACAAACCCTTAGATGTTTCCAAAATAATATTGCAAATGATCACATTTGTAGTCTGCAGCTTACATAACTGGTGATTGTTTAATAGTACAGGCACTTGAAAATCAGGTTCCTCAACAATGTGTGCACTTGTATAACTCATAACAAAACAAATGCAGGGGAAGGAATTAGAGAGAACACGGTGCAAAAGCAGATAATACAAATGAGGCAGTAACAAACAGCTTAACTGATGAGGGGAGCAGGACAAATGGCAGTGCTGTAGGTCTGAGCTGTGAGTATTTGTATGCCAGCTTTTTTTTTTTTTTTTTTCTATTCTTGATTATTTTCTCAAAACCTTGAAGTCCTGATTGGCTGACATTTATTCCTAGTTATCAAAAACACACATTTAGACAGAATCCATAGGATGCAGACAAAGATTTACTTCACAACTATTAATAGCACCAAATACCTTTCCATTAAAAGAAAGCAGCAAAAAGCATCTTCCAATTACCAAAGAACATCATCTCATTTTGATGTGAATGGTTGGACAGCACCAAAAGCTAGCCCAGCTGACACACCAGTTAAGCAATTTTATTTGTGCAAATTCAATCAGGGTATTTTCAACACCCTCAACTTTCATATTTACATCTAAAACCCCATAATATTATCAAAAGTAAGCTAATTAGTAATTACATACTGAAATGGAGTAAATGTCAACAATTTTTGTAAGAAAACATACTAGCACTGAGGCATCCTCAGAGCAAGCAGGAAGAACAGGAGCATACGAAGCAATCTGGGTCCCCTCCATTCTCAGGCATGGGTGGCAGCAGACTAATATTACTCCTCTTTGAGACACACTGCTCTGGAAAAGCCTAATAACACAATTTTAGCATCTATGATAATGCAGAATTGCACATTGAGGAGCACTTTACCAAACAGGGAAGGCTTGGGATCTTTTTCTATTAATTAAGCAATCAAAAATCTGTCTCATTGCAGCATACGACTAGAACTACCTAATGAGAAAACTTAGTAGTTTTTCATGAGTTACCCATATGAAGGAAGTTTTTTGAACCTGTAGAACTCTGAGTGAAGTTACTATAATACTAGAAAAATAAAATACATTTTTAGATTTATTATTAGAGTGAAGTAAAACAAAATATACCCTCAGTGAATTAAAAATGCTTACCAGCCAAAAAGCAAATTTAAAAATCCTGAAATTTGATCTCTATTTCTAAAGAAAAATCATGACTCAGTTGCTGAACACCCAGCTCTGAAACCAACACTGATCTATAGTTGGATATTGAGAAAAATAAGGTTAAAAAATACTAGCACGTCCTGAACTTCAAGACCTTTGAATGCTGTATTTTCTGGGTAGACTGGAATTTCAGCTAATGAATAATGAATAATGGATGTCTTAAGAGGCTGCCAGAAATCCTTAGTACTATTGAAAGTACAATATGTAAAATGCATTAAAGAAACTATTTTTAAAAGGGCATTGATTTTTCTCTATGTATATATTGCAAAATCATCTATGGCAAGAAGAGCACCACAGAAAAAGCTCTCAGTGACTGCCTGCAGGCAGAGGACAGAGTAATGCAACCATCTCTATTGAGATATCCATAAACCAACTCAGAGGCCTCAGTTTACTCTTGGGAGAAACACTCTTGTCATTAGTGGGATGTGCAGCCTGCATTAAAGATAATTTCCTTTCCACCTAATATGCACCTCCATTCAAAGAGAAACCCTCAAAATATTTTTTCCCACTTATTTTTTGCTGCTTTTATCATCTCCTAATGAAAACTATTTGGTCTCTAACAGCATCAGTATTTTAGCTCCCATAGGCTGAATAAAGAGTATAATAAAGGAAGAGTTGCAATGTTCTTTGTCTAGGTTCATCACTAGTCTTTTCAGATTCATCACTGAAATAAAGGAGTTGGATTAAGAGCACATTGGGTTCAATAATGTTTAGCCTGGCTGATATGACCAAACAACTGCCAAAGAGGTGGTCAATATACGTGGCATTATCTGCTATTTATTCTACTATTTTCATTTTGCTGAAAACTCCTTGAAAAACAGTTTGTGATATTTACATTTTAAGGAAATACAGGGGATTTCTTCTTTTATACTTATAAACACTTAGCACAGATTGAGCTCTTTGCTAAGCACCTGCTGGAAATTGTATTGTGCTGGATTCTGATGCATCTCCTTTTGCTGTTCAGTATTTGCTATTGTAATGACTTCATTGTCATTATTTATTGCATTTACTTTTGTTAAAATAGAGAGATTTAGTACTCCTTCAAGCCACTAGGCAAGCTAAGAAAGAGGCAGACGGAGGCAGACAGAGAAAGAGATCAAGAACTGATAAGATTCACTTTAGAGACACCATTTCATAATAAACATTCACCCCACAGAAGTATGCTTTACAGAGAGATCAAATATTGATAAATAGCCAACAGCCTCTTGGGAGAGAGAATATTTAACGAAAAATAGCTGTAGAGGAAAAATGCAGTTTTGAGCAAATGGTTTCAGAGAAGAAATAAAATTTAAAAAAACCCAGTCACCTATGAAAGACACAATTTAGGTCAAAATAATGAACCAAGAGAAATACTCTTTGAAGATAAATCAGAAAGATTCTTTAGAAAAAGAGAATTCACACACTAGCACAAAATAGCCAAGAGCCACCCAACAAAAAATGCTTAGAAAAATATAAGGTCTTTTCCCTAGCTTTTAGGCTGAAGCCAAATAAGTCAGTTCTCTGTTCTCCAAATCCACTTGCAAGACATCTAATAAGATTTTTTTATTTATTATTCGGTATTTCATGTTCTGAAACAATCTGTCACTATCCCACATCTTCCCTCTTTAAATAATCTGTATCAATATCTAGTGATAACAATTATTTCCTTCCCCTGCGCTAAAGAACAACTCTTTTGAAGGGCAAGCAAGAGGAGGCAGATTAGAAAGGCAGCTCCCCTTGGTGGTGTTTGGATGGGCTCTGCACACCCTTCTACAAGCAGAGGGCTGTGCTGAGCCCCCAATCTTCTGCAGCCACAGCTCTGGGCTTCCTGAAGCCTCAGCTGCTTTGCTTGCTGATGCCAGGGAATCTTCTGAAGCAACTGATATCCAAACCACGCAATGAAGCCTCATGGGCTGTGGAAAACTGCATTTACTAAGAATAGAGAAAGTAGAAACATTGTGAAAATAACAGCTTGCATGACAGATCTAGTTCAGCTTTGCAAAATCTAACCTAGACAGCCCCAATCTGGGTCAGGTGCAGCACAGAAAGCAACTCATCTTGATTCCTGACCCTCTGGTTTGCTGTGCTCTGCCTTCCATCTCCAGATGCTCCAGCTGTCTCTCAGTAGGCCTTCTTTGCTTCTTTCCTTCATTTGAACCCCACAACCCTTCTCCAGTTTGCAATTCCTCAGCACCAAAGTCTCTCCCATGTATGACATGCCATATCCATTCCAAAGTCCTTAACCACTACAACAGTGGCTTTGGAAAACACAGACTTTAACTTCCCCTTTCTATATCCTTTATATATACATATAAATATATATGTGCACATATGTATTGACAAAAACATCATCTGCCTCCTAGTAAGATCTTGTACTTTCTGTTCTCACAACACTAATGCACATCTCAAGACCATTGTTTCCCTTTAAAGAAAATTTAGATACAATTCCCTAGTCCAGTTGAGATATGAATTGCTAAATGATTAGAGTAAATTTATCAGATGTACAAGGCAATGTACCAGGGGATGCATAGACAATGTAAGGGACTGGCTTGCAGAGCAGGGCACCAAGTCCATTCAGCTGCTGCACCAAATAAATCCAGGCATGTCAACACTTCAATCAGCCAAGTCTGCCACTACTCTAACTATGAGCCTGATCTGGAAAGGGAAACTAAAGCAAGAACAGGCTCTGCATATCTATCTCCTGTTTTGATCAAATCCCCTCTCCCCAGCAACAGCTATGCTTCTGAGCCTGAACTTTCTCTTTGGTTTACTTAAATCTGACATGGCTGGGCAAATTTGCAGTTTCAAGTGAACTTCTCAACCAATCTTAGTAAGTGACATACAAAACAAGCTCTCGTCCTTGATAAGGGTCAAATACAGTTTTCACTGGCAGCTGACTAAAAACATATCTCCCGACAAAAAAGCAAAATGGAGCTGAAGGTGAAGGGTAAATATACAGGAGCCTACACGGACAAAACTGACTAGAACATTTTCTTTTTTTTCTTATTTTCCTCACATCAAACACTGAAAAGGTTTTTTGCCTTTAATTTTAATTGTGATAATATTGAATTTTACAGGTGAATGCAATCTGTGAAAATACCAAGAGCGACTTTTAAAAAGTGAAGACACTTACTTTTTGCACATTTTTTATATTGAGTCTTTCAAATTCTTTTTGAAATTACATTGCATAAATTTACCCAAATTCAATAAAAAAGAACACAAAATGTGATTCACTGGCTATGCACATTCCTTTTTCTAACTTTTAAAACAAGGAAGCCAAATATCCAACCCCATTCACAAATTTATGGATTATTTTTAAAATTTTCTCTTGCCTTACACACCTGGAGCTAGTTAGAGGGCAAGGACACCTTTTCACCTTTGTAACATCTCCATGTTTCAGAGTTAAACCAGATTTTTAAAAAAATCACATTTACAAGGAAAACTCTTTCTGTCCTTCACAGCCTCCATTACAGGAAATCCTAGGCATGTGTAGAAAGCCTTTGACAGCCAGATATTAATGAGAATGAGGAGAAAAATCCATGAATCCCATACAAAACTGGAGAGAAGAAACATGGAATTGATTTTCTGCATATCTGCTCTGGAGGCAATGCAAATCTTCTGAAATAACATCTGAGAGGCCGAGCCCAGACAAGCTGAGCCCACCCTGTTACTCAGCAGAAGAAATTTGAGCACAGCCTGCCAAGGAGGCAGCACGGATCCTGCAGCAGCAGTTCTGCACCTCTGGCCAGGAGAAGGCTGTGCCTCTTCATGTGTCCTGGGGAAAGGAGCCATGGAAGGCTGATGGCCAGAGACTGATGTGAATTTTATAGAGGAAATAACATTGTCTGATAATTTTTTTTTTTTGTGAACAAAGTTTTTTTATATTTTTTAAAAATTTTCTTTAAAAGGATACACTAAAGTAGGTACAGAGCTACAGTAATTTCCCTCTGAAGGTAAATTCTAGATCCACCATTTGTCTTCTGAAAGAGTCCTTTTGAATTAACAGAAAAGAACCATTTTGTCCCATGTCCCTGCCTTTTTACACACTGAGTTTTCCAACTTGCTCCTTGTGAGCCCATACAAAGATATTTCAGATGTAGCACATCTGATGACATTTTACACTTGCCCAGAGACTTGCAGCTACAGGTACCATATGGTTACACTGTGACTACAAAGGTACGTGGCACACTGTAAAATCCAAGCACATGAGCACTACTTTAATATTTCTGAATGCTCTGATCTTCTTGAACAAGTCTCCTTTGTGGGCTGGGGAACTGGAGATCAAAACCTATATATTTAAAGCAGTTTTATTTAATGTCACACAATCCATTATATGCATAAACTGGACTATGAGTTTTAAATATGTTATTTTCTTAAATGATACCACTGAAACTGTAAACTTTCATAACTGTCAAATGTATAGTTTTACCTAGACATGACAGAAACTAATTGTACGCTCTACATATTTCTTTCTAAGAAGCCACATTCTCCCACACCCATACTGATGGCATTGCTGTCCATGGGTCAATACTGCACAATTTAGAAATTATCTGTATTGAAATGCATAATCCAAACAGTGTGCCTCAGGGCTGATTCTACTAAATATACCAGTACAACTCATGCTATGACATGCACCATGCATGGAAAGACAACCATTGGTATCTAGAGAGTAACTTTCTTTACATGTTTAAAGGCTTGGTACTGGGCATCTAGACTTTCAGAAAAGTTGCAAATTCTCTGCAAGTCTTTTCTCAAGGTCAGTCCATCAGTGATTAGCACTTCAGTAAATACTTTTGAGGCTCATATTTGTAAAGAATCTTTCTTATTTTGCTGGAATTTTTTTATGGGGACAGCTTTGTTACTTCCTGTTGTGACATTCAATAGAGCACGTTTTCTAGGTGGTTGATTTTTTTTTTTTTTGTTTGATACGTATGTCGATGGAGATAAGTGTTTTAATTACTTTTTTAATGTCTATGCTTTTGTATTTTCTCCCTCCCTCCCTTTATTTCCTGCTGTTGAGATTACTGCCTCATCTCCACAGCAGGTGGCTCCTCCAAATTTGTTTTCTCTGTAAGCCTGGTAGATTAATTTTGTAATATAACTGCTCCTTTTCTGTAGTTTTTATTAATGATTTCTTTTCTTTGGAAAATGTATGCTTGTGAGGTTTTTAGGAGTTACTGCCTAATGTTGGCTAAAGGCCTCATTCATAGAAAATTACAAATAAAAGGCAAAAAAGTAAAAACTACACTAGGGTTAGCCTTCTCTTGCCCTCAAGTTAGCATGAACAGTGTGCACAGCATATGTGAAGACACCCTTCACATCTACCAGCATGAGCCATGCACAACTGCTGCAGTACATTCTAAATTAAACAGCTATATCCATACCATGGCTTTTAAACACATCTGAATAAGCAGCTGAACCTGGAAGCCACAGAGTCTGTAGGTCTCACACCTTGCTTTGTTGCTAAATTAGACACAGAGACAAGTACCTGAACTCTTGCAAATGGTAAAGAAATAAGAGTGAGGGAGTCTGATTATTTAGAGCTAAATTTTTTCTCATAATCCACTTTCTCTTTGAGTACCAATTGTCCAAGCCCAGTTTAGAGGTAGCCAGAATTCACACAAGCTAGACATCAGAAAGTGCAGATGAGAACGACAGGCAGAGTTCAGAATCAATCCATGCCAGTGACGGAAATCAGGATTATGACAACACAGTCAGTGTTGTCTGCCTGAGCATGGAATAGAAACCAGCCTTGTGGTCTGCCCTCACCACATCTAGTGCCCCATGATCAGATCAGGCTGACATCTAATATTGGCCAAAGTGTCCAAAGATGAAGCATAACTCATTGGCTTCATCAGATATAAACTCTACCCCACATTTGATTCTTTTGTAATCAGTCCAGCCTTACTCAAGGCTTTAGTGTACCCTCTATAGCCTACCTCTAGTCTTAACTGCTGTTTTTACTTTTATTATGCTTAATTTATGAAACCTGTGCTTTGAATTTTAATAAGGCAACACTCAAATATGACTAAAATACTGTATTTTAATGAAAAACATCAGTGTTTCAAGATGTTAAAGATCTTATGCAATAATTTTTCAAATCTCAATATCTGGCTATTCATGTATGCACCAAGAAGATTTTGAACTCAACATTTTGAGCCTTATACTCTAAAAGAACTTTTAAAATGCATAGCTCAGTACTGAATCATACAGTATCACTAAGTGGTTTTAAAACATAATTCTTTAAAGAACAGACTAGAAGACATGATACTAGATTGTACAAACATACAGAATTCTAAATTAAGAGGTAATTCTAGCCTATCTTCTGTGTTTGGGAACTGATACTTAATGTTCCCCATATCTGAAGTAATCAAGTTGAGGATTTTAGGAAGTTAGCTGGTAGCCCTGGTGAATGAACTTGCTGAAACGTGAAGATCACTATGAAGCAAACCTTATCACAGAGAAGGATGAATGCCAGACGTCTGCTTACCTTCCCTCTGGTTCTGTTCTGCCTGGTGTTGTTTATTGCAAGACTTAAAGCACTGAAACAGTTTGCTATGAATCTTGATTTGTAGAACATAAGAGTTCTGTAAATTGTAATACAGAGTAACTGAAGAAACATCTGCTGTAAAAAATAAAGTGGAATATTGCTGCAAACCTTTCTTAAGTCATCTTGGCAACATTTATTATACTGGCGACAAATTTGAAAAGGTCACTAGCGAAAATGCATTTAGCAGTCTGAGTCCAATCCATCTCTACCACAAGAATGTATCATTCCACCCAGGAGCAGAGCTTGCTCCAGTCTGCTTACAACAGAACTAAACTGGATTTTAGTCCTGACTGGAATTTGGTCACTTCCCACCACGGACTTGAGCTGTTATTTTTCAGGAGCACTCTGGAACCAGGAAGGCTGAAATTTCAGATGTGACATGCTGATGTTGTCAGCTCCTTTGCCTCTTCCTTCTACAGGTTTGTTCCTAGCAGTAACCTGCCAAAGGAAAGGGGGGGGGCTGTGCTTCCTCCAGACACCAGCCAGACAGTATTTGCCAGTGTGACATACTGCACCACTCTAGAGGAACAGAAACTGTCCCAGTGCTTACTCGTGTTCAGTAAACAGTACTGAGGAGCCCCAAAGCAAGATCCCCTCCTCAGGGACTGCCCATCAATAACTTTAAGAACACAAAAAAATCTATCATCTCACAAATCATATGTCACAGTACAATGATTTCTATCCAGCACAGGAAATCCAAATATGTGGAAGTGAAAGCAAAATAAACTGGATTGTGAGACTGAGAGCAACAGACTCCGAAAAGAAAGCAGAAAATACTCCCATACCTGTTTACAAAGGAAACAATATCTTTCCCCAAGCAGATTCATTATAACTTAAATCTCTAATATGCCCTGTTTATAAGAAGTCACGCTGGTATATTGAAATAATCTAAGCAAATGGAAATTTATAAAGGGAAAATAAAATGTTAGCATAGAAAAGATATCTTCATATTAATTTTTCATTTCAAAACATGGAAAAAATCTTGAAAAGCTGGATCAAGAGAGGCTACATACAATAAATACACAGGGAATGGATAAAATGAGAGCAAAACTGATGATAAACATTCACAAAGAAAAAACCACAACTACTTAGTTGGTATCATGAAGAAATATAAATTCTAAGCCTCTACACTATCGCAAAGCAACAGCTGAAAAAAACCATCAAAGGCAGCAAATTCATCCTGTAGAAATATATGAGGAGTAATTAAGTCATTAATATTCTGGAATAACACCTTTGTCAGACCTCAGGCACTGTACAGCAAGGAAGTTGCAATGAGGTATACTAAGGCAACATCAACTTATACTACCTAAAATCAACCTGCATTTTTGATATGTTATGAATATAATAGCCAATAGGTATCCATGTTGAAATTCTAAACACTGATTTTTATAATATTGTTTTCTAAATTTGATGGAAGACAGCAGTAAAGAATCATAGAAATATTTAGCTACAGCCATTTGTCTTAAGCCCACAACTATCCTCTGCTGCACACTACTTCCACAGCTCCCATTCTGTTTCAATATAGTGACTGTGAAACAACAGGCTGAGTCAATCACAGCTCTGCTCCCTGTATAACTTGATCTATATGAAATATTTGTTAAAACCTATTCCTTCAGGAATTAAATCCCACATGCTAAGTAATATTTGCAAAATACAGGACTTTCTGGTCATTCCTATTTTTAAAACATTACAAGGATTAATCTTTTTTTTCATATGTAGAAGTCATCAATGTAATTCAGCAAGGTCTGCCAAAAGCTAATGAGTAATTAGCACTCTAAGTGAAATTTCAGTTTAGGAAACAAATTTTTTTCCCAGTTTTTTGTTAATGTATTATATTTTCTCATCTTAAATCTTAGCATATTTAAATACTAAAACATATATTTATGTACTGGTTTTGTCTACATGAAAGGACAAAAAGATACTATAAAATGTATTCAGTAACTACTACTGTATCATTCGCCTACACTGCATTTTTTCATCACTTCAGGTAAACCATCTCTACATATATTCTAAAATGATGCCTCAGGAAAAGACTCCTAAACATTATTTATTACCCTGCAGCACAGATCTATAACTGAAAACCTATCATCAGTACATTCTGATGAAAAGGTAATAATTAAATCTCTTTTATCCCTTTTTCTACAGCACAATATTTGACCTATGATAAAAAACTCATCCTATCAAATTTCCATTTATTATTTCTACCTGAAGGGCTTTGCCAGCTCACACAAACATAAATCTCCATTTGTCAGGTTTAAACTGTACCTGTCCCAGATGCTATGAGAGTTCATAGCTCTTGTCCCTTAAAAATTACCAAATAGCATCATGCAGCATAACCTCCCTGCAGCCTCCCCTGACCCTTGCAATCAATAATATTCGTAACCTGTATGTGCACAGTTAAGGACTACAGGAGCCCTGCACTATCCCAGTTAACCACACTGAGCTGTGATACTCAAATCTGCTCCCTTGTGTCTGCTGTGATCAATTTTAATCTCTGCACCAATAATAAAAGAACGCAGCCCCTTGTTTCCAAATTCATCTGAAACGGATGTTATAGATTTGTAGGTCTGCACAGGAGCTGTGGATTTAATACAACCAGCAGCTGAAGGAAAAAACACATCTAAGCTATCATTCATTCTCATTACCCTCAGTGTATTTTGGATCTTCAGAAGCAATGAGAAGCTCAGGAAAATGCACATGTACTGATTTAAGGAAAGCTGAATTTGTTAAAATAACATCAGGTAACTGTTATTTGCTGGAGCTTTATCCATTACTGCCAGGGAAGGTGGAGGTCAGTCTCTCCATTATGATTACTTTGCTTAAAGGTTTAGTAATAGGCTGCCAATATTAATTTCTTCTGGAAATGTGTCATATACAGTAAATTAAGCAGAAATTCCCTAGAAATAATAAAGCCTAGCTCTGCTCAGTTAAAAAGAAACAATTATTATGGAAAGAAAGAATAAATCACGTTTCTGATGGTATTTGTTCTCTCACCTCCAAACTAATTTAATTTAAAAGCTGGCAAATTTGCCAGCCAATTAGCCTAATTAGACAACGGCATCTGAATGTAGAACAGGAAGAGAGCAACTTTAGAAACCTACTCCAGTAGAAAGAGTGCTTTTTGAATCTGTCACACTACCAGAATTCATGTTTCCAGAGTTCTCATAACTGCATATTTATAGACTTGGCTATATTGGCTCCTCATCAGCAGCTCCAGTGCAATGAATCATCTATCAAAACATTTGAGAAGATTTTCTTACTCATTTCTTTAAAGCAACATTCTGAAGAGACACTTTCAACATGATTATGCTCCAGTGTTCACTATGAATTATGAAAAAAAGCACACAGAGTTTTATAATTGCAGGTGAATAATAAGTATGTGTCATCAGAGGCTTTATCTTCTCAGATTGTCACACACTGTCAGTACAGAATACCCTGCAACAAATATGACATTCTCATAACATGCTGGAGGGTCAATAAGCATTCTCACTCAGGTCATTTACCTACACATCAATGTCCTTATCATTAAGCACATATTTATCTGCCTTTCCTTTCAAAAGCAGCTGTAGCAAGGAGTTTCATGTAAATATTCTCTTAAACTGATACTCTCCTACACAGGTACATCAGCTCAGAAGCATTACAGCTACTGCACAGCTACCCCTTCATAGTCTTCCATACTGGAAATAACAATGCAAGTACATAGTTTGGCCAAGTTCATGCTTTGACCAAGCAAGCTCACACTTTGACCAAGTTCTGAATTAGGGTAAATGACAGAAAGAACTCATGAACTAACTTTTTTTTTTTTTTTTAATCTATTAACCAAGTCTGAATTCCTTTCTCAAGAACAGCATATATGGCATTTCATATAAAATTTCACTTAAAGACAGAATGTCTTTATTCACTAATTATACTATTTTCTTCAAGTGCCTGCATTTTCCTTGGGCATTTCCCATACTGGTGACAGGGCACTAAATCTGAGACTTTGGGTCAAAAATACAGTGCAGTTGAACCTCTCATGTTGTAAAGTTACTGTCCAGAAAACAGACAGAGAAATGGTGGTGCACATCTCCAAATGCCTCCTCAATGCCCAGCAGTCAGGAAGATGAAGTGAAACATGGTCACTGGTCATCATGGGTCAGGTACTTGGCTTGTAGGTGCAGATACCTGCACAGGCATTCACAGAAGCCTCCTCCTCCTCTTAAGCTTATTCTTTTGGTGGGGAAGTAAAACATCCAAAATGAGAAATTTATACTTTTTTTAAAGCAAAAATGTTTTTTTGTGATAAAGCATCAGTGAGGTAGGACTGTATGTCTCTTTTCAGTCCACGAAGAGACTTCTATGACAAACAGGTGCCAGAAAGTTAAAGTGAGACTTCTCAGATTACCTGCAGTGATGATGCAAATACTCCCAAGGGAGCATATGTTTCCTCTAAAAAGGCATCCAACCCTTGCTAAAGCAAACCAAAGCACACAAATCTACCTGGGAGAGGACATGAATCCTTTATGTCTGCTTGGTGCAGATTTTTGTATTTGCAGCACTACAATAGGAAGGTTCTCTCTGAACAGTTTCAAATGGTAACAAAAACAAGATCAATAAATAGAAAATCAAGTTACACAGTCCCAATAGGTCCCTCTAACAAGGATTTCTCTCTGAAATGTTCATGCTTGTCTAATGCTGCTGCTTTTAATCCTTCCACACCAGTGGGTCCTACATGCTTGCATTAGTGCTAATGTAAAACAAATGAACATTTTATATGAGGATATCCACTCTCCCCAAGTAAAGTGGTTAATACCAAAGTAAGCTTCAAGAATGCAAATTATTTTCCCCATGTGGCTGAAAAACTACATGAGTTATTAATTTAAAAATTATTAGCATATAAAATCATTATTATCTCTGCAGTTAATGTACAGTTCACTGACAACCTTTTGGACCATTACAATTAAGAAAGGCAGCATCTTTAATGAAGTTACAAAATGCTTTGTTTATTAAATAGCAAATTGTATCTTTAATTACTTTAAATATTATAATCCGATGAAAAATTATTTCATAAACCTCAAGACAAATTATGTCAGAGATGGAGAATGCATTTTGTTACTCTATGAATCCTAAACAGCACTTTGATTTTGCTTACAGGTTTCTGTTGTATGTAAAATCTGCTCTTGAAATTTCAAGTGCCTAAACCCAATGGCATGAGCATAAGTCTAAGATGCAGCTTGTGCTATTCTTTCTTTTTAAAACAGATTTAATTTCTTGTCAAATGTAAAATTTGGCAGTTCTAATAAATGCAGCTTTTCTATTAATCCATCAGAAGAAAACTGAAAATAAATTTCTGTAATAGTAACAAAAACAGGCTCATTGAAACAAAGACTCTTTGGGGATCTATGGAATTATATGGATTTGCTGTTGTGTTTTGAACTAAAAGGTAACTTTTGTTCAAAACTGTCAAAGATTCTGAGGATATGCTATAATGCAAACATATAAGCACAGACTAAGCCAATTTTAAAGATTCAATTCTAAAAACACAAATTAATCTCTGCACACTGTCACCTTTTGCTTTCTGTCCATAATTAGACCTACCTACTTGATATGCTTTCCACTATCTGAAATGGCTGAGAGCTGCACAATTAAAGAAAAAGTTTAGTTGTACACAGCATTAGGCCCTTCACTGTGCTTTGGATCCAGCCCAGAACAAAGTCCATATTAAAATGCATTGATTTTTAGATCACTAAGACAAAATTAATACATTCAACTTCAATTTTGTCAACATCAACTTGTCACTGAATATTTTGACAGTTTGGAAACCCTCAGTTAGCTATCGAACTGTCCTGGGCTAATCAATAAATCAGGAAAGCAGATATTCTATCCAATTTCTTTATGCTAAAAATTGCTACATTCTATCTATGTCTGCCTTACCAGAAAGATTGCCTGTGTAAAACACAAAGGAGAAACAACTCATCAGTGTAATATTATAATAGTAAAAATTGAATTTTTTAAAAGTACCACACTTTTTTAAAAGCAGCTGAAGTAGTAAAAAAAAATATATAATTACATAATTAGATGCAATTATAAAATACAAGCACAGATAACATGTTGTTTAGAGTTGAAATGAAAATATGCAGAAGATCAAAACATAAAATACTTGCTTATGTTCACATCAGTGCAAAAATTTTTGAACACAGAAAGCCATCTAGAAACATAATTGGAAGTCTCCTGTGACTACCCAAGCGCCAGAAGAAAATCCAAGTAGGGATTTGTAGGCAAGTCAGGTAGTGAAAGTCAGATATGTTTGTGGAAGCACTCACAATAAAATCAAGTTTTGAAAAAGGTTTCCCTGCAGAAATATGACATTAACTGTAACACAGTTACAGGTGTTACAGACCAAACTGAGTACAGTACCTCAAATAAACCCCTTCCTAGGTGTGCACCTAAATACTCTGATTGATTTGGGCCTAAGGACCTTCGGGACCCATCCCTTGTCTGCCAAAAGATCTGTATGTCTGTACATCACTGATGTGGAGGAAAAGAACCTCAGGAGGGCCAGGAGACTTTCAGAGCAGGCATTCTTATGTATTTAGAGATGTTCAAAACTGGATATGGTCCTAGGCAACCTGCTCCAGCTGACCCTGCTTCGAGCTAGGGGGCTACACTAGACAATCGCCAAAGGCCCCTTCCAATTATTTTACGACTCTATGAAATATGCCCTGATTGAGGTCCTAAGCCATAGAAAGATTTCTGAGTTTTTCATCTGGGATTTAAAAAATCCACTACTACAGTTAGGTAAAAGAAAAGTATTCCCTATCAGGGCATAGGTACCAGACACTGAAAGAACAGAGAAATTCAATAGCTGGTGTGTTTCCATCAGCTACAGAGCTCTCCAAGCCAGTGGCAGTGTACCAGGAATCAGACCCCTTCTTCCTCCACCCACACTGCAAAGAAACAAAGCTCAGACATGGAAAACCAGAAAACACAGATCTCACACAACAGTCAAGAGCTAATTTCTGAAATGTCTTCTCTCCAAAACCTCCTTCCATCCTTCTAATTAGTACCACACATTATTGCAGAAAGCACATCTTGCTACTCACAGTCCCTTTCTGAGCAAATGATGGAATTGGGCTTGCCTTATTCCACAAAATGACTCAATAACTTTGTAAAATCAGAGTGTAGGATAAGGACAACAACTTAAAATAAAAAACTGAATACAATTTTCCTCCATTCACAGATTATTTCAGCCGTTAGCATTTTAAAACAACTTCTCAAATATCACTATCTACAGTTGTGGATGTTTGCAACATGTAAAAACAGTAATTATATCTCTCATGTAATTTTATAACAGGTTACAAATGATGCTGATCAATCCTGGAGCTTCCTTGAAGTCCATGCAAAAATTCCAAAACATAAATAGTAAAACTTGATTTGTACATCCACTTCCCTACTAATAAAATTATCTTTCAGAAGTACAGCATAACCAGACTAGTTATATGGAACCAAGACTTTTACTCAAGTATTTTAAATTATAAATTTGTTTTGCTTTACATATAAAATTAGATATAGAATGACTTTAATTAACCTTAGCAACAACAAGAGTTGTGTGAGGGAAAGGGACTCAGATAAACAGAATCATCTGCTAAAACAAAGTCTACCTCTGATTCTGAATGCTTTATTTCTGATTATAGTATACATATAAATAGAAAACAAGTATTCACTTATGCATTCAAATGCAAAATGAAATCTGCATGTTGAAGGTATAGCATGAGGGGTGAAAGCTGCTTAACCCTGCACTGGCAATCATGTCACCAAGCATATGCATAGATACAGTTCCATACCTTTAAGTACACATCTTTCCAAAAGCTCATGTCTTCCAATTTTTGGAGGGGGAGATTACAATTATAGTAACACTTGAGCCTGAGCAGATATACTTTTTTTTTTTTTCCCCATGCTCATCTCTATCATAAACTTAAAAGAAAGAAGCCATTTTCATAGACTCGTACCTCAGGAAAAAAATATAGTGAATTAAGCTATATTTCAGAATATCCAATAAAAAACTGTTGAAGGGGCAAGAAGTGACACAGTTTCTAAATGTAGTCCTTGCAAGAAAAACAGATAGTATTATTGAGGCACCATACGGGAGGACACTTTACTATTTACTTATTTGTTCATTCCATCATTTACACAGATCATTTAGAACAGTGTCTGAAACCAAAATTCCTAATTGCATAAATTTTACAGAATGGGGCAACATTTATTAATAAAGGGTAAATCATACATCCAACTAAACACCTGGGAAGAAATTAACAGAACTACACATTCAGCAAATGAAGCCACGAGAAAGATGGCATAAATGGAATGCTGTTGTGACATTGAAGAAAAAAGGGAAGAAAACATAATATTTAAAATTTCTGAAGCCTTGTAATTAAATGTATAGCTGACGTAATGCAGAACTTCTGACCAGACAGCAGAGTCATAAAATTTATAAAAATGCAGGTATTGATATTATAGCAACACCTTCCTATTTTCACTGCATGTAGGAATGCAAATCAGGTATGCAGACAGCAAGCCATACTCCACGCTTGGCTGCATGAGTTATTTTGATACCATGAGTAACAAATAGCATTTACTGTTTATAGCACTTTCTATTGGCAAGGTGCTACACAAACAGTCAATCCTCGAAATATCCAGGACCCAGATAAGAGATCAACATTTATCCCTACATTTTACAGATGTGCAAAGAAATTGAAGTGATTTGCTGAGGACCATACAATAGAAGGAAGGTTGTGATGGCTCCCGGGCAATTGACACAACAGGATTTCAAAAGGCTTGAAGAGTGCATCTTCAAGCTAGAGCTTTTATGGTGTGGGAAGCTTGCAGAATACTTCCTGCCTCCAACCATGC
Source organism: Onychostruthus taczanowskii (assembly GCF_017590055.1). Taxonomy (NCBI): domain Eukaryota; kingdom Metazoa; phylum Chordata; class Aves; order Passeriformes; family Passeridae; genus Onychostruthus; species Onychostruthus taczanowskii. The sequence goes on from NW_024504786.1 coordinate 16,832,140, forward strand.
TAGCGCAAGCATTGTCTGAACACTTATCCTGCTTGCAACTGCAGCTCTGGAGGAACCAGACCACCCGTGCCCCACACAGGAATCATCCACAGGGCTGAGAGATGGGAGCAGTGTCCTTGAAAGGCCACTCTCTGTGCTATTAGAAAGGCCTGCTGGACTGGAAGAGCTCCTGAATTACTAGAGACAGGAATTAAGCCCCCAACACCTATTAATTATTGTAAAATGCTTGTTTTTGCAATTATTTTCCCTTCCTTGCTTTAAGGACATGGATTACCTCTACAGATTGTGTCACATCATACCTATTTAGCCAGCAGCCTGTACAGGTTTGACACAGGTAGAAAGACTCACTCATATCAGTGGGCAGCTACTACCTTTGTCTTCAGGAAAAACACGTGATTGCTAATATTAAAAACCAAGGAATAACATACTGTCAAAGGGATATTCAGAGAGCAAATCAAAATTCACACTTAATTAAAAGTCTCCCTGTTTCCACCGACTCCACACAGAGTAGGAAGACCTCAGCTGCAGAAACCAAGCAGGAGGTGACTCTTTAATGAAGTGCACATTTGAATGAGATGGTCATTTGGTGTCAGCACAGACAATGGCAACATTCCTTTAGGATTACTACTTTCCACTATTTGACTTTTTTTGGACATGTCTAATTATATAGCTCCTCTTACTTGTCACCTAGCAACCTTAGCTCTGATTTAATTGTGTTTTTTTGTTTTTTTTTAATCCCATAATATATCCACTGATATAACAATATGCTTATTCTTTGAGATGAATAAGAAACATAATCAAAACTGTTGCAAAAATCCTCAGAATATACACATTTCCCCATTTTTTAACTTATTACAGCTGACCAGTCAGGAGAGGTTTTCATGTAAATACTTTTTTTTTTAACTTTTAGATCTACTTTACTTGGTACACATGACAATATTTTATGAAGGACAGAAAGGATCAAAACTCAGCAAAACAGTTATTCTACTCAGCTGCTCTTTTTCTTTAAATAGAAAACTGACATTTAGGCTATCAAAGGAAGAAAACTATTGAAAATGTGGCCAGAACAATTATATGAGCTTCTGTTTTATTTTAATCCTTCCCATTTTTTATCATATTTATGGATAATCTAATGTCTTTCTGCTTTTATTTCCCTTATTTGCCTTTCCCCCCCAGTTTATGTATTCTATCTACTTTTTCTTTATTTCCTTAACTTTTTTCAGTTCTATTCCATTATAGAAATTCTTGTCTCCCATTTCTCTACTATTGTCTTCTCTCCTATTTATCTACTTTTTTTTTTTTTTTTTTAACTGCCCCTCATTTTGTTCAGGGCTTTCCCCTTCAGCCTTTCCTTCCTAGACACACACCACGTGTTGTCTCTGGAGCAGCTGAAAGCAACAAGACTCAAACACAGCTTGCCTAAGGGCCCAGGGATTTGTCAGATACATGACACTTTGGAGAAAATGTTTTAGTTATTGCCTCAAAAATGCCAGGAGAACTTAAAGCATGTTTTGTTGGTTCTTTAAAATACAGCCAAAGCGTATTTAAAAAAAAAAAAAAAAAATCAACAAAAGCCCCCAAACACTAACAAACAACACAAAAAAAATCCAATTACATACAACCCTCCCCATTTTTTAGCCAAGTAGTAAGTACAGTGGAGAAGCAATACTTTGCATTTAATCATTTCAAACTGTTCCAATCTGTAAATTACTGCAAGGCATCAGTGGGGCTGTGGGACTGCCTCACTGAAGGTGTTATGATGTTGTAACAGCTTCATACGGCACTATCTGTCCTTCACTGCAATCGTGAATACAGTGTGGAGAGTATTCTCCACCATATTACGTATGAATACTCCTGATACTAGTGGAAAATACCATATATGGTAGATATCCTTAGGATTAAATTCTATATTAAAAAGATACACAGCAAATTTTGTAAGTTTTTTCCTACATAAAGTGCTTTAAGCAGTTTTTTCTTGATATCACTTTTCTCCAGTATTACAGGTTGTCGTACTGCAAGCATTTACTCTCATACTGAAATCTATGCCTGGTAAAGTGGTGACTCTTTCTGTTGGGGTAAATCCCCCACTTGTTCCCTATACAGAAGGCAAGCTTGCCTCCAAGGAAGCCTTGCTCATACTCCAGTCATTCAGACACGACAGAGCAGGGCATGCGTAGTCACTCCAGACACTGCATCAGAGCTGTGGAGACATACCATAAATGCCAATGGAATTAATTACATTCTGTTAAGTGAAGTTTGTGCATAAGCTTTTGTGAGAACAAGGCTTAATGTTGTTTTTAACATAAAAACACTTTACAGAACTCCTCCCACACTTCTTAAAACTGCATCCCTAATTATGGAGTGTGGAGCTCTACTATAAGTGATTGATGTTGTTTTGTGTGTTGTTATGGAAACAAACCAAGTAGGAGTTTCTGATTTGCGTATAGAATTTTGAGTCAGATTTTACAGTAAATAACTAAGCTTTCCAGTGTATAAGCAACAACACCATATGGCCATTAATCTCCACTGAAAGACTACGTCCTCACTTGCCACTACATGTTAAAACTAAGGTCTTTCGAGGAAGAGGGTAAAAATCAATGGACCTGCTCCATCTTGTCACTGGTCAGTGAACAACAAAATGTGGTTGTCTCAATTAAGGACAGTTTATAGGTGTGAGCATTTGATAAACTCATTCAAAACATTCAAAAGAAAGCAGTTTTTCAACTCGAATTGACAAATTCTGCAGTTTACAGGATGCCTGCCTGGGGATGTCACAGCTATACACAGGAATTTATGGAAGTGCCAAATGAATGGAAGGTTTAAATGAATATCTAAGTTAAAAAGTATTAATTTCTGGTACTGAGCATGTGGGATGTGGGTACATTCTAAACAGAAAAAGAAGACCAGTGCTCGTCAAAGAGCTTACCAAGCAATAAACAGAGGTTTGCAAAATTATTGAAAGTACATGTAAAAGCAAAAGCCACAAGAAGAATGAAAACATCAGAGGGGTATGGTTTAGGAAGAAAAACAATGTTAATTTGGTGGAAGTTAAATGACCTAGATAGACTGGATGATGATTCCTGTCATAATAATTTTCCATTTGTGCATATAGAGATGAACTTCTGCTCTGCATATCTGAATCCAGCCCAGCGCTGTGGCTGTCCTTCCTCCTTTATCCCTTTCCTTTACATGCGTAGACTACTGCAATTCCACAAGAACCCTCTCTTTCACCAAGAGGCGTTACTGATTACTTTAGCTCTTACTTTGCATGCTCCTGGACTCACTCCTTCATTTGGGTCCAATGCATGTTTAACCTACAAATCTGTCATTCTAATATTGCATTCATTCCATATTCCTTATTCGTCTCCAGAGGGCAGGAAAACTTCCCTTACATCTCTGGAAGCAGCATGGAATGCAGCAGAAGAATGGAAACTGCCCCAGCCCTGCCTCATGACCTCCTTATTCTGGCTTTTGATTCTATCAGTGATCCCCATTTTTGTTGCTCATATTTTTGCTCTGAGGAAGTGCAATGTCACTCTGGTTAGGTGACAAGCCTCCTCACCCCCTTCCTGACCAAAAGTCACTTCTGCCTGGGAAAACACTAATAATGAGTCTCTTTTGACATTAGATATTTATGCTGCCCTAGTGCCCTTTGCTGCATCCCTGGGTGATTTCTAACCAGGCCTTAATGTGATCCCATTAGTTATCCTCCAGCTTTGGGGACATCTAATATGCACTCTGTCTGACTGAGTACAGCCATGTATATAACCCCTACAGGCCTCTGCTGCCTCCTCCTAACCCTTACTGCTAATCCAGACATCAGGCTGGAATCTGGCTAAAATAATCTTCTTAGTGCATAGAACCACAGTTTGGCCCTCATCTAAAAAAGGAGTGTAGTGTCTTTACACAGAAGCATTCAAAAGGACTAGGCAAAAAATCAGCAGTCTTTTGTTTAGGCTTGTTTGCCTGACCCCTGTGTTACAACATTTGGGCCAAGCTTCTCTTTTTATTTCAGAAGGGAAAGCAATGCCATTTAGATGGCACAGAAAGTGAATCATAAAGACTTGTAAAATTACAGAGGCAGGTAATAATATTATAGGCTGCTTCATTAAGTGATATAATTGCAGTTATTTTGACAATAAAAATCCATTGAAATCAGGATTTGAAATTCATATAAATGTAGCCATCGGGCTATGCTTCTACAATCTCAGCTGAGTACTCAATTCTCATCCAAAAGTGAAACCAGGATTGAATAAGCAGCAGCCAGTGCTACTCCTCCATAGTAAGCATAACTAATACAGAGGGAATGAAATAAAAAGAGCTAGCAATGCATTTCCCCCCCAGCATATCAAGCAGGTTTTCATATGGAAGCAGTGGTCATCAATCACTACCTCATTACCAACCTGTCATCTGGGTTTAGGCTAAATGTATTCTGGCTTGCTGCCATACTAAATGTTCAATGAAACATCCTTAAGGCTCTCTACAAGTTCAGCTGAAGTCACACATGCTATACATCAAAAAGGAACATTAGCGTTATCATAGCTTAATAAATAGTGCCATTCTGGCAATGTAATCCTATGTTCTAGAGCTATCTTCCATTCCCAGTATTATACTGCTTAAGTAAACAATCTTGCTGTCTTGTGTGAAGTTTATTTAGTGATAAATGCATGTAAAGATAATTAGTCATACTGTTATAGATACACTTCCATCCCAGCTGAAGAACATGAGCAAAAATAGCACAGGATTTTAAAAGCACACAATGGAATAATGAACTTTAACTTGCAGCATTAGTTTATAATTCTTGCATATGGCATTTTATTATTGAAGTCTCACTGTGCTGGAAAACAATGACAGCTGAAGGACCCCAAATCAGTGTCTTTTCCAAATAATAGTGGCTTGAGTAGAGGACTTATGCATACCCCTGGGATGCAATACAGCCACTAAGATGACTGCAAAATGTATTTCAACATCTGTGACTACTACTTGCTTTGTGAATAATTCCTGATTTAAGGAGGGATCCTTACATTTAGTCACTCATTTCATGCACATTTGAAGCACTAAGTCCTGAATCTGTTTTCAAATTTAAAAATGCCAGTAAAATATACATATATATTCTACAGTGGCAGAAGCTTCAAGAGCCATCAAAAAGTCCTAATAACAAATTTTTAGATACATGAACCAGTTTATGAACTTTTTTTTAAATAGTGAAAAATAGACTCTAAATTTAAGAATACCTTTTTGTCCTTGTATAAAATTCTTCTTTTGTAGACACAGCATTTGTTTTGCAAGCAGGCCCTACTATTCTTTAACTGAAATATGAGAAATAGCTCCAATATGCTCAAGCACAGATTTTCCAAACGATTTTAAGTATGTACCAGGAAACCTGCCTTGACTAATGAGCTGGGCTTGTTCTATGCATAACACATGGAACTTAAATCATGGATTCAAACCCTTACCTACATGTGACACTGTTCCTTCCCCTTGTGCACTGATGCAAACAAAACAGCAGCTGGACCAGCCCTTGAAAGAGTCCTTTTCCAACATGTTCACAGATGCACACATACATGAGGAAAGGTAAACCATTTTTTAAACTGAATTCTGACAAACTGAAGAGAGAGGATGTTAAATGACTCTTTGGCCTGCCAGTTATATCAAGCAAACATAAACTTGCTTAAACCAGGCTTCTCTTTTCCTATTCTGCTGCTTCATCTTCTAAGTCATCTAACCAGAAGGCAGTCTTAGTACAAATTTTGCTGTCTGCAGAGTCTTAGCAACAAAGACTGAATTTCCAGACTTACAGCTGGAGAATGAACGTGACTTTTCAACTTTGAGTTGTCTTGCTTTTTGCTTGCCTATTCCACAACCATTAAAGTTATCTTGTGCCTTTAAGAAAAGGTCTCTGCCACAAAATGGGGATGATCAAATTAGTTATATTTAGTGCTTAGAAAAGGTGACATGCCAAGAAGTAGTAATAGCAGCACAGTTCTGGCACTCCTGAGAGCAGTGATAGTGTATTTTGTGTGGTTCCTCCTCAGAAATGCAAGGAAAAGCCATTATAAGGCTTCCCTTTTCCATTTCTGCTTATATACAAAGGGCCAGGCATCAAACTTGCTGTAAATATTGTATAATAATACAGATCAAAAGCTTGCACAGATTTCACTGTGCATTTTTTTACAAAGATATTAAAGAAAAAAGAGGAAAAAAATGCCAAACATGTTGCATCTAAAAACCTAACTGCATTAAACAGTTCTGTCCCTAACTGTAACCTTAATTCAGTGCCATTTTAGAGGTAATCTTCAGCAGTGAGCCAGTTTAATTCAGAAGCTGTGAGTAATTACTAAACAACACAGCAAAAAAGGACATTGAAAGATGTATTAACTATAGGCATACTGTCTCTGTTTGGGAAAAATAAGGGGATACAAAACCAAAACTATTACAAAGTATAAAAGCACACTACAACAGCGTACTATTATTTTCTTGTGAAATTGGTGGACAACAAGGAAAGGGGAAAAATCTCATGCTTGGCTTTCTGCACGCTTTTTACAAAAGAAGCCTGCAAATAGGCCTGCAGCAGATCTGACTTCTTCCATGCTTCACTGCTTATAGACTTAGCTGCCTGAACAAAGAATCTGGATCCAGATTTTTCAGTGAAGAAATTATCACATTAACCATGTTTTTGGCAGTTTTCACTTCTGAAGTTTCAATCTGACCTCTAGACTAAATTGTTGCAGTGTCCATGTAGCATCACTATAATTTCTAGTTGTCTGCTTCTTTAGGTTTTGTTGGTTTGGATTTGGGTTTTTTTTTCCCTCTCCCTCTGTAAATACAAATGGGCCAGGATCCTGAGAGTGCTCAGAGGACTTAGTATCCAGCTGTTGATCCATATGTTCTCTAGGCTAGCACCTGCTGCAGAGATGCTACCAAAACCTCATAGCTGGCAAGCTGCACTAACTCCACTCAGTTTGTAGGTTGAAAGGTCACTCCTTTAATGTAGTCAATTTGTGCCTTCCACATTAAAGAGAGGGAGCTGTCACTGCTGGAGCTCTGTTTTATGAAATTCAGTGACAGTAAAACCTGATGCCCTCCAATTTCATAACAGCTTTAACTGTCTAGTACATCTTAGAAAAGTAACTTCTCGGGTCTGATGAGAGGATGAGCCAACCTCTCCATGAACAAGAGAACCTTCTAACTCAAAGCTAGGACATTACTTAGGGACGCTAAAGAACTGGCTGGAGGCACAATCTGAGGACAAGATTAATTTCCTTTTCTTTCTATTTCAGATATGAAAAAGAATTGAAGATAAAGTTTATTTTTTTCTAGTCTTTAACTCCCACTATATTGGACCCTGTAAGATGAAAACACGATGAAGAACAGATCAAATGCTATGAATAGAATCTACCAAAAAAGATCTTAAACAAAACTTCTGATAAACAATTTTGACCCTAAGCAACTAAATATGTTTTTTGCTAGTCAGTACTAAATTACATACACAAATCAGTGTGAATTTATGTTCAAGGGACACTGCAGTGTACCATCCAATTTTCCAAAAATTGGCACACCTTTTTTAAGACCTTCATCAGGTTATACTTTTTTTGCACAACAAAAAAGCATGTATTTTTTGACTAGCATTTATACACATATGAAGACATCAGTGATGAACCCCAAGATGAAAAATATTTTAGCTGTCTACTGAATTAGAACAGAAAAGTAAGAAAGTGCATAAGGTATATACACATAATAGGTGTAGATTTACAGAACAGCATATATCAGAATTTCCAAACATTACCCACTAGAGAGGTGTTCCACAGTCACTGACCCAGCAAAAGAGAAGAAATTTGGAGAGCGGATTACATTTACGTTGTCCCACCTTTCCTATTTCCAAAACTAGAGAAAAGGCAGTTTTCTCTAATCCTGGAGTCAGGGCACTCCAGCCTGTCTGAACACACAGTGCAGTTTGATGGAGGTGAGTGTGCACCATCATTAGCGCTCTGTGCTCCCAGCTCCATGGCTGCTCTCAACAGAACCAAGGGACGTGACACCAGATCGACAGCCACTGACACACAGCACAGGATAAGGTCACTTTATAAACCAAAGGCACTTTTATAAACTAAAAGACTACCCAGCAACTACAAGACTAAATTGCAAGTACACAAAATTAAAATTTCCATCTACAAGTCATTGTTCATTTTCAAACACAGCTTGAGTAGAGAGAAGAGAATCAGACATGGGTTCATAGGCATATTTACAGGAAACTTTACCAACTTTAATGACACTACCTTTTAATGACTCTACAAATGAAATAATTTTCCTAATTTCCATGTTAAAATTGCATCGTTACATTTTTTCACTCCTACGACATTGCTAGGAGAATTCTTTCTTCACATGTACAGTTGGAAGAGCTGTGTATGATGCCAAATGCAAAAATTTAGGGGATGTTCCAGCATATTAAGTTTAACCCTCATTTCTGTCTCAATGATAGATGCAAGAATTCCAGCTAGGTTGATTTTATGAGCCAGTTAAATGATTTGTATTCAGACCAACATTAAAAATCCCCAAAGTGACAAAGTGTACTTGAATAAAAATACCCTGCTTGTGACATATCCTTTACAAGTAATGTGTTTTCATTTTTCACATGTTGCATCTCATTTATTTTATTCAGGCACACACAGTTGAATCTACAAGATACAGTAAGCTTCCAATACCTTTGAAATAATAAATCATTTCTTACAGATGTTTTCACCCAGTGCAAGTCTGCTGCTCATTAATCAAACATTATCAGTATCTATCACTGCCCAGTGCTAAACAGGAAAGGCACCTCATTTTGAGTTGTGACTTTTATTCACTGGTTAGTCCCTGACCCTTCTACTACTGCATGCTTATTAGAAACACCCACTTCAAGGCAGATCCTACTACATGGAGTTTTAGAAGGGGTGTTATACAAGCAGAAGCACTTTTTCTTTAAGAACCAAAGGAAACAAAGTCAGGCAGCTCTTCAAATTGGCAACACAAATGCAATCAAATTGTCTTCAAAGCTCTTTTCCAACATCTAAGTAAAATAAAACCATGTAATCAAACTATTTCTGGTCTAGATAATTTCATATCTGAAAGGTTGAAATAAATATATATTAGGCACTATGCAAGATATATTTCATTTTTGATAAATTATTAAAATTTCATTTCAGAAAACAGTATGTAGGAAACAATACATCCTTACCAGCATAATCCTGGTGGGGAAAAATCTAAAGAAAATGTTTCAATGTGAGTGAGAAGTTATCTGATAGAAAATTTCAGCTTCCTTGTGATCATTGATATTGCCTGAATTCATGCCAATAATGCCAAATAAAATCTGCTTTATTTCACCTGTTCTACTGGTTGTTACACACATTTTTCAAAATGCTGGAATAGAAATGAAATTGGGTGAGCCACACAACTGCAAGTGCTTAGGAATGAAGATTTCTGTAGCTTCAAGAAACAGCCTGAACATTTGCCAGCAAGAACACAGTATGCTTCCCCACAGCATTTTACAGTACTGAGCACTTCCACAGTCCTTTTAGAGCTACATTTTAATCTTCCAACATGATTTTAGAGAAGAATGAACTCAGTCAGGATGCCAACAGCCAGAGCCCAGAAGTCTCACCCTCAGCAGACCTTCACACCACAATGCTTCCTTCCAGTGATCTATTGTGCTGTATATGATTCATATTTTTGTTATTAACCAAGTGAAAAATTAAAGGCAATGGGCATGCTTCAGGTGAAAAACTACTACCATCTCCTGCCACAGCAGCAATTCACTCAGCTCTCCTTTAACTAAACATTTTGTTTGCATCTTCTACATCTTTCTGAATGAATGCTGAATGCCACACTTATATCTAGAATTATTCACTCTCCAAGGCTGATTAAACATATTCTATTCTTGGCAGGTCTACAGAAGTGACTGAGCTATGATGTGTATTTTCTATGCCTCAATACAATAAAGGGCACATTCAGCACATGCAAAGGCCCATATTTGCATCTGAAAAATAAGAAATTAACTCATCAGTGTAGAGGTTGTATTAAGACTCTTATGTCTCTACAATTTCAAGAGTGCTAGCATTTCAGAACTTTCTTTACTTAGTTTTGTTGGGATTTCCAGAAAAAGTTGTGCACAAAAAAGGCATAGGTTGTAACAATTAGGAGTGATTTCTTCAGATTCTGTCTCCTGCAGGATGGAGTTGTTTTAAATGCAAATTTCCACCAAGCTTTCTTATCAAGCAGCTACTACAGAAAGCAAACGGGCAGGAACTTCACCCCAGCGATTAGTACAGAGACCACAACCAAGTACCTTATGCTTCATGCACAGAATGGTCACTCTATCTCCTCTAACTGCAAATTTCTTTCTGCAACAGACTTCATTCAGTCAAGAACTCAAACTTTGAGTGTAAGGAGACAAGCAATAAAAAACTATAAACAGAGGCTATGTGGTCACCCAAGTATGTAAAGTCTTTTTGAGAACATTTTTTTGTTTTGGAGAGACTCTTATATAACTTGATAAAGTTTAACAAAACATAAATACTTCCAGATCACAGAATATGCTGAGGTGGAAGGGACCCACAAGAATCATCAAGTCCAACTCTTAAGTGAATGACCCATGACAGGCTTGAAGCCACAAACCTGGCGTCATTACCACCATGCTCCGACCAACAGAGCTAATCTCAGAGTCATACATTTCTCGCTGATAAAAATTTGGCCATCATTTTTCACCTAGAAAAGATTTGTGCTGGGCCATAATAGAAGCATCAAACCTGTGTTTACCAACAAACAGAAATGCAAAGATGTCTAAGTCACTTAGGGATTGGAATATTTCCAATGAATTGTGCTATTTCCAATGTCTGACTACTAAGCAATAGGTTAAGTCACTTAGAGATTGAAATATTTCCAATGAATTGTGCTATTTCCAATGTCTGACTACTAAGCAATAGGTTAAGTCACTTAGAGATTGAAATATTTCCAATGAATTGTGCTATTTCCAATGTCTGACTACTAAGCAATAGGTTATCTATAAAACTAGAATAACTGTTTCCTTTGGAAGATAGTTCTGTTCTCATTAGAAAATCCAAGGTATTAGAGAAAAAGCTATAAATATTGTATTAGTTAGAAATTATCTTTAATGCTTAATAATTGAATTTCAATTTAAATAACAATCAGGTACTGACATTTGACTATCTACAAAGTATTAGAATACATGTAAACACATGTATCACACTCAAATACACATTTGTTATCAATGGCTACAAATAAACAAAGAATCATTTCTAACAAAAATAATCCTATGAAATCTGAAGTGAGTTACACGATCTCCTATTACATCAATGGAACAGTAACAAATAAAGCCTTAACAACTCTTAGAAATGCAGTAATACACTGCAAGCTTCTACTTGGTGACTACCATTTCAATACAGTGACAATATTAACATTAAAGATTAATTGGCTGAAATCTGCTGATCTTGAAAATCGTATTATTCTTCCTTTTTCTTCCTATGAAACTGATCACCAAAGATCATTTGAGGGAATATTGAGTTATCACACTAGCTATTGAATGCATTTTCACTTTCTCTAATGGTTCATATTCAGCTCAGGACATTTTTAGCACAAATTAATGAACAATAGCCCAAGGATTTCCAAAAAAACAGCATCAAAGACAACATTTGGAAAATAATTTTCTCTGTTAGATAAACAGATAATTTGTATTAGCATTACCCAAACATTCTAAGGACTTAGTGTGCTTATTTCAGTGTTTTGGTCTTATAAACAATTTTTATTAAAAAATTTACAGTAAATTTAGCATTAACACACTGCAAACTCTAACAGTACAAAAAGTCAATCTTAATTACTATATGTACCCCACACCTTATGACATCACCAAGTGTCAAATTTTGGATATGGTTTCATACTATAAAATGTACACAGAAGACTATCCATGTGACTTTATGCACAAGGAATGACAAAGTTGATCTCAAATCTATAGAACACACCAACATATCACATAAACCCAAAGAAATACTTGTATGCCTCTTACCCTTTTATTTTGTATTCATAAATGTAAGCATTTGCATAGTCATTTTAAATTTCATACTAAAAGCAATTATATGAGTGGCCTATCTGAAAAGTGTAGATTAGAATAGTAGGAAAACAACTTTCAAGTATCATGACCATAGCAAGTGGTTCAAAAGCCTGGACAAAAAGCAGAGACACAGCAGCACAAACATTTGTACAGCTTAGTTAAAGATTACTTGTTATAGTGCACATGTACAATTTTCTTCTCAGATATTTGCTCCCTTTAAAAATGTCCATGGCATTAAAATAAAGAAGGGCAGAGGATGTGCCTTCCCATGACGATGGAGGCTAATGCATTGGACAATACACCTACAAATGCTTCTGGAAGAGGAAAACTTTCCAATTAACGTGTTGACTTTGAAGGGGGGAGTGAGGGATTGCCTTGGGCACCAACTGCAGGCCATTTCAGGACTCAGAAGGCCCTCAGACTGTGAATCCCATCCAGAAACAGTCACTAGAGTGTGTGTGCTCCAAGATAAATGAGGAACCAGAACTGGTTTCAAGCACAGGGTGTTCCCCCAGAATGAGGTAACTGCCTTTCACTGTATCAAACTGCTCCTAAACCAACAAAGGCCTGACTCCTGAGCCATGATGGAAAGGGAAGCAGATGATTGAGAAGCACAAACAACTACTGGGTCAGATGGAAGCCCTGAGCCCTGCCGATGCCCAGCAGTGGCTTCCAAGGCACCACTCTCATCAAGTAGAGAAGTGGCAGAGCAAGATGATCTCCTAAAGCAATACCTAAAATTCTTTCAACATGTACTAGAAATCCACAGCACAGATCCAGTTTTGTCTTAACTTTCATAATTGAATTCAACAAGGGGATACACCCCTTGCTGAGTGGGCAGTGAAAAGAATATGAATTCAGGAACACTACATTTATGAGACATAAATATGACAGGAAGACTGCTTAAAACTTTACTCATTAACACAAAAAACTGCATGTCATCGTCTCACCAATAATTGGCACTAAGTAAATGAGATTGAGATACTCTATTTGTGTATAGTCTTTAAAAACAAAATTAAATGCAACAAGCCTAGGTTTTTAACCAGTGTTTTACCTTTTGCAAACAAGATGAAGGAAAGTAAGGAATTTCTTAAGCTCTTATTTAGATTTTGTATTATGGCAGCCCTCCTATAGTATTAGGTAGAACAATGTTTCAACAAGTGCCTGATTGCATTAAACCCATATGGGACCACACTTTTCTTACGAAAAAAAAAGAGAGCTCAGCTGAAGTAAAGGATATGGATCAACTCACAAACTGCACTTCAGGAGGTTGTTCATTCTGTCTGAATGTTAATGTGAAAGTAAAAAGATGGCAGCACAATTAATATCTGTACATCTAAAAGATAAAAGTAATTGAGTCATGGAGTGAACTTTTGGAAACAACCGGCAAGCAAGCACAGCTCTTTCCTTTAGGTGTAAAGCATTCAAGCGTGTAACATCAAAATAGGAAATATAACATCACCATTTTTTCTTTTTTTAAACACCTCAAACATAAAAATGCTTAAAAATATATGCCTGAATTAAAAAAAAGTGCTAAATAATATTAGATTACATAATCTGCTAAAATATGAAAAAATTAACTACTCTTAAAACAATAAGAATCAAATTAATTTTGTTATTATATTTAATGATCAGTTCTTCAGGCAGACTGTCCAGCATCATGGAATATGACAGAAGAGTGTTTTGTAAAACATATGCAGGAAAGATTGTTATGCTAAGTAGTGTTTGGGTAGGAAAGATAAGTAAGAGCAGAAAAATCTGTGTAATTTACAGGTGCATATCATAAGGATGCCCAAGGGCAGATCATTAGTATTTTTTGAAAGTGTCCTAAGACTATCAATAATAAATAAGCTGTTTTGTGAATCTTAGCCCTAAAAGCTCTCAATTGCCTAGTGCTTTCGATGTATATAGAGGAATATTCCACCAATATCCAGAGCAGTACCAAGGACTAAAGAGCTGAAATAAGAGCTTACTACAAATGCTAATAGTAGAAAAAATGCCCCAAACATAAAAATTCTTGGATTGATGTACATGGTTGGTCTCCAGAAAAGACACTGCATTGGGAATAATAGCAAGTTCAAATTCTTCCATGCTACAGCATGCAAGAACAGGTTCTTTCACAGGGCTCCTTTTTTAATGTAAGTATTTGGTTTTTAATAACAATGCTTTTTAGATTAAAGAGCAGCAGACAATAATGAAAAGGAACAAGTTTTGTATTAGAACCAACTCATTGTATAATTCATTTAGAATATTATTCACATGGGACATGAAGCAAGAAATGTGGTGTTAAAGAAGGAGGCATTTATTCTCCAAGCTGTGAGCCATGAGCTAAGGCTCTCCAGGAGGCAGATTATAAAGAACTCCTATACTTGGCTGCACAGACTTGTGCAGACCTTCTTCCCTGGAACTTCACTTCAGGAAGTTGCAGCTCAGTGTGAAGTTTTGATCCTGTTTTGTACAAAGTGCAAACACATCTATCACTGGCCTTCTCATGGAATCTTTATTTTAAAAAAATGTTTTTTAATTTAATTTTAATATTAGTCTAGGGGCTGTAAGGCAATTATTAACTATTTTAAATTAGCTTTGCCCAGATCCTGCCACTGCTCTTCACCATTGCTGTTCTTCAGATTCCTCAAAGTACTCTGACTTCATGACTCATCTCGATTATTTCATTCTCATTATTTCTAATACCAAAGGCTCACAGCTTTTTGCAGATACATGAATTTGAATATGTCAGCTTGCAACAATAAAATACAATTTCAAGTGTTTTCCCTGGTTCTGTAGCCTTTAATATCTTTGACTGTATACGGATACCAATGCTTAAAAGGCCATTGTCACCATTTAAATACTTGGTGAAAAGCACTTAGTTTGCAAGATTCTGAAACAGTCATCTCCCTTGTCTACAAGGGGCAATAAAATAAACCCAGAAACTATGCCAGGCACACGTTTATTTTGAGTATCTAGCTGATCATCCAACAACATCATTCTTTCCTGCGAAAGACCTTCCAAGGAATTATTTTTCTTCCTTTGTTCTTGTCTTTCATCCGCCTGCCTTTAGGCTTTGGCTTCCCTCCAGCAAAAACTATACAATCTATAAAGTGTCAAAATATTTATGAAATTATAAAATAATACAAAACAATAGAAAAAACCTCCAACAACAGAGCTGGTGATATTAAGAGCCTAAGGCTGCACAAAGCCTGTTCTCAAGCTCTGTCTTTCCACCAAGGTGCACTGCCATTTACATGACTTGTTACATTACCACTGAGACAAACAGCTCTTCACCAAGGGGCCTAACAGCCTCATACAACATCCCAAAGACCAAGAAACACAAATCAACTGTGAAAAGCAACCAATTAACAGATAAATCCAGGATACGTTTTCAAACAACTTTGTCTTTAAATTCCTCCTTTGGAGGAAATTGCAGATGAAAAGAAAAAGAAAACTCAGAAATACAAGGTAAACCAAAACCAGAGAAGCAAGCAAATAAAACTCTGTTCACAACCTGAAATGAGAAGTATTTTGAACATGACATATTTCCTCCATAAATGTCTGTGCTGGCCATGGGCCTGTGGGTCCCATATGCAGATTTCATGTCCTCCAAATTTAGTTTATGAATCAGGAGTACGATGCACAATTTTTTTCCTATAGCACAAGCAAAATGAACATCTGTTCACTTTTTGCCATGTAGGTTTATATCTGTGTGGGTGGGTGTGAACAGAGCTCTTGATGTGTAATAGTCCTCCCATCTGCACACCAGGTGGCACTGCATAGTTAATCAGAAGATAATAACAGGCATGAGGAGATTACTTACTTTTTGGGGAAGAGAGAGTAAATCTATCTCAGAGTTTTTTTTAAAACAAGGTACATTAATGCTTGCACTTTAAAATTCTTTTCTGTGGTGTGTAATTTCACTCCAATCAATGACATGATCTTATTATATCATTGTTTGAATGTGATGTTAATTAACTATGAATGACTGCAATTATGACAAAGGTTCATTCCACGAAGAATTTAATTTATTTTTCTTCTTTTTTTTTAACGTACAGTTTTAACCCTTGTAAGCAGGATATACTATTTAGAATACAGTCAAACAACATTCTGCTTAGATTTGCTTGGTACACTCACCTAACCCATCGTTTCACAGTGCTTAATAGATGTCTGAATACCCACATACAGCAACATTAACTTCACAGCAATTCAGCAGCAGAAGATGGAGGAATAAACAAGCAATCTTCATTACTCAATGAGAAGCTAAGTAGAAAGTTAGTGCTGTAATTTTAAATCTACAAACACTGAAGTTAAAGTGTGCAAGCAATTTCTGGGAATGGGGGCATTAGATTTTTCTTAAAAGTTTACCAAATAAAACAATACTTCAGACTATATTTTTATCTGATATTCTCAAAGGAGAATGTAAATGTTATGATGAAATATTACAGAATAAGACTAGAGGTTTGTGTAAAAGGTTGCAGAAAATATGTTCATGGTGATAGCATTTCCATGTAGTCGTTTGAATGTCACATGAAGAATATCCTTTAAATATTTTGTTCATACATTTTTATTCAATTAAGTAGTTCTATAAAGAAACTGTATTTTATATGAATATGTCATGTATTTTCTCTTTCAAAAAGGATTTGAAATGCTTTGTGGAGTCTTAAAAGACCAAAACACAGAATCCTGTTTTCCTTCCCAAGAAGGCAGCTGAACTTCTAGAAGGATGAGTAATAAAAGCCTGGTATTTCTGCATTTGCTCTGATAGCCATGACAGACACATATGTGTGTTTTGGTTTGGGTTTTCTAATTGGTAAAAATCATATTCCACTCTGAAAATCCATGAAGAAACAGTAACACAAAGCGTTCAGACTGCTCTGTTCCCTGCAGGATACCCTTGGCTGCCTTCCTCTGCAGTCTCTGAGGACCATGTGCTCTCTCCTCTAGCCCCTCACCCCTCCATTGATTTCTCCTTTTGCTCTCAGCATGTTTGTTCTCTGTTGCCCTGAGTCTCTAAGGTGTTTACAGAAGGCAGCAACTGATGCAAGACTTTTTTTTTTTAAAAGCAAAATTTTCAAACTGATTTGTCAGCTCAGTCAAAAATTCTTCACAAACCCTTCTTATCAAAAAGCAGAGCTGATTCAAGGCAGAATACATTGAGTAATCTTTCAAATCAGGACAGGATAGGATTTTTTTTTCTATGCTTACTTTTAGAGGTTGGTTTTAAAACTTTGACAGTTTAATTGGGAGACTTAATTCCTATTAATTAATGTTTGTGAGTAACAAAATAAAGCCAAAAGTTTTGTAGCTGGAAGAGAATTGAAATCCTAAGATGAAAACTTTAAGGCCTAATTCTTCATCTCTAATTCTTAATTAGCATTTTAATTGCCCAATGAAATAAGACTAAGTTTAGAAATTGTACCTACCTATATGACAATGAGAAAAACCTAAAAAAATACAGTAGAGACTCCAAGAATATTGTTCCTCCCATTGTTTAGCTGCTGCCTTTTGTTCCTTTAAAAATTATCACACATGCCATCATCAATTTTGATGTAAGAAACTGAGATTCATGGACTATCCCCTAACACTTATGTTAGCTACAAACTGAAATTGTGACTGCTGGAGAAAACCAGAAGCATGGTGTATCTCTTATATTGCCATTACCCAGCTGGATCCTAACTGCTTAGCTAGGTAACTATGAAAGCTTTTCCTAGGATTTAGTCTTTCCTAGTTCAACACAGGCCTTCATAACCCCAAATTTCACATCAGTCTTCACAGCCTAATTGGGAAAGGTAAGATGGAGGTAAGGTGTGACTCACACTGAACCCAAGAGGTTGTCAAATGTTGGTGACACATACTGGCCACCTGCTTGTTTTCAAGTCTAGTACAAGGTATTTTCTCAACTTTGAGCCAGTGACTACATATACCAGACCTACTGGCTAGAGAGCATCTTTCCCCTTAACATGAACCATCATGGCCTCAATGCTTCAGTAAGAAAAGAATTGAAGCAAAGCACACTTTTTTGTTATTATTCATTTCAAATAAGTCTGTTAACCTGTAGCCTTTTGTGAACTTAGGAATTCTTTACCTCTCACATCAGAAACACAGCAAACAGCTGATTAGAGCACACTTTTAACACTTGTCCAAACAGCTTTCACCAAAAGCCTGTGCTGTTCATTTTTCTTTAATATGGTCACTTGCTAGAATGCTCAAACCTCAGTCACTATGTTTTACCATCGACAGAACCTGCAGTGGAGGACACTTTCCCTACCACACACAATATTCCCACAGGCAACAGATTTTCCCTGATGCACAGCTGTGTGAAAAATAGTTTTCAAAGTTCTCTTTGGAACTCTACCTGCCCTCAGGTAGCTGGTTATTTACAAGTCATCTTCTGTTTCATGAATCACACATGGACTTTTGTACAATCCCAGCTAAGCAAATCTTGAATTCCGTCTCATTTGCAAGACTAAAAGTGTGCTCCTCAAAAATCATATTGCTGCAAAAACATCCTCTCACACTGTACTCTCATCCTATCAGGGATTTCATTTTCTTTTATACACTCATTCACTTCGTTTTTCCACTAACAGGGAAAATTTTAAACTACCACATTTCTTTTCCATCAAGGTACAAATTCATTTGGAAGCAAATTACAACAAAAAATAAACCCTCTCTTTTATGTAAGTAGTTCCATAATTATTT
The DNA here is from genome assembly GCF_017590055.1 of Onychostruthus taczanowskii. NCBI lineage: Eukaryota > Metazoa > Chordata > Aves > Passeriformes > Passeridae > Onychostruthus > Onychostruthus taczanowskii. The sequence goes on from NW_024504786.1 coordinate 16,850,930, forward strand.
TACCCCTATGATTCAGGGTAATGTTCAAATGTGGTATTTCATTGAATATGTTTGTTCAGTGGGCAAAGAACACAAAAAGAAATGCAGTTCAGACTCATTATGGAGAAATAGCTGTTGCTGAGAGCTTATAAATGCTCTATTGCTTTAATATCGTTAACTTCACAAATATACAACCCCCCAGCATGTCCTCACCCTCACTACCAGTATGCACTTTACTGTCCAGTGGCTTACACAGTACTGAAAAAGTGAGATGACAAGCAGACAGGAAGGGGTACAGAAAGGGCATCATAAATGCAAGGTAGTGTCCAATAATAAAACTTTGTAGGTACACATAATCCTTCATTAGCATTTATACCCTCTGTTTTCTAGTACAATCAATGAACACATGCATTACAGGAGAATTATGCTTCAGATACCTTCTCCTGATTATTAAAATTCTGGCTGCATCCCTTTACCTAGTAACTGTATGGCAAAATGTTGTCTGTAGGCATATATACATATAAATATATTTCTAACAAAAAATATTGTATACTAGCATAGCTTTATAAAGATCAGAAAATAAACCCAGATACATAAACTGAACACTCCAATTCTATGTGAAGTGCTCAGTGGTCATTCTTGCTGACACTAAACTGAACTGTGATTCTAAGCTTCTGAGTCAGAAATGCTGATGTTAAAAAAAGAGGAACGATGCTGATGTTAAAAAAAAAAAAAATTACTGAGAATTTTTTCCTAAGTGCTAGACTTACAGAAAACAAATGCTTATGAGTTAATTCCTCATTGGTGAGATTTCACAATGTGGTTTGAAAGACACAGATGAAAGCAATAAAAAATATAAGTCGCACCATTTGCCTTGTATACAATTACGTCAAAATATGATACACCAGAATTCCTATACATGGAAGTTCTCTAACAATGTGAGTGAGGATTTAGGATTACATAAATCACAACACTCTGCGCTATCATTACACGACAGAATAGACCTGCAAAGCTTATTATACTGCATAACCAGATGGTAAACAACAGTTGTCGTTGCACTAAGAATTACATCTCTGTAATCAATAATAGGAAGGAGGAACAGTTGGACAACTTGTTTCCTATTATGTTCACTTAGGCAACGTCTAGATCAATAAAGAGCATTAAGCCTCATACCAACTGTAGACAATGCCTGCTCAACATGCCTATCATACGGCAGCAATGGGTCCAGCTGTACTTCAAAATAATTGTAAATGGATAATAATTCTAATCTAACATTAAAAAGAAGCAATGATTCGAACAGCAGAGAGATGCAGGACTGCTCTAGTATTAGAGAAGACAGACCTATGATGCCAATTTTGTACAAGTCAAAATCAGCTTATTAACCCACTCCATAAGTACATTTCACTCCAGCCTATCTGAAGGATGTTACACATTTTATATGGATGAAAGAAAAAAAGCAACCAAGCATGATATCACTGGCTTACATATAGACTCAGTAATTGTGTGGGTGTAGTAAGCTGTTCACAAAAATTGAAAACTAAACTTGTGTATCGCTCTAGGCCAATATGGCAATTAATTACAAGCAAATTTTTAGTTCATCCATTTTTAACTATCAAAATAAACAATAAATCAACCCGTTCGGCTACATTCACCTATTACTTAAAGATCTGTAATATAAATCTGAAAATTTCAGTAATCATCTTAAGGCCACTAATTTTAGCTTCCTGATTTTAAAACTTTTCTTATATTCCATACTTCCATAATTCACCAAATTAAAGCTTTAACAAAGATACAAATTCCAGTTTATTCTTAGGCATTATGACAAAACATGGGACCATGAGCTCTTACCTATTCCAATAAAGACTGCCTTATAGCCATCTTCTTTCAGGGTATGGAGTGTCATTCCATCCACTGCAAGGCCTTTCCTAAAAATTATCTGAAAGAATTAAAAACTGCTTGGTAAAAAATGTAATTATAATGAAGCAGCACATTCTGCATGGTAATCTAACAAAGGCTTTCAAAATTATGAATAAGTTTTGATTTAGACTTGCAATTGTTAGTTCAAATTTAGACAAGAAACAGTGTCCATAGTGCAGTAATTGGTGCTCATTTATTGAAAGAAATAACTCACAGCAATCAAAGCACACGTATAATCTATGTTTCTGATCACTTGCTTTTTTGCTTCCAGAAGCAAAAGCTGCAATTTTTTTTCTGCAGTCATTCTCCACCACCAATCCTGCTGTGAGCAGCCACTGCCCAGGCTGAGCACCTAGAGGAGTTGTAAGTGTAAGAGTGTAAGAGACAGGGAATGGTGCTCTCTGCGTGCTCAGGAAACCAACGATGGCTGTCCTGTGCAGAGGTCATGCAACTGGAGATACACACACCTTTTGTTCATCACTCCTAACCCCAAGGCCTTTGAGCACAAAAAGTGTGTGTGATTCCTCTTCTGATATTTCATACTTCTTGACATAGGTATGTGTGTTTTTATCTCCACATCTTAGACTCTCTGAACCTGAATGTTTTCCCTCAGGTTTTTTATATCACATGCGATTTTCCTTCACAAAATGCAGTGCTGTTGTGTAAGCTCTCTACTTTGTGATCTTAACAGTTTAGCCTTCAAGTCACTGTGTATCTTGTTTGTTATTCAATCTGCCTATATTTCATTTAGTGTACTTTTCAGGTTGCTGGGGAAAAAAGGCAGAGGTAACATACATTTTACATTACTTAAAACACTGACTTTCTTTGTCTTTGGAGATTTAGTATAAATTTTATCAGAGGTGAAAAGTCATGTACTATTGCAATCCTTTAAACAATACAGACTCCATCTCACTTGCAACAAAAGACATTCTATAAATAGTCATTACATTTTTTTATCCCGTTCTGTACATATGTTATGAAAACCTAATGAAGGAATTTAAATAGCAATACTATTTCATGTGAGAATTCAGAATACTTCGAGGGCCCAGCTCTGTAATCCTTATCCAACTGACTAATTCTTACTAATTTCAGTGGAATTACTTGAATAAACAGCAGTACTGAGCATTTACACAACACAGCACCTTCCACCACAGATTTGAAATGCTTTAAGTAAACATCAGAAAACATTTCCAGCTTATGGAGGTATAAAGCTAAGGTAGTAATTTAACCAGCTTGCCAAAGGGTCAATTGCAAAACAATGGCAGAGCTTTGAAGCAAATTTACATTGAGATTCTCTGCTGCACTCTAGAACCACAGTGGACTTGCAGGTCAGGACGACATGGTGGCTCTATCAGTCCACTCTGGAGACCTTGTCGTAACACGGGGCCCTGGGAACCGAGGCTGGCAGAGGATTTCCAGAAGTCTGTGGCCGGAAATTTTGCCTAAAGGTGTCTCAGTGCTCTGTTTAACACCATCCCTAACTAAAACTCCATTCTGTCAGTCTTTTCAAGGGTTGCAAAAGGATCTTTAAAATAGAAAAACAAACCTGTAGCACTTCAAACCCTATCTTGCATCTTACCAGCATTTTTGTAAAACCCAGGCAGGATAATGTTCTCACTCAGATCTTGTGACAACAGTCTAATGCTTTTACAAAAAGAATCAACACAAAAGAATTCAATCCAAGAATTTCTTGCTTCATGGAAGGCTTTAGTAAGGTGTTAAACATAAAGTATCCCTCCTGGTACTTAAAAATTTCATCCAGTGGTACATTCTAAGTTTGTAACTACTATTAAAATGTGCAACAATTTTAAATACTATCTAAATCTTCAGCTCAAGTGCTAAATTACAATAAATCGCTGTTCCCACTATCTATAAACAACACACATTTATTTAACAGAATAATGCATAACTATTGCTTTCCAAGAAGTTGAATAGACTGATATTGTTTATAACAGATGATCATGTTAACACTTTAATTTGATGCATTTTATTATAAAATTAACTTGGATGCAAGACTGTATGATACACCATTAAGAAAAAAAATTGGGGAGAAAGAACAAAAGAAGAATCAAATATGAATGGTTTAAGTAGTGCCAAACTTGCATGAAAAAAACTTGATTAAAAAAAATCAAATCATTCCAATAGCTACATTGAACCCCTAAAGCAATTTAGGAATTTGTTTCTTACAGACAATTAATCACATGCAGGCATTCCAGATGAGTACTATTGATTGCCCTTTTCCAAACTAGTGGCATTCAGACAGGAGACAGACAAATGCCCTGAGCAAGAGGAAGCATCTTCCTGCCTCTGTCTAGCATAGCTTTTAATCGTTCTTTACTAATGTGCATGACATTTTCCTGTTAATCTTTGGCAGAGTTCTTGTTGTTTTTTTTTTCTTTGAGCTATACATAGGAAGGATATATTTTTCATTACCTTCACTCCAAGATCCTTCATAAGCTCAGCTTCAAAATTCACTACATCATATGGCAAACGGAACTGGGGGATTTCAGACATACTAAAATAAATAAAAAATTGTTTGTAACCATTAGGAAAATATTATTTTAAAATTTATTATTATTATTTGCAAAAAAAACTTATAACGTACCTTAGTTAATTTTGACATACGTGAATGGAAATGTGCTGAAATGCGACTCGACTTTTTTTAATCATTAGAGTGACAAAAAAGCATTATTCATCCAATGCTAAAAATATAGGCCAGAAAGACAATACCTTGAGGCCAACACTGCCCACTCTTGTAGGTAACTAATTAACATAGGTTACGTTTGAATTCTCAAGGACTTCAGCTCCATTCCTTTTGTTCACCAGAATATGCAACACCAAGCTTAGGATACCCATTTAAAAAAAGACCTCGTGGCTACTGAAAGCAAAGTGACATAGCAATCTTTCATTAAGCTACCCAATACAAGAGTATCAAATTTCCCATACAATTTTTTAAAAGTAGAACATATGCTATTTTGAGCTAGGGTATTTAAAACTGTACCTCCATTTGTACTTCATCAATTTTTAATTATTTTTCAGAATGGACAAACATTTTATCAGCTGTTGATTTCATGTCTGTTTTTTGACTTAATGTTTACTAACTGGCATTTTTTCCTCCCGGGGAAGATTAGGAATGACATCTTCAAGTTCCCAGAATCACAGAAGGTGAAAACTGCAGTGCCAATATAGAATCTTGGTTTATATCTACTGATACAGATCTAATATATACATATATTTATCTCCAGTGAAATGACATCTATATATGCCAGTTCTAAACTCCTACTGTAAAACATGTTGCAGATAAACACAGCAAAGTTATATTTTAGATACTTTTGTTCAATGAAGATAAAAACCTAAATATGCAGAAAAATAAAGGCTTCTCCCCACATACTTCTAAGCTTCAAACAGTCTAATCTGTTTTCAAATTAATGAACCTGTAATATCCATAACAAAGCAGAGGCACAAGAGATTTGCTGCAGCTTATTTTACATATTGATATTGACCACACCATCTTTAGCATCCAACTTTGACAGGCCAGAACAGTTTCATTCCTTTTAAGTTGCATCAACTTTAATTATACTGGTAAGAAACTAGTGTTCTTTCTCATTTCTAATACTACCCTTTTTACACCTTTCTTGACCAGTGTGCAATGAGAAGTGTTGTAAATATCAGATATAATGAATGTGTCAATACAACTTTCAGGAGTCATGCTAAATAAAGGTGTCTGAGGCAGAAACTAATGTATCAATATGATTATGCAAGAGAGATTCAGTAAAGAAATCCAATCAAAAAAGAGGAAAGTTCTATTTTCCAGGCCACCTATGAATTTGTTGGAGGCCTGACATCTCCACAACGTGCTCCCAAAACACTACTGGTTGTGTTACATCACTGTCAGAATTTGTAAACACTTTTTTTTTTTTTGCTCTTATTAAACACTTAGTTTTATGCTGTGAGGTGTACCCACATGCATGCACATTAACTGTGAAAATAGGCTTTTTATGAAAGCCAACTATACATCAATAATTTTGATGCAATTTTTTGCAGCAGCAGCAGATGGTCTCTGCCTCTGCAATGGAGAGACAGAGGGGCAAAAGAAATGGGGCAGAGATGGAGGAGAGATGCAGTGGATGCAAAGTGTCCCACAAATTCACCTCAACCTCAAATTTGACTCAAGTCAGAGGTGCTTGGACAGGTGCTTGGTGTTTGTCAGCAACCTCAAATTACTGCTGCTCAAGGGACAACTCTTTGGCCTAGTGAGAGAAATATTGTGGTACATTGTAAAGCAGTGGCACAGATAGGAGCAAAAGTAGTAAAGCTTGTTCATGGTCTCTAAGCAAGAGCATGGTATGCTCATGCCTACTCTACTATAAAGCATAAATTTTACACAACTGGTGAAATGTAGGAAAACCTGCCCATAAATATGAAAAATCCAGACATGTTCACAGAAGGATGGATTTACGTTATATTTAAATATCCCACCACAGGAATTGCAATCTCTAGACACCTGTTTAGTGCCACAATATTATGAAAATTAGCTACGATGCAAGAAAGATCCTAATCAAAAACAATTGGAAAAAACTTTAAGAAGGCAAAACCACTGCCATTATAAACAGCTGATTCCAAATAAAAAATTGATTTGGTCTTCTTAGCAATTTGCAATAGTTTATGAAGCCTTGAAAACACACCCATCAATAACCTAAATTTGTTAAAAGATGTGCTGCAAAGACTTGGAAATGCAATAATGGATGACTGCTGCCACAGGCCAGCCCCCCTTCTGTTTCAAGATTAAAATAAGGACAAAAGGAATTGATGCCCTTAAACCACACATGAGCATTTCTACAGTGAATGGAAGTAAAATTTGACCTTGATTGATACACGTTAAGACTCAAAAATAAAAAATACATTTTAAAATACACTCCTCATCCATTAAGGGTACCAACAGAACAGGCAAAACTCTGTGTAAGGTTTCTTTCATTACAAAAAACAACAGGCAAAACATTATTTTAAATTCAAGTTAAACCATGACACAGTTAAGATCACACTGCTTCAAATACACAAGCATGTAGTGAGCAACTGTAGCATTGTACTACAGCACTGAAGCAGCTGCAGGAATTCCTGCATTGTATTGCCATGTCCAACCTGAGTCCAACCTGTCACCAAAAAGAGCCTTTTTGTTAAAAACCTCTTATTAATTCTGACTACTGTACAGTAACAAAACTGATTTTAATCTGGTATTTATAACATAACGTGCTAACATGATAACGTGCTACTGAACAGGTAAATAGGTGTTTCACATACTAAATTTGCAATCCTCTATGGTAACTAGTTCAAGTAAAACAGCTTTACAGTTAAATGCCTATGGATTAACACCTTGGTAATTTGGTAGAATAATTCTGAACCTCACTGGGATAAATGCAAGTAATCAGTTCAACTTCTCCAGAACTGATTCTCTTTCTTGCAGAGCACTGAATAAGTATTTGACATTATGACATTATGGATCAATTTCATTAACCGTGTCAACTCTATTGATCTCAGTGGTGCGGCATTAAGAAATGTAAGTGCGTCACCCTTCTTTCTCTCTGTTTCATTATATTTTTTATTTTTCAAACACATTGTGTGAACGCATTTTGTACTCTTGCACACATTACATTTTAATTTTACAATTACAATTTAATTTTGATTTTGAATGGCTTGGTATCCACCAGTCAGTCTGAATTATCTCATACACAGGGATTCCAACAAACCTACTAGATTTGATCAAAGCCATTACTGCAGTGGCAAAAATTAATTTTCTAGTGTAGAGGACTGACAACATAGAAATACTAGCCAAGGGTTTACCATACAGGAAAACTGCAAATGTACCTTCTTTTATGTATTTGTAACTTTCTGAAGGTTGAATTGCAGGGGGCTTATTTCACCCATACGGTATGGGCTGCAAAAGCTGCATTCACTGATGGCTGATTGCCACTGTCACCTTTATTTGCACAAGGGTAGTCCAGGAAAGCATGCTAAACCTAAAACTTTCCAGACAGAAATTACTATCTGTCTGAAGCATTTTAAACATTCTTTCACTAGGACTACAGGTACTTAACCTTGTTTTAGAAGTTCTGGATAAGAGAAAATGGTTCCTAGAAACAATTTTCTATTATGTTAATTTGATAATAACAATAGCACTCAAATTTAACAGGTCATATGAAGAGAATATAGGAAATAGCCACCATATTTTCAGTTAAAGCTTGCCTGCAACTGTACCTCTTTTAACATGAATGATCAATTATTTAAATAATTAAATAAAAAGTGACTTTTACAGATCTGAAATATTCTGTTCTCTTCCTTTGCTAAAAGTCAAGCAATCATATATAAACAACAGTTTTCACTATGCTTTCTACAATCATTGGAAGCAGTGCTTTGGTATCATTGTTTTATTACCTTAAGCCCCCGAGGTACTCCTGCTTTTCAAATATGGTGATGTTTGAATAGCCCAGTCGAGCCAAAAAGGAAGCACAACTTAAACTTGCAGGTCCTGCACCAAGAAGAGCTATCTTCACCTGATATGCTTCAGGCATATCTTCTAGAGGAGGTAGGGAAGGGTTTCTGATCTGACGAATATTCATGGCTTTGAAAACCTGGAAAGCAACACAATCAACAGGTTAAATGCTTTACATTCCCTCCTTAAATTTTGTTATGACTGACACAATGGAAACTTCTGCTAGTGCTGTCACATAGCTGATATATTACAGCAAACTCACAACATTATAGAGATTTCCAAATGACATGACCTGTGCATTTGTGAGGGATGCTCTATTAGGAGGGTTTAGTCTTTCTATGGGTCTTTTTGTTTTAAAAATCTCTGAAGTCAGATTTTTCACTACTGTAAATTTCACAGAGAAGACTGATCCAGACTAGCAGTAACAGAATAGGAACGCAAAGTCAGCCAGATGGCAGAGAATCTCTGCAATGCCAAAAATTTCCCTGCAAACAAATTATTCTTACTAGTAGAAAAATACCTCTGCAAGCAATGCAAAGGATTACAGTGCCAGTAAAGAGGCTTTGCTTCTTCAAGAGAAAACCTGCATGATCATGGAAAAATCACTTACAGCTTGAATTTTAGACATGGTAGGTGACAAACTTTAGGTGGGTTTGAAATGTTTTAGGAACCACACTTAGTCTTCAGTGCTATATTTTCATTTGTAACCCATGCTTTAGATGCCTCCTCCTAGACAAATTTTTATAGGACTTTATTTCAGTTTCTTGTCTATCTTATTTAATTTGCTGTCCACTTTTTAATTTGGTTTCCAGAAACTGTAGACACACCTGAAAGTCACACTGTTATCCCCCTGCCCCAATTATTCACTCACCTGCATAATGGTGATGATCTGCTCCAATCTGTCCTGACTATTAAAAATACTTAGGAACAATCTCTGCCCACTGTTCTGTATTTCTACAGAAGCCAATGCAATGGGCTGCTAACCTGGTTGTAATGTCACACAATTCTGCAGATTTGCATTAAATCAGTTCTATACTCAGATATACAGGTAAGAGGTGAAGGCAGAAATATTCTGTATTGCCCAAGCAAGATTTCACTCTCCTCTGCACGTATATAGAAATTGTAGGAAAGGAACTGAGTCTCTATTTTGTATGATCTACAAAAGGAAAAGGAATAGACATACAGCCTTAGAGGCTACTAAACATTAGAAGCATGGAAGAGCACAGGTACATCTTCTTTTTACTTTAGGCATTAGGGGGAAAAATGTTTAACCCAAGCAGTATATATTTGTAGCAGACAAAATAATTCAAGTGCATTGCATGGGAATTCTCAGTCATATCACAAACACCATCAATGTAGCATCTCAAAAACTACCAGACCACACTGCTGCCCACCTATTTCAATGCAGAGCTGTGTTCCCCAAGTCCCAACTAGTCCTCTAAAATACATACACTGATATTCGTCATAATAAATATCATATTTCAACTATTTAGAAGCTTACCAACAGATTTTACTTTCCTTAGAACTCAAGAAGCAAACGGTTTTCAAGTTAAACTTTGGCAATTCCACTCATGATTAGAATTTTTCATTTATGTTTTGAATCAATGTTCATTTTCTTCATATGCACTTGAGCACTCATGCTAGGTAAACCAATGATTAGTTCCTTCCCTCTCTAAAATTTCTGTGTCAAACTCCCCCAGTCTTTGTAAATTGATACAGCAGTTTAACAAACTGCATGAAGCAAGAGACAGATAATTGTTTTAAAGAAAGAATCATTTAAACCTGACAATTCATACAATATGGGAAAGTTTAATGTGGTTATTAATGGATTTCACAGGCTGAAAAGCTCATACTGTACTGTGAAACTAGATTATGATAACCTGAATGCAATGATATTTCTAAAATGTCTGCTTTGTTATATTCATAAGAAATTGCTTGAATTATAGCAAATTTTCATTAGTCTCATATAGTTAAGAAGGCTACACAGTAACAAAAATTATATAGCCTGCATATTTAATGTGCATATTGAACACTCTGAATATGCATATGCCTAACAAATTTACTACTAAATTTACTTTATTGTTAACATAACTATTTTTATATGTGTTATTGAATAGTCATACCTATCTAATAAATGTTACACTGAACTTCCACACCACTGTAGTGCAGTGTTAAGCTTCAGAAACCAAGCACTCATGCAGAAAATCCTAGGAGTTCAGGCTGAATGGTCAACTTTAATTCTGCCTATTTGCAAACAGGGTAAAACTGTCTTTATGCAGCACAGCCAGCTTGTGTGGCAGTATCTTGCCATCTGGAATTCAATGGCAGTTTTGCATATTAAGGCTGGCAGGGTAACTGTGTGAAAATAGCAAACTGCTTTAATATATTTCAAATGATTTTTACTCACCTCATGGTGAAGTTTCCCTATACTGTAAGTCACTTAATTAAATATCACTGAATTACTCTGTATAAATCCTTTGGTGGCCAGAATGAGTAACTAGCAAGCAAGTGTTCAGAGACACATTACATTCAACTGTCCTTTCTGCCTCTAATCTCTTCAGACTATGTTCATGATGCAGGTAAAATTTAATACTATTACCCTTCTTTCCAATTTTCCTTCAAAAACATGGTTTCTTTCTTGCTTGGTGTTTGGATGGAGTTTTTCCTTTGTTTTACAGAGCTTTTTAACCAAGACCCATACAGGAAAATGAGACCAAATGATGAATTTTGAAGAAGAGTCTCTCAGTGAAAAGCCTCAGTCATCATCCTCATGCCTGCCTTTCCTTCTGGCTCTCTCTCATACACAGATTAATAACAGACATTAATAACATTAGGCATTATCAAATATGACAAAATTATCATAACTTCACTGTCTAGGGCCTATTCAAATTAAACCCACATTGATTTTGTCTACCTCTTATGCCTCACGCCCATTAGAGTCCTCCAAGAGGATATCCCAGCTTATAAAACATGGAGATAAAGTCCACAAGTGAGATCCAATTTGACCAAACCAAAACAGACAATCTATTCTGCTAAGTTCCAACAACTGAAAAAAATTCTCTCTTGATTCACATTTGTAACATATTATAGTTCTCCTATTTGCATCACTTCATTGTGTAAAGGTGTGAGTGCACTTGCTCAATGCTCTCTACAGCATGGCTCTCCATAGTGTGAAATCCAAGTGTGTTGTATTCTCTATTGCAAATAAAGCACCCTTTCACTGCAAAAGGGTCATGTTCCAGAACATTCAACAAAGAGCATGATTCCAAAATATATAAAAATAATGCAAGACATGAGTTTGTATTCAGGTTCCACAACATGTCCCACTTGAGCCAACCACAGTGGTTTCAATTGTTGAGCAACTGATTCCAGTTTAAATTTCCTGGAAAGTCTTAGCCAAATCATTGTAGCTGCTTTTGACAATGCAGATAGGGAAAAGCTTATAGTTAGTTCATGAAATAAAATTCTAGTTCTTTTCTTCACTGCACCACTCTTGTATTAGAATGTTTTGATGAAAAGATGTGACATTTGGCAAAGAATAGCAGGTGACTCAGAGAAATGTATTTTGCTAATCAGATGAAAATAATGAAAATAATTTTAAGGCAAAGCAAGCATGACTTAAATGAGTCCAAAACATTTTAAACCATTAAAACAGGCTAGAACTGATATTCAGAATTTTTACCTCAAATTTTATACAATTTAAAGTAAATAAAATAGCTCATTTCAATCAGTGTGGCATGGTTTAGTTGACAAGGTGTTGTTTGGTTAAAGGTTGGACTTGATGACCTTGGAGATCTCTTCCAACCTTAATAATTCCATGATCCCTGGCAGTGTTGAAGGCCAGGCTGGAGGAGTCTTTGAGCAACCTGGTCTAGTGGAAGGTGTCCTTTCCCAAGGCAGGGGAGTTGGAACTAGATGATCTTTAAGCTCCCTTCCAACACAAGCCATTCTTCTACTCCATGATTGCTTAAAACTATTTTTGAACTAATACAGTAAATAGATTGCAAGATCAATCTCATTGTTAGAAAGTGAAAGACCTTTGTCTAATCCTACAAAATGAGACACTTACTCTGTATAGCCAAGATATAGAGAGAAGGACACATTTCAGAAGGACAAACAGGACAATTTAACCTTTTAGTAATACAAGTTTCGATTTGATAACTAAATTTTTTATATTGTTCAGCTATAATGCTTGGATCCATGTTTAAAAGGCTCCAGAAATAAGTTTATCAGTAAGGTTTACAGTTAAACATCCTTCACTAAGGCAGTGAGACACCAGTTACTGACACAGACATCAGAATCTAGCTGGAATTAATTTTAGTGTGAAATGTATCAGTATACACTGAATTGTTGTCACATTTTACTAGTGCAAAGACAGTAGAACACAGGCAATGAAATCAGGAACATTTAGGAACTGGTTTTACTAGTTTCGCACTTTCCTACTGGTTTCCATGGATATTTATCTGTAGGCTGGTTTACATTAATATGGGGCAGTTGAATATTTAAAGAAGAAAATCATATTCTGCATATATTTTAATGCAAAATAAAGCAAATTGCAAGCACAGTAAGCTTCTTGAAGTTGTCAAATTACATAATCACCCAATTAATTCCATTTAATTGCACTGGATAGCATAGGATGTTACATGAAGTGTTTTTTCCACAGACACGTGGTAGTTATGAAATGTTCGGGATCTTCCCTCCGCAATTCAAGAGCTAAAGTTGCAATATTTCAAATTTTTATAGAAATAAGTGGGTGCTTACAAAACTAGACCCCAAAACATCTTATTAAAGACCTTTTAAACCTCCATTATTCTAGTACTAAGATATCCCACAGATCTAGGACATTGCAGAGTCCAAATCTCAACATTTCATGAATTCCACCACTAAACAGACTTAGCAACATTCATGCAAATGCCTTAAAAGCAAAAAAAATATACTTAACATCTGTAAAACAGATATTAACAATAAGGGGGTTTATATAACTTGCCAAAATATCAGGAAATCTTTTAACATTGGCCAGAGAAATCAGAAGTCCTCAGATTCATCCCCTTAACTATTGTAGAAAGCGACACCATTCCCTTCAGACAACCTGAAAATTTTTTTATTATTATCATGGATTTCAACATGACTTAAAAGATATAATTACCTAAAGATGTATTAAAATTAATACTGACAAATAAAGGGCTTTTTCTATTTGTCCTGCTGTCTTAGCTCCCCAGAACAGCCCTCCTCTTGCAGATACAGCTCATGTATTCGTGCCCAGCCTGGCATCCCAAGGCCATCCTACTGCAAGAGAGGCAGCCCCATGAGAACCACCTTCTCCTCACAGCTGCACTGCAGACTGATCACAGCTGACAATTTGCAGCTCAAAGAGGATCCTAAGCCCAAGGGCACAGTGTGCCACTCCATGGCAATCCCTCAGGTAAGACATTTCTTCCTTGACTGTGGTGGGCTGGGGAGAAGGGAGGTTCAGCACTCAGGCCCCTCACCAGAACACTCCTTCCAGCACAGGTGCTCTGCTGAGCTGTCCCTAGGTGAGCAGCAGGTAAGCTCATCCAATCCCCCTTTTTCAGAAAAACAGGTATCAAATTGTCTTTTCCAATTCCTTTTTGCTGCAGCAGCAGTCAGAATGTATCTGCAAAGAAGAACAAACCACCAGAACTGTAACTGGCACAAGAGCCATAGTACTAAATGATTTAGTGTTTCTATCTAGTATGCAGAGATTAAAATAATACATTTTCTATTTAGCTTGTGCTGCACCATTCAGAATGATTAAACAGAAACAGAAAAGAACTTTTAGATTCAATAAAGGTCTATCAAAAAACATAATAATTTGAGGGTTTCTTACTAATATGATAGCAGATAAGGTAATAGACCTCACTTCCTTTTCACTACAAGCTTGCAAACTAGTATTTGAGTAACCAGTGATTTTAGTTCACTTTGGGACTGACAGCCATATACCTTATGCTTACATGTATTGTCACTTCAATCTCAGTGTATTTTCAGTGAACTTGTGTTCAGAAAAGGTTGTTTCCTGATTCTGAAGTACTTGTGCAAAGGAGACAGATAAAGGCATTAATATAATTTTGACCTGTGCAAGTAGCAGGTGTAACCTGAGCTTGACACTCGACATTTATAATAGTGAGATTTACTCCATGTTACTCTCTAGATGCAACAGTTACCATGGTAACTGCATCCCAGTACACACATTCTACATCACAAATACAAACGGACACTTCCCTTTTTCCAGTTAAACATTTAATTGTCGAAATCCACATTTTATCAGGCTGGACTACGATTCACTTTGAGAATGAGCCAAACAGTTGCAAAACTATGAAAGGGCAGAAGGGAAATGCAGGCAGCATAAGGTGCCTTTTTTTTTTTTTTACTGTTCTACCGTATGCAAGACAAATATTTTACAATTAGGGAGCTTTATCTTCAGTATGAACAGATGATCAGTCATTGTCCAGAAGCACAAACAGGCACACGTCATACCCATATATTTTCCATTTTAAATCCACATTCCTGCTTTACTGCAATTTTATCTATTATCTCAGCTAGCAGTTGTGCCCTTTTATTATCGCTCACTCTCATAATGCATCAAGTCTATGATCCTCAGACTAATTCCAAGGGAAAAAAAAGCCTAAAACTGGCTTCATGCACAACGGAGTTTTCAGTAAATAAGCCCCTGTGGGACAAATATTACACCAGGCATGAGAATCACCATGCAGCTCTCATTAAGACTAACACATGTTGCATGCCTAAATTACACAATTTGCTAAGTTACTTGTACAGGTAGAGCTGTGAACACACTATCTGGGCCAATTCTTGCATGAACGGTAGCACCTTACAATTTTCTTCAATATTATAACTAATATTTTTATAATAATTGTTACTTGGAAGCACTCATACCATTATATTTTTTCAACGATACCTACTTTCACAGCAAAATTTAACTGAAAAGTAAAAAAGTACTAATTGCAAAAGTGACTGCCTATTATTACTAATTAAGAGTGCTACAATACATACAGATTCTATGTTAAACAGCAGTAAACCTAAAGGTTATTAACAACTTTTTTCTTTTACATTTTTTATATATTAGATTTATAGAAACATAGATAGTATGAAAACACTAAAGGTAATAAATTTTTTTTTAAATCTTCTTTTTGTTGGACTGCCATATAGAACTACACAACAATTTTATTCTGTTAGAGCTCCTGGAACTAACATTATTTTAAACAAACTTGAAACCCTGAAAATTACTTGTCCTCTGCAGTTGTCGTATCAATCATTATACTAGCACTGGGGTTTTTTAATAGATTTCTATAAAATTTTGAAGAAAAATGGCAGATATTTAGCATTATCTATCAAGTCATAATTCCTCTCTATTAATCATAGAATAAGAGCTAAAAGAAGACACAAATCAAATTATAACAGATATTACTTGCATTTGGTACCTAAACAGTAATATTTCTCCATTGTATTTATTATCTACTTGCCGACTGTTTAATCTTTTTTGGTTGGTTGGTTTGGGTTTGTATATTTGGTTTTGTGGAGGGTTTAAGGAAAGAAGAAGTCTTCTGCTTTGCAACAAATACTAGCTTTTTATACATACAGAATAAAGGCCACTAGAAGAAAAGCTAATAAAAGTGTTTCTTGACTGATAAAGCCCAACTATTCAAAATACACATAGAACTAATACAGTTCAGTGTCTCTAGTCTCATCTTGTAAATGAGAACTTTGGATTCTTACACTTGTGTGTTCAAATCTCAAGAAAAATGAAGTGGATAACTATTTAAATGACAGGAGAGGAGAGAAGATTCAGAAACAGCTAGCAGAAAAGTTTATCAGGTGCTCCAGAAGATTTACAAATCTCCTGGAGAGAACAAAGGAAGGATACAAACAGATAAAAGGAGAACAGCAGCAGCAGGTAGTAATATTTGCTCATCAAATCATCACCCACAGCCACTGAGAAGAGGGTGTGAAGTCTATGCTTTGCACTAGAGGAAAATACTGGTCTTACAGATATCATCTGTTACTTCCAGATTTATTTGCATTTCTATTTTGGTCTGTTCTACAAAGTTTTTTTTTTCCCATGCTTTTCAAAGTTGACCGGAACTTCATTGTGTTTGTGAATAAGATCAGCCAATTGGCTCATGATACAGAATAGGGACACAAACATTAGTTAAGGACTGTATAGAAATGTACAGTCTTAACACATTAATATGATGGTTTTACTATAGCCATAACGCCCTCACTTTTACAGAGGCCAAAATAATAATTTTTACAAAATGTTACTTCAGATACATCAGATGAGGTATTATCTGAGACCTTGAGTTAGGTAAAAATTCTCTATGCCCTCAAAAGAAATTAATAAATGAGTAATTGCCTCGGTCTTTCTTCAGACAGAAATTGGAGCATTAAAACTACACAATCCCAAGCAATGCACAAGAAGCTCAACAAAGACCCATGCAAAGAATTTCTAAGGTGAAGCAGCAAGCAACAACCTTTGCTTCAGTAGCCAAAACATGCACCTACCTTTATGAACTAGTGAATTTACACATATACACTGTGAATCTGTACCTATATAAATAGATACACATGGACATGTATTTTAGGTCAACCTCAAACTATGTAATTACTTAGGTTTGAAAAAACAGGACAATAAAAAGAAAAAGTCATCAGAAGTTTATCCTTTGTCTCAAAGCCAGCACAAACACACATTAATTCTGCTATAGAATCTACCCTATGCCCAGAACAGTTCTACATCTCCTTAATATGCATGCACTTACAGATACAGCTGCACTTCATCTTTTCTCCTATGCAGCCTACTTGAGCAACATTCACAATTTCACCTGAAATAAATCTTTCATTATAAAAGAAACTGTCTCAACCACCAGTGTGTCTAAAGAATCATCTTGTTTACAAATAATGTTCCTTATGTTCCTATAATGTATTGCATTATAAAGCATTTGAGTGTGCTGTAAGAAAAAGGATAATTATTCTAAGCTTTCTATGCTTTAATTTTATTAGTGTCAACTTTTTTTAAAAATAATCATTAACAAAGGTAACCACAGGTAATACTCAATAGCACATAAAAAGAATTTAAGACATGTGCAAGTCCTACCTCAGTAGCAAACTGCTGCAATCCACCAATATTGATTGGTCCTTCCTCAGTGCCATACAAATTGCAGCCACCAACACAGAGATCTGATGTTGGACACACCATTCCGCATGTCAGGCCAAGTGGATTGTCAGAAAGAATCATTTTGGCAGCTCCATAGTAATTCTGAAGGAAAAAGAGAAAGGAAGAAGAAATAAAGACAACAGTCACATACCAATGAAGCAAAAATTCAAACCTTCAAGAGAAAATTTTGTAGTAGAATAATATATAAGCATATATGTTAAATAACACTTAAATGTACTAAGATGGTACGCAAAATTCCATCAAAGACAGAGAAGCAAGTCAGCAAAAACTGTGGATTATGCAAAGGTAAACTTTTGCTTTTTAGCTTGCAAAATGGTTAAAAGCATCTTCAGTCTGAAGTGGTTGTAGGATTTTTAGTAGCTTAACAAATCTACCTTCAAAAACTACAATTGCTGCATTATGTTCTTGAAAATATTCTCTCCATTTCTAGGTCAATTGGGCAGTAGCTGAGTTGCAACCCTTGTTACAGGTATGACCAGAAAGTGCCACTTATACTACCAACTCTTTACAGCTCAGGAATGAAAATCTTATTTTACACATCTGTGCACACCATCTCTGTGGATATTCCTGTCCTTCACACCAGACCAGCAGTGCCGATTTTCCCAGACACATGATGAGAGGACTTTCCATGTAGCCACCTGCAGATATCGCACTACTGAATTCTTTTTGATCTTTTTTTTCTCAACATATAGTAAGCAGGGCAAACACTTATTCTCCTGTTTCCTTGAATCATAAACGAGGGAACTAATTAAAGATGTTACCTACAAACCACAGCTTCAAAGATTCTCAATATTCAGTGGACTTCAGAAAAGGAACAGTCACCAGCTATATGAGAACTAGCAAGGATTTTTTCCATTCTAAAACTCTAAGGAATGGACTCTAACAAGTTCCCAGTGTCTGATGCCATGAGAAAACAACCTCTGGTGGTTTTTTCAGCTGGACAAATTGTTTTAAGAGGAAGAATCAGAGGAAATGACAGGAGTGACCTGAAGTGTCATTTAAAGGAATAGAACTACTGATGGCATTTCTGCACCTACATTATTGAAATAATATTGTAATTAAAGCAAACTTTATACACACGGTATTTTCTTGTGTGTCATCAGTACAGAAGTGTAGGTAATAATAGAGTGTAGTACTTCCTTAACCACTTTTTCCACCTCCTCTAAAAGTCCCACCAAGTCCATGAAGATGGGTTAAATCTAGAGTTACCTTCTAAGATCAGAATACAATACAGTATATCCTTAGAACTAGCACATGACTGAGGTTCCACTAAAGTTTCTTTAGTCAGAAATTAATGCTGGGGTCTCCTTTCAGCTTTCTACACACTAGAAGTATCTGAGAGGCTAAAAAAGAGTATATTGTCTTCCTCCTCCACCTCTTCCATATTCCAGTCTTCAGTAAAAATCAGCAGTAAGAAACTGTTGTTTATAACAAGTACCTTCACCTGTCCTGTCCTAGGACAGCTGACCCAGAATAGAGAGAAGATGTTCAAGCACTGTGAAGTACTTGGTCATAGCAGACCCTGGGACTTTCTATCAAGTAGGATAACGCACACAGAAGTGTTTATTCAAAGCAAATACTTTGCCATATAGAGTAAGAATCCACTTAGGAATAAAAGGAGCAGTGTCAAGATCTGACAATTCAACCAACAACGGGTAACAAGAATTTGGTTTGGGAGGTTCAAATTCACTATAGGCATATTATTAGACTGAGCATTCAATTCTCTAAACTTAAACCAGATCATGCAGACAAATACAGAGATTATCAAGAAAATGCCAAGATTCAAGAAATGTATTTGCAAACATAACTGGACTCCTTATTTACAGTTGCTGGTCTACTGCAGACCACAAACCTTTGTCCATCACCTGGAAACCCAAACCAGCTGCCTAGGTGTACTTTTATGGGACTTCCTTAGACAGTATTAAACTCTACTGAAATTCTAATCCTGGCTGAACAGGCAACCCCTTTATACAACTGCTCTGAAGAATCTTCAGCCATTTCCCCTGTGGTGACTAGTAAGACATTTTATTATCCCCAATGCTCACTTATTTCAATGTAAAGGTATATTAGTTAAAATGGAATTGTACGTATTAGCAAACAGTTTTGCTTTTCCAGATTATTATACTGTTTTAATTTGAGATTATCAGGGATGCTTAAAAAAACCTGTTAAAAAAAAAAAACAAAACGTGCAGGCTCAATTTGGCAGCAAATTACAGAAGCCCAATTGTATTGGAGATGTCACTGACACAAATTTGCAGACAGCAGAGGTGAAAATCAATGCAGGAGACCCACATCTTTCCAAAGCAGCAATGAGACCAGCCTAGTCACCCTGCAGCATCTTAAGTGGCACTAGATACCTGTTCCTCAGGCAATTATATCTAGCCATTCCTTTCTTCTACTCTAAAGGAACAATTACAAATTAGTGCTGGTTATTTTCTCACTAACTCAAAGACAACAAAATGGTTTTCAATGAACTTTTGTTCTCTTTTATGTTTCACACATATTAGACTTACAGTTTTCCTTCCTGTGTTGTCCAGTATCATTACATTTATTATCTTCAACTCTGGTTCAATGGAAACAAAGTGCATTTCCATTTCAACAACTTCATTAAGGATTTTCTACAGTTTTCAGCTTGGTAATTAAAATCTATATACAGACCTAGTTATTATGCCTAGAAAGCAAAACTGTTAACTATTTCTTTTTTTTTTAATTAATTTTCTTACATATATAAAGTATATTTTCACACTTGAACTGTGTCAACACAGCTGGCACATCTTATTTCTTTTGAAAGCTCAAACCAAACTTTGAGTACAGCTATGCTATAGAAAGACAGAGCACAAGTGACTTCAGAGAGAAAGGCCTAGGGTCAGTACGGGTATAGGACCAAGATCTCAGTGTTTAAAGGGGATATCTAAGGAAATCTGGCCCAGAACACCATACCAGAGTTTGGTAAGAAGGAAGCTGGAACTGAAGACTCAGTGGGGGTAAGGCCAGCTACTGCTGAACTCTTACTCTGGGAGAAACGTGATTGAGTACATGAAGGTAGAGAGCTGATTTGGGAAGTTTTGAGAGATTGCTGTCATGATCATGAGTTCCTGCAGCTGGCACTGGTAGTAGTTGCACCTGAGAAAAAAGGAACTGCATTCTCTTGAAATAAAAGCATCAAAAACTATATAGTACACACTGCCATGCTAAATATTAAGACCTTAAATAAACTGTATGAACCGGTATATATCTTCTAGTCTTAGCACCTAAAACAATTTTAATGATAAATTAAAAGACAGTCACATTTGAGAACAGCAGGGCAAGGCTTCTGCACTGCTTCACTAGTGTGCTCCAACTGTGCTAATGTGGGCACCTCTAGAGATGAAATGGCAGCACAGGTTCAGACTGGACTTGGTTTTATGGTGTGCCAAAACATGATTACTCTGTGCTAATTTCACTACAGGTAAACTTACAACATTCTCTCAGAAGAGCCACAGCTCCCTTATTCTCCTTTTCTACATTCCTGAGGATCGGTATAAGCACCGTTCCCACTGCCATTCCTGCTCACTCCCAGTGAAAGGATACTGCCATGTGCTGCTGCCACAACTGTGCAGTGCCTCGAGAGCAAGACCACCTGCAAGCCTCCCACCTTGCCAGGGCACAGAGCAGTGGGGAGAGGCTGGGCTCCAGGCAAGGCTTCATGTGCCTGGCCCTGAGTTGCTTCATCTTTTCTTCCTTCTATTCTATTTCATCATTTATCCTATCTTTACTGTGCAATTATCTAACATAACAAAAAATGAGAAATATGTTTTACAATACTTGACAAACACTGACAGATAAATTCAGTACGTCTAGTAAGTTACACTGAGTGGTGTTATACAAACTGTGTTACAAACCTACAAAGCATGCTAGTACAGTAATAAATGAGAGTTTGCAGTATGGGTATAGTATCTTAAATGTTTAGTTACACAAATATATTTTGCTTATGCAGCTTTATCCTTTTTAAGCTGAAAACATGTATTAATGATTATATTTATCAGTGACATCAGAAGTAAAATATTCATAGAATATTCACGTTAAAAAAAAATATTGATCACTTCATTCTACAAAACTAGTGTGTAGTAGGCTGCATATAAAACAGACATGCAGAGATGCAGACCTGGCAGGCTGGTAACTACGCACATGTTGTACATGAGAAAGGATCATAATTAAAGGGAAGCTGGCTTCATTAAAATGACAGTTGCTTCAGTGCATGGAATAATGCAAGCTACCTTAACAGTTTGGAGTAATTTTTGTAGATGTTTAAATAATAAGATGACTCAGTTGGCCAGTTTCTTGCAGACGTCACAGAGGAAGCAAGTCTAAAACTAGAATGTTTCTGAATTTTTTAATGAGATAAATGTCTGCTCCTGCCTTTGTTCATAGAATCTTTTTTCCTGTGCATTTCCATGGAAATAAATTAATCTAACTGGATAAGATGTTTTGTGGTTTCCTACATCACAATGTCAATAAATTCTACATTGCTAACATAGGGAACAAAAAGAAGCCTTAAACAGATATCAATAATCAGAGGAAAACAGGCAGAAGAGGATCTCCACATGTATAATTTGGAAGCATTATATAATTTGCATGCAAATTAGACTGTTTTTACGTGAAAAAAATCTATTAAAACACATAGGATCAATACTGAGAGACCAGAAGAAATTGCATTTACTATGAGGAAATGCTTATAGCATCCTTTCTTTCAATTCAATTCAAGAGCTTTTTTAATAAATTTATTATGCATCAGGGTGTTTTGAGATTGCAGTTTTCTAAAAAAACTGAAGAATATGCATTATTATGTTTTATGGAATAAAAATTAATACACTGACTTTATCAGAATTTGGAGACATTGTGAATACTTTTACAGGAAAGAAGAAAAGAGTCATAACTTCTTTTTCATCTGGATTTAAGTTTAAAAAAGGGAAACATAGCAAAACGCATGGAAAAATATCACCACCTCCTATTCTAGTTCATGTTCTGCAATAGCTTTAAAATTTACTCAAGATGTATTGGATTAAAACATTTCCACAGACCGAAGAGTCACTTTTTAAAGTACGTTGTTATATAAGGAGCATTTTTCACACTGACACACACCAGTTCAAATATAACAAGAAACGCCCTCAGTCTGTCAGCCCCCCCAAATATCTTCCAAAGAAGAATGAACAAAACATAACAGCAACTTATCAAATCATACATATTCCATATTATAATGCTGATGATTTTTAATCAATCCAGAAATCTTTCACATCATTTGACTTGTGTCATCATAACAGGACTGTAATTTCACACAGTGTCACTATCTTTTTATGAAAAAGAACGGAAGAAATATCTTGTACTGTCATTTTGTCCTTTGTAGTCTAGAATGTGAGAGATTCCTTAATTGACATAGTGTCATCGCAAAAGTCTATTCTACATAATTACACTACGGCGACTGAAACCAGCTGTCAGCCATTCCATTACACTAAGTACAAACAGACATCTCAAGAAAAGTCACTGTTTCATGTGCATCAATTTAACATCATTCCTAATTTTTCTTTTAAATTCTTTTTTTTTCTTACTGTTTTATTTGGTGACCTGAAATATACTACGATTAACAGAGAAAGCTGAACGAAACAGCACTTTTGAAAAACCTGGGCCTTCAAAGTAGTACTTAAAGATTAATTGTGATTAATTTCTGTATATAATTATTACCAGTCACCTAGCAGCTTTCTGACTTCCACAATCCTTCATTGTATTAACAGTACCATACCTACAGTATTTTACATATGAACTGTGACTCGTCATTTTCTACAATCTTTGCAATGGCATATAGATGTCTTTTGTTAATTTAGTCAGAGTTCCTCTGGCACAGAAAAAAACCCATCATTCTGTTTTTCTCACCTGTCATAATCTTATGTCTCTCAACAACCATTCTCTGTGGCAATCTTCTCTTCATTTATTTTCTCTTAGCAATTCCACAATTTTTTTATCTTGTTTTCCTCTGTATGCACACTTGTCGTTTTTCTTATTTCTAGTGTACTACCAGAAACACAGTTTCCTTTACTCCCTCAATCTCCCAAACTTCAGATTTACCCTTATCCCTTGGTATCCTTCTCTGTCTTCCAGTTTGTTCCTCCTCTGATTTCTCCTTTGAAAAAAAAACAGAATTTCAATCTTGAAAATCCCACACAAATGTTCTTTGGTTTCATTTAAACCCAAAGATTCCTCTGAAATCCTAAAACATTCCCCTGTGTTCTACAATTTTCTCTGTACTGTTCCTGACATTAATTTCTCCCTCCTCCATTTCCCTCACGGTGTTCTGCACAGCCCAGGGAGAACCTTTTACCTTTTTTCCAGAGGACAGCATGGCTTTCTGATTTGGGGGATTGGATTGTTTTTTGAGTTTGTTTTCCAATGTGGGGTTTTCATTTGGTTTGGGATTTTTTTGGGGGTACTGGGCTCTTTGTTGTTCTTCTTTTTCTCATGTTGGCCTCCATAGAGTCTGTTAAAAAGAGTTCATGTGTCAGTGCAAACCAGCTTATCCTTATTATTAAGGGATGTTGGAGAATATGGTCTTTCTGAACACAGAAAAAACTGTAGAGAGTCAATGTCAGGAATCATTGTAATAATGCATGGGTTGAAATAAAATTGTGAGAGCTAGTCACAGAGGGCTACAGCAACCAAGTGATTTCTGTAAGTACTGATAACAAAAAAGATACTTCTGTACCCCCAGTTCTTCATTACAGACTGAGACTGTAAAGGCTGAGTCACTCATTCCTTATGCCTGTGCTGTGTAACAAAAGTTACACAGCACAGGCATAAGGAATGAGTGCACCAACAGTTGTTTTTCAATGCTACTACTCAAACCATAAAGACATCTGATAACAAAAGACTCCAAGGCTCTCTCACTGAGCAGTTCAAAGGTAAAGCATGTGAGGAGCTGCTGCTTTCTAAAGGGTTGCTTCTCTGGCACCATTTTGCTGAACAGGAGAAAAGCTGCACACCCTACAAGTGTTCAGGCTGAGACATGCTTCTGGGAAATTGTAGGATTTTCTGCTGCTGTAAAACATTTGCTTGTGCCAGCCCTAAAGGATGACAAGTGCTAAAGCTCCATTTTACAAATTCCTTCTTGCTTTGACATATCAACACAGGGAAAGGAGGGCATAAAATCCTAAAATCATTCCTGGTACTACTTCAGGGCTGGGGGGGAAAAGCTTCTCCTGCAGCAGCTGAACACATTTGGACTTTCTTTAGTGTGTTTTTTTCTTTTTAAAGAAATAAACAACTATGACAGCACTTGTTCATTATAAAGCGAGAAATACAGGTTTTGCAATGTGGTGGTATTTAAAGAGGACAGCTGGAAGTCAGAATTCTTGTTTGCCATCTTCTGATGTTTGGAAACAAAAATAGTAACGCGTGCCTGGTGAATTTGAAGTCTGATCTCTGAGAGACACAATTGCAAGCAGTCTTTATGAACTGAGAAACACGAACTGGGAAGACACAATGGAATAGATTGTACCTTTATAAAGTGGAGCTGTAATCCAGTTTGTATGGAAAAAGAGAATGGAAGTTGTGGCCTAAACTCTACTGAGTCACAGCAGCTAACACAATACAGCATAAGTGACATCCTTTCTCTCAAAGAGGCTCAAGGCTCATTGAGTCTGGCAATTCAATTACCCTCTCAACCCAGGAACAACCCTCCTCCCTTGTCCCTCTCCTACTTCAGAGCTCAGGTCTAATGGCAGAACAGCCAGAACGGCTACATTGTACATGGCCTGTAAATATCTAAAAAGCCTCAGGCTTAAGAGAACAAGAATCCCTGACCCTTTATGATTGCTATAGCCATTTCCCAACAAAACAAACCACGTACAATAGAGCTTTTTAATACCTGACAAAGTAATTCATTTTCAGTTTACTGCTGTCTAAATAGTCTATATTAATAATGAATCATGTTTAAATAAACACCCGCATGCAATACTGCTTACACAAGGATAAGGACAGGGAATTTATTGAACACAATCTTCTCTAAACAAGTAGAAGGGTAACCAGCTGAAGCAAGTTTCTCAAGTGGGTGATGAGAGATTCAGACACGAATCTTCAGTTAAGTCTAGAAAATGTACCCCAATTCCCTGAATCTATTGACCTCAAACACATAAATGTTCTATGTTTCACCTATTTATTTCTTCTAGAAGTTATCATACATATTTATAAGCTTATGGATTAGAAATGGGAGTTTATTTACAAGATGAAAACAGCAAAAACAAATTTATCATATTGAAAACTATTTTCAATGACACACAAAATATCCTTGATCATCTTAAGCAGGAACTTCAGTGACAATAATACAGAAATTTTCATCAAGCTGAATATTCAGACTGCTGAATGATAATATCTAACTTATTATTTCAATAGAAGTTCTGCAAAATGCATAACAAATTGAAAAATTACTTACTGGTTCCATTAAAAACTATCAAAATTATAAATGATATATTTTAGTTTTCAAAAGCACACTATTCTTGTCTTCTATCTGGCCTAAAAGTGTATGGTGCAGGTACCACCACAGCAGCAGAATGAAAGAGAGTACTTTATCGCTCTTTCCATAAAAAAAAAAAATCCTAATATCTGTTGCCATCTTATTGCAAAGGTTTCCTACCTTCTTGATGATTTCTCATAGGCAGCTCCTCACAGCACTAACTCCTCCTTCTCCGCACAGCCAACAAACTCCATCCAACTTCTCAACCAGCCAACCTACTCTGTTACAATACCCACCCTAATTGGATCTAGCTGTGGCCTGTTAAGGGTAGGCCTGTTCCTAATTCTTCATAATTAGCACAGCTGTAACTCCTTAGGGGTGAGATTACCTTCATCACTATCTCTATTCTCCTACATTCAATTCCATCCACAAATATCCAACTTATATTTCCCTTCGTGCAGCTTTAGACTGCATCCTCTTGTTCTGTCAGTTGCTGTCTGGAGATGAGACAGAGAGTAGCAGTTCCATTACTGCCTTGTACCTTCTCTGCTCGGTTTGCCTGCTTCACGATGCCTGAAGAGGTAATAAGCAGCAATATGCCACAAACTATACTGTGGCTGCAAACAGATGCCTACATTCATGAAAATAAATGCAGCAGTGACAGGATACAGATTATATATGAAAACAGCCTATGTGCATATACTGGGCATAATGCCAATTACTGCAAACCACAGCAACGTGTATTTACATGATAATTGATACACACATTTTAATATTTCCTCTTATCCTAATGTTTCTTGTTAAGGTGCAGGATTTGCTGGTGTCTTCTCCGTACCACCCAGATTAGTAAAAGCAATGTGGCTGTTCACTTGCACATCAAAGTGCTGCTGTTGGCCACTCACTTCACTCAATGTTGCCTGTGTTGGCCCTCTCAAATGCATGTAACAGTGAGAAATGTTAGAGCATGAAAAGCAGACAGATAATCTTTATAGCACCCTCAGTAGATTATGAGTCTAGCTGGTTTCATACAGATGTAAGTCATAGGGCAGCTGATGACTCCACAGACACAAAATAAGCTTTAAGAGGTATGGGGCAACCAATATCCAGTCATCTCTAGGCTATCCTAGATGTCCTAATAATTCACACCAACTTTGCAGTAACCTTTATTTATTTCTGTTTATGACTATTAACAGTAATTTGTAAACCACAATTCAGAATAATGTTTTAAGATCTCATTATGATCATCATAGAGTAGTCTATTAAGAAAACGTACACTACCTCCAAAGAGGAGGGCCCATTTATTCCTGTAGTATGTTATTAACACTCCCCGTGAGTGACTACACTTGCATTAAACAGAGCCTCTTACGATAAAGGACAAAATATTCGTTGAGATTATCATTTTTATACCAAATTTCTGCCTGTGGGAAATTTAAATTATAATCACTTCTTAAAAAAAAAAAAAAAAAAGAAAAAGAAAAGCACCAACACCCCCCACACACCTTTAATGAAAAAAAAATGAAAAAAGAGGTTTGTAACTGTAATAGCCCAGGTAGCAGGAAGGTTAAATAATGAATGACCTTATAATGCTCAGGTTTTTGAATACCATTGTGTTTGAAAACCATCCAAACCAAGAACTTTATAGAAAAAGTGCCATGAAGAAATAGATCTGCAGTATACACTAACTGTATGGGCATAGAACAGAAGTAAAAATAATCGATATTAGCTGCCTCAAACTTCAAAATGTCTGCTCTAAACACTTTATTTTGAAGACTTTACAAAGATAAGCCTTGAAATGCAATCTCACCCACAAAATTGCAAGTAACTGCTGTTTTCTCCTGCCATGTACAACTCCAAGCCCGACTTTACCTTGTTTGCAATACTCGTGATGAATGACTTGATGTCCAGATTAGTTGGGCAACTCTTCTGACAGGGGGCATCTGCACACTTTAAGCATCTACAGGAATAAAAGAAAATGTTTCAAGGAGACATGGTATACAAGTGCTGCCAATAGCATAAGGTTTTCAAGTTAGCATGCTAAAAGATAAGCCACAAAGCAATAATGTGTAACACTTGCACAGAATTTCTATTTAAAACCTCAAAGCTCTACATGATCATTATTGACTGACATCAACACAGATCAGTTATGTCTTTTTGACTGCACTTTACGTAGGAAGGCAGAGGGTACC
Source organism: Onychostruthus taczanowskii (assembly GCF_017590055.1). NCBI lineage: Eukaryota > Metazoa > Chordata > Aves > Passeriformes > Passeridae > Onychostruthus > Onychostruthus taczanowskii. The sequence continues at coordinate 16,879,186 of NW_024504786.1, forward strand.
ATTTACAAGCACCCAGACAACACCTATTGAAGTATTAGGAAACCCTCAAATTACATAGAGGTAATTTTTTCCCTGGAATCCATGACTGCTAAACTTCTGACAAGTACATTTTTCTATCTGAAAACACCTGTGCTGTAAACCTGAATTTATTAACTAATTTCTGGAAGTCTCATTATGGATTAAATGCTGAATGTTGGACCATCAGACATACAAAAGCAACCGTATTTCCGCAAAGGAAGGAATTACTTTTTACTGTATGTCCAAAGAATAAGAACAGCTGATGAATTTTCAAGTCACTTTTCTATGAATTTCCTGTGATAAGTCTGACTTTTGGAAACAATTCAGAAGTCTTATACATACTCCCAACCAAAATCCCTAAGACCACCTTCCTGTCATTTCTAATTAAAAAACCTAACTAAGTAACAAGGTGACAAAACATCCTAAGTAATAAAGACTGATTTTCTTTTTCTGCATAGTTATACATGGGGGTGTGATGGTCTGGTTTCTTGCACCAGTCCCATCTAAGGATTAAGTCCTCAGGACAGTCTACACAACGTGCATTAAGCAAACCTAAAAAAAAAAGATAGAGTCAGCTGAAGGAGTAAAATGGTTCTCTATTAGACACAAAGGTATTAGAACACAGTGTTGGTTTTATAGATCAGTGATTATCACAGGTCAAATGCCTAACTACTTGTCTCAGAGTTCATTAGGTTATTCCAGATGCTCTTTTGATACTGCTTTAGTAACAGTCAGAATTAATTCAAATTGTAGGTTTAACAATGTATGGAAAATGAAATAAAATTTTTACATATTATTTGAGCTCAGATACTTATGTAAGTTCCACAAGTCTACCTTAATTATTTTTATTCAGTGCTAGGTAACAACACTGTAAAACTGAGTACTTCAAAACAGAGAAAAGCTGCAAGAGGCCAGTGAACTACATACAAAGAAATTAAGACTACATTAAAATGAAATAAATTACTGGAATACCTGCAGCAAAACACTGTTCTGACTTTGTCAATCACACACATCAGGGGTTTTTTTTGTTGTCGTTTTTACAGTTAAGGGTGGAATACAAGAGAAGGGAAAGCTAGTTAAGTAAAAGATTAATTAGCATTTCATCTTATTATTCATTGTCATCTAGCTGGGTATTGCAGACAACATGGCACCAGAAAAATTTGAAGGCATATGTGGTAGTGGCTGTTTAGATTTTCTCACGCGACTAGTCATGGAAAAAAGGCCCAGAGGATACTTAAAGTGAACAGGTCTCACAGGCTCCAAAAGATGGGAAACCTACAGAAGCCAAACCTGGGTTCAACACCACACTGGGTTACTAGTTCAGCTAGGTGGGATGTCAGAAAAGCATCAGCAGGTTTAGCTGCAGCAGCTGAACATAACACTGCCCAGCACTACCTGTGGCTGGTACATGTTAAAAAGGCTTTAAGAAGAAAAGGTGGGACAGGGACACCTCAAAAGGTTGTGGCCAGAACACAAGAGGACACTTTCAGCATTCTAAGCAAACAAGAATTTCTCTTCTTTAAAAAAAAGCAAAGTTCTAGTATTAGAAGCCAGCAAAAAAGGAGATGGGTTAGAAAAAATAACACCACTATGAGGACTCAGCTGAGCACTTTGCCTGTGTAGGCAATAAGGAAATAACAGAACTCAAAAATCATGCAATTAAGAGAGACATCAATTCCATTACGATTTTTTACTCTTCACTTTCCTCAGTGATGTTTTCTTTAAAATACAACAGTCCCGTATTCAAAATCAGAGGAAGCACACTGAACATAAAATGCATTCTGTGGATTATATATAGAACAATCTCATGTCAAAACTGCATGGCACCTGGCAGGATAAGATGTGTACAGATTATTCGTTCAGACTAGCAAGCATCTTTAGCAAATTATTTCTCTTTTGATTTTTGAGCTGCTTCACAAATAACAGCTGTTGAAAATGTCAGCTGCTGGGAGGGGCAGGTAAGGCAAATTTAAATGTGAGCTTTAGGGAGGAGGGGAGGGTGCCATGAATATGCCAGTCCAGACTTTCTCTTATAATAATACCATCTTCCAGGCACTCTGCAGACTAAAGTGCACTAGGCTGCCATTAATCCCACTTATCACCATGACAGCTCAGTAATTACATGCCTGCTATAGCTAGGTACTGTAAGGTACTGTAGTCCTAATAAAACATCAAGCACTGTGCTGAATGCATGCTGGTGAGGTGTTTTATTAAACTTGGGGGGTTGATCATCAAGTGACATTCGTGTTGACCTATTTTTCTATCTGACAATAAATTATCCTTTGACCATACCATCACAGATATCACAGAGTGCATTTACTGTACAAAGGAGCAAAGGTATTGCATTCTGAAGAATCAGGCAAAAAGAATAAATAAAGTAGTAGAGTCACACACCAGAAAGTTATTACATAAATTGCTGCAAGTGATTGATCCTTTCAAAAATCACAGGCAAAATACCCTGCTTAAGGGAGCACACCAACAATTACAATGAGCTTCAGTTCCACGTGCACATACCCCAGTGGAGAAACCTTAAGCATTACACTTCCTTTCTTTTTCTTCAACTGTCCTCCCACCCTGAGAAATCCCACCTTTCATTTTACAAGGTTATTTTATTACTATGATTTTGGTTCAAAATATTGTAAACAAATTAGAAATTTAGATTAAATGTTTCTAATTCACCTGTCAGCTCCTAGCAAATTAAATAAAGAGGTGCATGCTCATTACTTAAAAAAACCCAAACAAACAACATTCTGGACTACCTATGGACCTGTGGTAATCTGAGAATACATAGCTCATCATTTCTTAGTAAAAATACAGGAAAAATCCTACCAACTATCAGAAAACACCCTATATTACAGATTTCTCTGCCATTGCTCATGGAACAGTATCTCCTTTAGAAATATAGGCTCTTTTGAATCTTAAAAGACACCACATTCACTTCACATGCATATTCATTTCCACATAAAAGGCAACACCACAGTCTTTGCACTGCAGAAGAGAAAAGGAAGCCATAGCCAAGATAATCTTCAGTTAACAGCTTTTGTTGGGCAGTTGTTGAAATATTACCCAACATTTTATTTTAAAGTTAAAATATCTGACCAAGAGTCCCATTTCCAGGTATGGGCCAGCTGTTAACACACTTTTGCTTCCAAACAAAAAAGGGCAATTTAGTTGTATTGTTACCTAAAAATGCAGCAAACAATTGTCTATGTAACTGGCAATAACATCACCTGAAGTGCAAGCACATGAATGCTGAAAGACCGGGGGTGAAACAGATAATCCAGAGTAATATTCCTCAACAAATTGTAGCTGATAACCCATCAAATCTTCATGTATCACAAACCAGAGCAAATAACCTTTATTATGGTTACTTTTGGCAGAGGTTTAGAAGCAAATTGAATCCTAATTCATTTCTGCAGGACATAAACAGTCATTTTGAAAAAAGGCTTCCAGCTCTAGTACTTGTAGAAATTTTTAAAACTTTATCCACTACTCCAAGAAATAGCCCTGATGAAGGTCTGTATGTACTTTCTGAGGCTTTAGTCAATTAACTTTAAGAGAATGGTAGAGCTAACTGCACCCAGTAAATAAGAGGTCAGCATGAACAGGAGACCCAACTTTGACCCGACCAAGGCTCTTCTTGGTTCCAAGCCTCTTGCATCACTCTGAGCTGGGGACAGTAAGCACTGAAATAAGAAAGCTGCATGTCAGGAAGAAATGAATCTATTATTTCCAAATAGATAAAAATCCCAAGTTGAATGCCCCTTGCCTTTGGTGGCCAAAGTGAAGAGCATTACATAGATTTTTCTCTTAAAGTTCAATTCTTTAATTACTTATGGCTAATCCTGTAGAATTTAGCCTTTCTTCTCCCCATTTGGTCTTGCTTCTTGCTGTACTGAAAGAGGGTCAAGGACAAACCTCAACCAAGATTTGGACATACACAGACTCATTTAATAAACGTAAGGGGTGCCAGGATAGAGATCCACTACTTAAATGGTAAGCCATTGGTGGAAATCTACTGTTGGCAGCTGAAAAAAGAAAAAAAAGGTGCCATTATTTCCCTAATTATAAACAAACAAAAAACCACACCCAAAATTAGCATTCACAGAGAAAAACCCCACATTCTTTTGTCTTTGTGCTCATTGCATTTCACAAGGGACAGAAGAGGAGAAAAGGATTATAAAGTAACTGGGTTTAAATACAAAAACACCGTAACAGTTGGTACATGGTTTTGATGAGTACCAAAGACAAATGATACAGGAATATTCAAAGTCAAGAAACAGAAAAAGGAATTCTTACATGCAAGACCAAGAACTCTGTTGTGTAAGTACAATGTGGCAAAGAGAACAAAATCTTAAATTAGAATCACCTATGAAAACAATTTTGGACTACAGAAAAAACAAATCTAATTGCCAAGACGCGTCTAGTATAAAGGGCACCAGAAACTGTGCAAAACACAACAATACAGACAAGCAGATATCCTGGTCCTGGATATTTAATACTGGGTGAAAGGCAGCAGTCTTTTAGGTTATATTGCAGAATGACATGTGAAAAATTCTGATTGTGAGAAATGCCTGGCCTGTTAACAATGGCCAGGAGCTGTAAGAAACAAAACATTCAGCATCATGTAAATTGGCAATACTAGCTGATATCTAAAGAAAGCAGGAAAGACTCCCACACTGTCACTGTTGCCTCTTCAGTCACCTGAAGTCCTGTAAGCCTTATGTAAATCCATAAAAAATGGCACTACTTCTCTGTAAGTTCACATGACTAGAGGAAGCAAATTTTAAATAGATGCACTCCACAGGATTAGAGACAGACATGGCATTGCTGCTGGCAGTTACAGGACTCGTAAGGGAGGTGCTTTTTATCAAAAAGAAGAAACGATCAGAGTTGAAACTTAGTCTTCAGACACAAAAACCTCCTACCCTAGCACAGAATAATGGCACTTACAGACAAGGTTATTTTTGGACACTTAAGAGGTGGTGAATCATATGGACATAGGCTCCAAATCATTCTATTCATCAATGCCTCATCTTTCTCTTTTCTTCTTTGGCTCTCTACACAGCCGTAATTCTTTTCTCATCTACTTCTGAATCCCCTTTGAGTGCAGGAACTCTCCTCTCCTCTTTGCTTCTGCTTGGCTGTCTTCCTGTTTTCTGTAGTCTTTCTTCCCCATTCATCTGAAAGTTTTCCACTTCTCTGTCCTGTAACTTTTTACCATCTCCCATCACAACTTCATTTTAATGGACAGTGTTGATAATATAATAAAGGAGCCACTGTCTGCCATCAGGTATCAGTGACAGTGGTGAAGGAAAGTGTGTGCCAGTTACTTTACAGTCCATCTTCTGAGTCGTTGTCAAGTACCATTCAGCCCATCAGAAACCTCCATTTCTGCACTAAAACTGTCATTGCCTTATGTCATGTCTTCTGCATGCTTTGGACAGAGCTGTCTTGGTCTGTGATCAGACTCACAAATGGAGGCTAGCAAAGGAAAAGCAGGTTGGTGGGATTTCCTCTTAACCCCTTGCTGAGCAGCGGGAACACAGCCAGGCTCTGTCCACACTGCACTGTGAGGAGCAGCCTGCTCCAAGACAGTTCATGGGAAGTTACATTCTCCTTAAATTCCTCCTGTCGTCTTACTGGCACACAGAATTTTTCACCAATCATTTTGCAATATAACCTAAAAGATTGCTGCCTTTCACCCACTTCATGTACATAACTTCTATATGTTACTTTAATTGCATTTCTCTAATCTATAGTGTTGCTGAATAAAGCTGTTACATAAATTAGGATTAAAAATAGAAAATACAGTTCTGCTTACAGAGTACTGTAGCACAAAGCATGTATATCAGCTGATGCCAAATCAGAAAAACTGTTTAATCCTTTTGACATATTCAAAATCAATTTTTTTTTTATACTGATGGTGAAAGTAATTTCAACCATCCATTACAGCAATGTTAATTCTAAGCATGGTCCCCTTTTTCTTGTTTCACGGTAAGGACTATGAAATTGCTGTGTTTTCAACAGTATTAATCAACATTCAAAATTCATTAAATTGTCCCAGAAAAACTATGTCTAGTTGCCAACAAAATATTTTTATTTAAATCTTAAAGTTTTTACAGTTACAAAAACCAAATACTTGAAAGTCAATCTGCAAATTCTCTGTTAACACTTGATTAAATTTCACACTGCATATTAATTAGTATTTCCTCAACATCATAGGAATACAATATAGTTTCCTGCTTATGACAATAAACTTGATAGTACCCATACCATTCCAGTAGTGTAAAAGACACACAAGAAACCCACTCGTTGATAAAACACTGATAGTACCTATTAGACCTTGCACTGTGCTCTTCAAGTCCTTGAAAGCAGCACTTTACCTGCCAAAGCAGCCACTTGTGGCCCAGCCACACCTCACCTTATGGAGCTTTTTAAACGGGTACATTTATGTTCACCACAACAGTGATCCCTTTCACATAAGAGACAGCTGTTACACAATGTTCAATATCCTTTTAATCCTCTATAGACTGTAGACAGAAAGGTTGACAGAACTGACAGTTTTTATTATGGCTTGTCCTGTACACAATAATCTTCTTTCGCCTGGACTATTCTCCCAGAAGTGTTACAGATTTCTTGACTTCTATCAAGTATCCTTTCTAGGGTGTTTTTAGAAGATCAGAAATTAGTTTTATGTGGCATGATTCTTGTCCTGTGTAAACTACCTTCCAAAATATGAAACACTTGTTGTCTTTTTATCTTAATGTCAACAAAACTCCTCTGGGTTCACTTCAGGAAAGATACACTTCACAAGTTTAGTCAAAGATGCTTTTCTCACTAAATGCCTTCATTATCTATGCACATCTTACAAACGCCACTCTGTTCAATATATCAATACCAGGAGCACAAATCTACCATTTATTTACACTGAAAACATTGATTAAATTTAAGAATAACATTTATAAACAATCTATGATACAATATAACCTAACTATAATGCATTAATTGAAAATTCAAGAAAATGTTCTCAATTAAAAACTACAAACCCAGAAGAAATGGATTGCCTCACTACAGTACCACAATCAGTCTTGCAATTTAGGCATGCCAGCAATTCTATCACAATTAACAGAAGAGTGATTTAAACAAAGAACTTTTGTGGAGAATTAGTTTTGGGAAAGGCAGTAACGGCATAATAAGCTTTTTAGGATCTGAGCACCAAAAATTTCCCCAACTCTCTTTTTTTCATCATCCTGCAATTATCCACAGATCTGACTAAATGCTGATCTAGAACCCTGCCACTCACAAGTCAGGCTGCACTGATCTCTGCACACAATGCATTCCCACCATTTCCCAGCTCATGATGATATTAGCAAGGGGTGGGAAGGTGGGAGAAGAAGAGAAAAGAGGGCAAAAGACCAGAAGGGTTTTAGCTTTGCCATTGGTGTCACCTGAACATTTGATCCTACAATGGGCATAATCTGGAGGCAGGCAACAGCAGAAATTAAATCAAGAAACTTTAGATTACAACTAAAAACTTCAAAGGTTCCAATTGCTCTTGCTTTCAGATTTGCAGAAACAAGAAAGAATTATCTGTTTTGGCTGCTACTACAGTTTAGAACTCCAGAGAAAATTGAGAGGTCAGTCACCTTTCCACTGCAAACCTGGTAAAGATGCTTCTTCCAATGGAGGAGGTAAGTCATTGACCCCAGCTAACCACCCTTTCCTAAGTTTTAAAACTTGGAAAGAAAGGCAGAGTTTCCTTAGTAAATCAAGCTCAGTCCTTCCAGACAATGAACACTCCAGTTCATTATCAGACTGCTTAACTGCACTCTATTTTAATATATGTAGTCCCCAGTGGGACCCAGTCAGACCATTCAATTGCTCATAATGAAAAGGCTTAAGCAGTTTCTTAAGCCAGCCTCACGCAAGTCTTCCAGAAGTGAGCTCCCAGCACTCCAGTGTCCTCACCCTTCCTCACTTAAAATTGCTGCAGCGACAAATTTGAGAACCATGTGCCTCTACTCCTGTCTTTTTCCTCTTCTGGAAACTGTGAGAATTCAGCAGAGGATTCTAAGATTTAATATTTTGTCTAGAAATTGCATGTGTACAAGGACGGTCTTTCATCCTCTTTTTCAAATGAAGAGGTTTGTTTAAGACACCTTAATAAGTGATACTGTAACTTGTTAATATGCTCAGTCATCAAGACCCAGAAAAAAGGAAATCTGCCTGCTATTTTGGTTCTGATTTTCTACACTGCAAATAACTGGTACATTTTTCAGTCATAAGAAAATAATGGTACCCTGTTTATAATATATAGGCATCTTTTCAAAAAGGTGGCATTTTCTTTCATGCCTTGACGTTTAAGATAATTATTTGTCTTTGCTTTTCTACCCTAAATTTACTCAAAAAGTAAAGATTCAAAACTATCATCCCCTCAGCAAATGGACAGACAGAATGTGACACAACTACAGAAATCACAGAGGGAAACTAGAGGGGTAAGCAGAGAGTAAAAACAAACCCTGAACAAATTACACTAATTGTTTCATTCTTTATATCTTGAGTTTAAAGATATAAGTAACATTTTAATAGTAGATAGTTGAAAATTCAGTCTTAATTGTTTGCAAGAGGGAAATACACTAACTCATTAAGACTAAATGATTGGTTTTGTATGTGCTATATTCAAATTTTGCTATAACCACCTTCACTGGGAAAAATTCTATAATATTCATGCATTCACAGTATGATAATATGAATAAATGACATAACTGAAAGTCACTGTCCAGACTTGCCATTATGTGAAACCAACACATCATTTAAAGTTTTTTTAGCTGGGCATCTTCCCCAGCTAAAAAACACCAAACCAAAACCAAAACAAAAGCAATAAAAAACCCCCAACAAACAAACAAAACAAAATTTAAAAAAATACAGGCAGCGCCTTTCTGTAGATCACCAAATAAATTTAACGCTTGACCCTCTTGGTAGCAAGGCTGCCTACAGAAGCACCCCACTGTATACTTGTACCTCTTCACAGTTTCCTTCTTTCAGAGTAGAAATCTCCGACACGCAAATCTCCTCCATTCAAACTACTTAACTGGAGAGAGCTGTTCAAGCTTTGCAGTTTCACCAGGCTACATGGACAGAAGCCTGGACTACATGATCCAACTGGTTTACACTATCTTTGCAATTTCTCCGAGTATGCTGAATAACAGCCTTTTAAAATGGCAAATTTATGTCTGCTTATCTATCTACACTTGAGGCTTCCCACAGAGATAAGCAGACTCTAAAAATTTAAGAGTTCATGTCTCAAGTTATTTAGGACTAGAGGAGTGACGTGAGTATTCATTTTCCTCATAAATTAAATCCTTATTTTAAGCACTTCACCAGGTACCGCAAAATTAGGATAAATAAAAAGGACTGTAGTTAAAATAAAAGTTCCCAAAGGATCTAAAATATGAAATGTATACAAGGGTTTTGCAAGTATAACTACATGAAAATCCTTTCAAAACGGTTTGATTTCTGAGCACTACAGCATGGCCTTTTAGGTCAACATATATTGGCAAAGAAAACTCCATTTACCAGCTAAACACATTGAAGACTCTGGAGTCAATGTCAAGAAGGCTTGGAAAGCACAACTTGAGAATAATCAGTGTTTGGAAAATAGGACAAATATTTGTTGCTAAAAGGAAGGCACAAAAATCTTGCATTTTAGGTTTCACCTTTACAAGCTAAGCAGGGAGAATTTTCACATGCTTTTAAGGAGATTATATGAAAGAAAGTATTTGTCACATTTCCTCCCATACTGATGTTAATGGCATAAGAATGAATACATTTTCAGTGATGGTTCAGCAGTTAAGTGCTGTCTGGAAAATATTAAAAGAAATGTTGGTTTGGTTTTTGTTTTGTTTTGTTTGGTTTTTTTTTTTTTTTCAGGAGAAACACAGCTTTAAGAAATCATAGGATGCATAAAAATTATTAATCTGTTGGTTCACGACAGTTTGACAGATCACTTGTTCTTGAATTTGTGGCATTGTTCTTCTTTGTACATGCTCAAATTGTTAGACCTACATCAAATACAGCAATCCCAGGACTGTAAATATAGTGTAGCTGAAAAAGCACACTTTTCCCATTTCCCAAAGGCACTGCATTTTCAAAAACCTGCTGGAAGGATTTAAATATTCTCTTTTGGTAGATAGTTTTGCTTGCTACAAATGAGCAGATGTCTGCCTTTTGGCAATTCTTTTTTATGCAGTTATTTGAAAACAATTACAGAAAAATATTAAAATTTATATATAAAAAAAACCTCCACAAAGATCTGCATTTCTCAGACTAGTCACACAGACATTTCAGAAAGCCTAGGAATCAGTACAAAATGCTTCTTGTCGTCCACCCCCCATTAGTACCTCCTCTACACAAAATCACACATTAGCAACTCCCCAACTGTTCCTGCATCATGGACTTAGATGGACTTTGATTTTAGCATTGCTCTTTCTAACCCAGAAGCATTAGGGCTTAATGAATGCATCCAATGACTTCCAGAGTTTCATACCTCAGGATTTACAGGATCCTGTGATGCAGCCTATGATATCAACACAATCACAGGTATAGCTTACTTACCAGTGTCTCTCTTCCTGAACAGTGAGGGATGCCAATTGTTCCAGGTGAATGCCCAAGACTGCTGGCTGCAAACTCAGACAGCTCTTATTAAACTTCTCAGCAGTAAGAATCCTGAAGCTCTGTAACCATGCTACAAATTAGGCCAACAAGAAAACCTCCCTGACAGCTACTACTGTCAGTCTGCTCCATCCCTGCATCCCCAGCTCCAGGATGTCAGGAGGCAAGCCTACCTATTGTTTCCCCCGTACTTGGCCAGGATCTGATCACAGCAGAATATATTCCAATTTGGGGTTACTGTAGACCAGTAAGAGTTTTGACTGTGAATGATGCTGCTGCTTTATCAGATTCCTTTCTGGCAGGTCTTGCCCGGTTAGCAATTTTAAAAGCAGTTAGCTCACTTTCATGAAGGTATCTTGATATTGCCTTCCAAATTTTAAGCAGGAGAAGGAGTGTTAGAATCTTTGTGTTAGAATCCCACTCCAACCCCATTTCAGGTATATTCAGGGGCTGTATTTTCTATGATGGGCTCGACGGAGTTAAACATTGCTCAGTCAAGAAAGGCTCCCAAAGATACTAGAACTACTTAGGTTTCGTCTTCAACCTCTGACTGAAGTTAGTCAAATAAAGATTATCAATATAAATTCAAACCCACATTTGGGTGTTTGTTGTGCTGTCAATATGTGTTCAAGCACGTAATACAAAGCAATGGAACAGAGGACAACAAATGCAACTAAAGGGTGTTGTCACTTCAAATTTAATCAATGCAATTTCTTTTTCTTTTGCAAGCCTAGAATAGCAGAAAAATAGAATTATCCACTCTTTAATTTCCCATTTCACTAAGGATGTGAAATGTACTACTAGTCCTCTTATGACTGGAAACAATTTCTTGGAAATAGCCTCTACTTATTGTTTCCTACTCTGAAGCAATTTTTTGCAAAACCAGATGGGATATTCTTTCAATCATAAGAAGTCTGTCTTTTTGGAAATGAAGACAGGAGTGAAGAACAGTAAAATCACCACCTTTTCTTCATCCCTTCACTTCCTTATCCATGACAATTTCTTCAGCCCCTTCAAAGAGAGGAGCTTTTCAGAGAGACAGGAATTTAACAGTTATCACTCAAAAAGAAAACTAAAAAAAAATCAATTCCCAAAATGCAAAAAACAATTCAAATCAGAGTAATTCCGAGCAGAGATCCTGACAGTATTTTGGAAGATCTCTCTACAAATCCATTTTGGTGCTTTACACATGCTAAGATCCAGCAACCTAAGTTATACTCTTTTGCTTACAAAACACAACCATGCAAAACTCTGTCCTCAATTCAAAACAAAAGCAATAAAAATACACACAATATATTAGATACAGCAACATAACCCTCTCCATTTTCAGCAAAGAGGGAGTGACAGTGCTCTGGAAAAATGCTCTACTGATAGCTCAGCATGATCTTTCCTAAAATATACTTGAGTATGTTTACTAGCTCTGTGCAAGATGATGTACTGGCAAAAAAAGTTAACACTGAACCACAAATGTCAAAACAGACTAAGAACATTATGTGATACATTATTCTTTTTTTATTGTGTTTGTTCACTTGCTAATGTGCGCAATTCAGTAATTCATAAAAGAGTCTCCCTATCATTAGTGCAAATTAGCGATTTTCTAGCACATAGTTAAAAAATACACGTCAAAGGTATACTATACTTTGCATGTTTGTTGCCTTTGAGAAGATAAAAAAACATTACATGGTCAAATGAAATTATTGGGTGATTATTTTGAACCTGAAAACAGCTCTACACAACCTCCTAACATATCTCTCAACATCAGCCTGGTGGGAGTATATCACTCACCAGCATTTTTCTGCTTAGCATGAAAATATAAAGCTATTTTATTCTGAGTTGCTCCTGATCGCACTACCTTTCACGTATTTTAAACTGAAGTCTTTTCTTCCATCTAACCAGATCAATCCTATTACTGCCAGACCAGTAACATTTTACCTGCCCTTCTCTAACACACACTTTGCCCATATATAGGCTGAAGTCACTGTGTAGAGATAAACCTCAATTAGATACAGGTTCCATGAAAAAATTTAAACATCATATTTTGATTTTAGATTCAGCCAAAAAATCATTCAACTATAGTATTGCTTTGCATGCACTAACATTTTTGGAGGAAGAAGTGTTTTTCTTAATGCATCTACCTCATTGTTATGGTCTGCCTACTATTTACACAACACACACATTAAAAACAATATTATGAACATTTTAATTAAGTTTTATGTTCCAAAAGAACAAGCAAACCCGACTTATTTTCAAATGTTGTGATTTAGTGTTACCTTTCTATTAAGACAAAAAAAAAACGAGTTCCAGCATCTTCAATATTCTTACAATATATGCAATGTAAGGTGTGGGACTCAACCCAACTCAACCAGAAGAGCTGAAATTAGTTTAGTCGTCAGCCATGAATTATGTGTGACAAATGCCCTCAAGTATTCCATCTTTTTACATCGTCAGTTCATAATGGCTCTTGCTAGTATCTATTAAATATTTTATGAATTTATCATGAATATAAAGTATGACATTACTATCTTATTCTTGGAGAAATAAGAGATTCAATTACTGACACACTGTGTCCAGGGGTGGGGAAATATAAGTGGGAAAAATGTCGATTAAGAAAAAGAAAACAAAAACCCAACAGTAGCAAGCACTAACTAAACACAAACACCTGGCTAGGTCAAGTTTTTCATGCCAAACCTATTCCAAGTGGCCAAGTGTTTCAGAATCTACATATGCCAGTTCTGGGACCTGTATTTACAGCACAGAAACCTACAGTCTGCTGTAAACCCACAGTTGTGCTGCAAGCACACTAATATTAATTTGCTGGTTTTTCAGAATGTCACATTCCCCTTTTAAACAAAAACAGGTATTTGAGTCATATTCCAAAATGAAAATGTTTAAATTTGCGTAGTGTTTCATGAAAATGTACAATCTATATACTAAACCATTATATTGGTACATTTTGGGTTATGGGACAAACTTATTTCTAAATACTGTATCAACTGGTCTGAATTTTTCTGCCCAGCTACAAACTGCTATTTCTTTAATAGAGACCAGCAGCATTTTTTTGTAGGCTCAGAACCCAGACTTACACCATAACCTAAAAATAGGTGGCACGACTTCTGCCTCACTAACCTGAACCTAACGTCAGGAATCAATGAGCCACTTTTCAAAAATATTATTTGTAAACCATGACTTGTTGCTGACATAAAACTTAGCTGCATTGTGATTCCTGTGATTAGCGTTCATCCTGAAAATGGTCTGCTACAGCTTTGAATGCAGAAATCTAGTTCCTTAAAATACAAGGATCTTTGACTTGCTTTGAGACACCTCAGCAGCCCTAAGAATATAACTGACTCTCAGTGTGCTGCTGCCCAACCCTCAGCATTGTTCACATCTTCCTTGAGGAAGTAGGCCAGGTGAAAGCAAAGCCATAACCCTTCACTTGGCATCTGGAAGCAATAAAGCTAGGTCAGTGCCCATAACCACATATGAAAGAATTAGCTCTGTCCATTTCCTATTCTGCCAGTTAATTTAGGCTCAGTGTAATGTTGAGACATTTTCTGTTTGCCCACAGAGACTGTGAAGTGTCCATTCTTGGAGCTATTCAAAACCTGACTGGACACAGCTCAGTGCAATCTGCTCTAGTCAACATTGTTCTGAGTAAGAGGATTGGACTAGAAACTTCCTGTGTCCCTTACAATCTCAGTGACTCTGATAGTACGAGAGATAACAAAACCATCTGCTTGAAGGGCATTTATCCCTGCCTGCCCTCCCTGGGTCCCTAGAGCCATGCTAACCCCCACCAACAGAACTCAGACAAGGCAAGTTCACTCCTGTACAGGAGACTGTGTTTATCTAGCCACACTTACCCAGGCAGTCACCCTCAACAAAGCACCTGAGCACCTCTCACTCTTGCTTTGTATGCCTCTCCCCATCCAGATGTAGGGAAATGAAATATTATTTCAATTTTGACAACAAAGAACTAAGGTACAGAATATTTTGGCAGTTTCAGCAACCTGCAGCACAGAAACCACTTGCATCCCAGCCTCCCAGGAAATACCAGAACCACCAAGTTACCCCTCAGTCCTGGGTGCTCCACTTGACCATCAAGTTCGATTATACTGTCTTTCTTAAGTTAACAAGAGCTTTCTGAAAAATTTTATTTAAAAGCTACAGTGATCAAGAGAATAACTCCCAACCTGTTGCTCCAAGCAAACAAAATAAAGATCCTAGGAAGTAAATGAGATGTTTGTCTTTAACTTCAGGGAAGTAACAAGGTGATGTTGTAGAAACATTTTTGCTACTTTTACTTGTATTTATTCTGAAGAATGAAGGCAATTCAGGAGTTGCCTGGAATTTAGGCTGTAACTAAACATCAGCAAGACTACTCAGTGTCAGATGAAGAATTCTTGTCACAGACATTAATATGAACATAAAAAAGAAAAGCTTTATTTTTAGACTTCTGTTGAAGTTGCAGGCCTATTGACATTTTTAAAGGAAAAATAACCTGTAAATAGAACCAGTACATTTAGAAGTCAGAGATTCATTTCCTTAATAACATTTTAAAAATCTCCTTTGATAAAAGAAAATGCCTTAATAAATAATGTTGGGTTACATCACTTTTTTTCATATCATACATTTGTGAATGAACACTGACTGGAGCACCAAGGTAATTGTATTTAACATTTGCATGAGAATGAACTGAAATACAGTTACTAAAAAAACCCTATATTTATGCATGTCAAAAGAAACAGTTGTTTTCTAGTATAAAATCTCATAGTATAGAACATATCTTTTTTCAGCTTCTGTTAAATGTAGATGAAGCCTCAACAGTAAAGATCAGCATTATGCCATATAATAAAATGCTTTTTCATATTTAGGGTGAAAGAGATGTAACTTGTGAAACATTTCAAGTCTCTAAATTTTGATGATTTTGCTGCTCAGAGAGGTCTTGTAACCAGCACTGCTACAAGTCCATGAAAATATTTGAAGATATGCCAGATTCCTGTTATTATTAAAGCAAATTAATATTTAGTATTTAACATTTTCAGAAAACTAAGTAGCCTTATTTGTACAGTTCTTTAAACAAAAAGCACAAAGTATGTTTGAAATTACTGGTTAACAGGAAAGACTGGATATCTTTACACATTCACAATATTCAGTTCACTTTACATTGTCCTCCACTACATCTAAGTACAACAGTAATTACTGCGATAACGAATATACTCTCACACTAATGAGAAATCCTACAGAGGACTTTTTGAAGTGTCTTTCCCCCTAATGATTCTCTGATCAAGATTACCAGATCCAAGCCACAGCAGATCCAAGAATTACATGAACAGCTTTTCAGTTGAACAATGGTCCCTTACCTTGACTGCCCAGCACAACAGCAGTGCTTTACCGTCACATTCAGAAAAGCAGCATCACCCTACCAGCTAATTAAAAATCACTGGTCCTTATAAGTCTCTCTAAAATAGGTACATGCACATCTTAAATGCTGTCCAAAACCAGGCAAACACTTATACTGATAAGTGGCATGCAGGCACTTGAGTTTCTAACAAGTTTGCAGGAAACCAATGCAGTTATTTCCCATTCCAGAAATGAGTAGGTAATATACAGATTTCAACACTAAGCATTTATCAAAAACCATTATCAAGAACAAGAAACAAGGAAAATGAAAAAAACAGAATATGCCCAAATATAATGATAGCTGCTGCCAGTTAACAGAAGATGCAGACAGTTTAGGACTCTGTAACCTTCAGTACATGAAGTGACTTAAGAAGAGAAAAGTTCCTCCCAAAAGTGGTCCTCTTAAAACCTAAAACTAGTCTTGCCTGGAAATACCTCCACCACAAAATGCTACCAGAATGAATTTGGAAGCTGGACAGCTATTTACATCCAACTGTACATACTTTTCACATCCCTAGTACATCTTAGATGGGGCAGGAATTGCCCACATGCAATCCTCACACAGCCAGTCCTCAAAAATTTCACCTGCATCCTAACCTATCATAGCTAGAGCTGCATTTCTAGGTCAGTTACACATAAGATTCATCCTTCTTCAGCTGTTTTTCCAGAACCAAATTTTAGTACTTCACCCTCTGCTATGCAAAGTAGCATATGAAACTTTGTCCCAGAGTACAGAAAACACACATCACTTACAACACTGAGTAAAGAGATGTTGTCCAGATCTTCTAAAATGAGCACTATGTGTACTGGTCACAGAGGAGTGGACCATGCATCCACTGCCCATCCAGCAGGCAAGTTACAGCCTACAGATTCATTTACTCTATTTAGTATTAAATTATATGTATCAGGATTGTAAAGTGAATGCTGTAGTCCCCAAATGTATATCTAATTATAGTGCAAAATAGTTTCATCTAAACACTTTTATTTTTCTAAGTAGAAGAAACACATCATTTGCTTTAAAACACAGAGGGAGGAGGACGAAGAAAGAAGCCATCAGTAACACAAAATGTCATTTCCATAGTGCACAAGTACTTTGGGTTAATTCCTGCTAAAGTGGTTAGGCTATTCAAGTTTTAATCAACAGAGCCCTATTCTGCTGCAGATGCTCACATCTGTAAAAGTTTTACCTCCTTCAGGCATTGTAGCACCTGGAGAAGCCACAGGGAAGGTAACATGGAGCCTTCTTGACACTACTGCAGCAGCTGTCTACTCAGGAGGAGGCATATTCTGACTTGCACCAGACAGCAGCATTGTACAAACCCACACTCCCTCTTATCAAATACAGTCTATAAGCCACACCAGCAATTCTGCATTGAGAACAGACTTACCATATGATCAGAATTCACTAGCAAGATGTACTTAAAGCTTTTACTTTTGTCACACGTGTATAGACCTTGATTTGACAATTGTTTCATGCGGCAGATATACCACTAACAAAATCATACCATTTGTGGTGACATTGTAACTTCTAACTGTGCAGTATCTTTGATTTAAACACATAACTTTTAACAGGACTGTTGTTTAAAACCACAGCCAAAAAGCTGAAAAATATTTATTACACATGAACTTATTTCAAGACCTCTTTTCAGTGGGTTTACTAACTGTAAGTAAAAAGGTAGGCACTAATGAGAAAACACTAGTACAAAAACCCAATAAAGATATACAGGACACTACACACAACTGTTCATGCTTCACCAGTCCAATCCAGGAACAAAGGATGAACAGTTTATTCCTGTTTGAAAGCACATCCCAGTTGCAAGATGAGCACCACAAACTTCCCCAAAGTGAGTTACAGAGCAGTAAATACAGCAGGATCAGTACAAAGAAAGCATTGCATCCCTTCCCATGTAAAGGCCCTATCACACACCACAGAAAATCATGCAGAATAACAAGAAAAAGCTTAAAATATTGGACATGTATTCATTGGGATTTCTTTTACAATAGTATACTAATAATAATTATCACTTTTCCAGGTTAATGTCCCATCCAATTTGTCTGCATGGAAATAAACGTTAATATTGACAAACTACACTGCAGTGGCAGAAAAGGTACAAAGCAGTATCATCTCTCCTAGGTTTTCATTTGCTATTTACTCATATCCTTTCCAAAGCCCTAGCACCTCAGTACACATTCATAAGAGAGGTATTTTCATCAGCAATGTGCCCAGGAATATCTGGAGTTACAAACAGTGAAGAAGCACTAAAGTTTCCCTCAACTTTGCAACACCAGAATGCTATAAAATAAAAACAGAGTGCAAGGCTGGTAACTTCAATATGTCTCCCAAATCCCAGCATAGCCTAGCAGGTCTCATAATATTTAATAATCTTGCTACAAATCAGTGCAGCAAGAACAATCTTCCTTGTTCTTGCAATAAACTGCTGTTAGGCTCATCCTAACTCTACAGAAATACTCTCTGAGCATTTCCACTGTGCTACAATAACTAACCTGAAAACTAAAAAGTGCAGTACTAACGCCATGTACTAACATAACTCAGAACTTCAATTTTTTTTATGCTCTTACAAGTAATCTACTTCTATGGGAAAAATAAACCAGCTTTCAGACTACTGTTCCACAAAAATCTGTAGACATTAGGATTTTTAAAAGATTTTCCAGAAGGTGAGATCAGTTTTTCAGATGTAAAACACACTTATGAAACTTACTCTGCAGAGAAGATCCAACTTCTTTTCTTTATCTCTGTCTGTAACCATAGGTAAAGCTGACAACTATCAATCTACTATAGTCAATCACCCAATTGATCTCAATGGAGTGATATGCAAACTAAGGAGATGATAGATTTTATTGATTAGTGAATTTGTAGACACCACCATTATTTGTTCACTACCACATTATCATACTCAGCTCACATGGACAGGACAGACATAGCTCTCCCTTTTAGAACACTGCTTTACTGTACTATTTCCCTTTCACTCATGGTTCTGCTATGCAGAGTATTTCTGGATCTGTCTGCTTCAGTTCTTGCTCTTCAGCGCAGACTCCACTTCCAGTCTCTGTCCAGTAGATCCAGTGAGATGATCACTTACTAAACACATCCATACACCACACACACTCCACACTAATAACACATACACCTAAAGCAATCATCAGGCCTTTTAGAGCCTCATCCCAGTCATATCAGAGTGGGAAGCAGCATACACAGCTCCCAGTCATTCCTTACACTGCTTCAAGTCTCCACAGCAGTCTGAAACAGAGATGGCATTGGGATGGCTCCTATCATAAAATCTCTCTCCCATGGTCCAGGGCCGAGTAATGTATCCAGAGGAATTATTTTGATGACTTATGCTAATACTGAAATTATAATATAAAACAAGGTGTTAGAAGATGAGTGTATGCAAAACTCAGTACAAAACTAAATCTCATTTTACTTCAAAGGAGACAAAGTCAGTTACCCAGGCAGGCACCCAGTTATTGATCCACCCTCATCTGAAGATTTTGAATGAAATTATTAAATCAAAAAGAGTAGGAGCTCAAATATGCCCAAGGGAGAGAGATTCTTGGGGGTTCCTGATGGATATGCAAAAGACTCCCTGTGGTTATCCTCTCTCATTTGCTTACACTTGTGAAAAACAGAGATGTGAATGGTGAAAAAAACTTGTGGATACAATCTGAGGGGCCTTGAAGTCTAAACTGAGCCCAGCCATCCTAGATTATATCCTCTTGAGCTGTTTCTAATTCACATAAACACAAACAGGACTAGAATGATAACAGTTCTCTAGAGAATTGCAGTATACCTTCTTGCACTGCCACACACATCAGAATTACCTTCACTCAAATCACTTGGGTGACCCTGTGTAGTGGTTCAGGCTTGAAGATACAGAAGTAAGATTGGCTCTTCCCACCATTCCAAAACTTTAGAGGTATTTTACATTCAGCAGTATAACCTCTCATTCAGAAAATTAGCTTTTATTTTGTGTCATTCAGGCATGTGCTATTCCTTTTTCATGAATTCAAAATGCAAGTATTGAAGTAGTATTTTTGACTGCTGTTTCATCTTCAAAGGCAAGACTTGAGCTTTGAAGACCCAAAGTTCACTAAAGCTGACTTCTTCAACCCAACCTGGATACTCAGGCTCTTAACACACACTAAATGGACAGAGTAGGTAGGGGTATATGTAAGAGTTTCTCAAAAAAACCAGCCAAGATGCTAGCTGCTATGAGTTAAGTTGCTAAATATCTGACAGGGTCAGAGACAAAGCAGAACCATGCCTTCCTGTTACCAAAGATTACCACTATGCACTTGCTCCTGAGGGAATAAATTTAAGCTCTGCTTTTCCATCTGAAAATAGAAAAAAAATTAAAACAGTTTCACAGCAACTATTATCAGGCAACTTATATTTGAGCCCTAAGCTGTGAAAGGTCTAAATTCAGGCACTTACTCAAAAATCAGGAAGAGCAGTGATTTGAACTCAAATACATATTTAACATGCGAAAGACCTGGTAAACCTCTAACCTATTAGCTTTAGGTATCAGAGAGTTTCTAAGCTCCCTCTGTACATCCAGCTTGGTTAACCTGGAGGGACTGAATCAATGTGGAACAGGAAGAGCCTATTTGGAAGCCCACTACAGAGTTCAGTGCTGAGAAGCTCTTTTATGGAAATGCAGCCTAAGTACTCTGGCAGCCTTTAGGAAGGTAAAGTGGCTTTAGGAAGGTAAAGTGGCAACTCCTAAGTAACTTCAATAATTCCCCTCCACTGTCTCATAACTACCAGGTACTTTATCTGACCTGGTAATCTAAAATAGATTCTCACATGTTCTCAGACTCCTCAATATAAAAACTGATTAAATACTCAGTTCATTTCTTTCAAAAATACTATATACTGTTCAATAAACTTGAAAAATAGATATAATTCTGTTGAACAGATGTGCAGCATTTCAAAAATCCCATTTCCAGAGAAAGAAGGTTCAAATGGATACTTCCAAGGATGCAAACTAGACACTGTATTCAATAAACATATCTATTTCTGCTCAGAATGATACGAAGCACTGTAGACACTGTTTTGCTGCTATATATGGTACATTACTCATTCTGAGAAATAGTTAGCTGAGTATTTTACAAATGGAAGAAAATAGCTCCTTGCACATACATTTGTGATTCAAAGCCTTAATTTAAGCAATGACACCCATCCATCTGAAGTATGCAATGGTGCATGGTTTTTCTAACAGTTCTTTACATACAATGAGAGAATCTAAATATACAACATGCTTATAACATAGCAGGCAGTCTTTCTAGTACATCAGTCTAATGCTGATATTGGAGGAGCACCTGACAGCACATCAACCATTCAACATTCGTTAATATACATCTCTGCAGCTTTCAGAAAGAGACAGATGATCTTCCCTTGGAGACCAGCACAGCTTGACTCCACTGATGGGTGCCCAGTTTGATGGGTGCTCCAAATCTCTGCGGAGCATTTCATACAACAAAAAGTTTAAGATTAAATATCTTGTTTCCTCAACAGCACTGCAGAAGTTATATAACGAATAAAACGCCCAACTTCTGTATGTTTATATTACCCATAATAGTAAAAAAGATAAATATGTTGACAGACTTTTTTTTAATAAGTTGCTACTATTGTTTTTTCTCTCAGCTGCTCACCTACAGATAGCATAACTGACAGAAAGTATTCAGACATTTTTATAATGCCATGAAACTTGACAAAATCACACTACCAACACTATTATTACAACCTCTCAAAAATTCAGTGTATCCATGATCCAAAACTAGCAACAGAGCACAAGAAAGCCATGCAGGTTTTACATACTTCCGTGTAAGCATCTTTTAGTTTTGAGGCACAGAAAAAGCATGCTTTTCATGCTGAATTGCTGCAAATGTTCTTGTTAAAAATCACCATCTGTCAGAGATTATCCTGTTTTACACAGAGGGAACATGCATTAATTATTAATCCTACTCCTCACAGAAATGTACTCACACAAGATCAGGACTATCCATGGTGTTACAGGAGTATTAGTGTTCTTAGAATGTAGTCTCTGGATGAAACTCAGGATTGATCCATTGAGAACTTCCAGCAAATGAGCTGCTTCAGGGCAGGTCACTGGCCACGTGGCAGGGCATCGTCTCAAAAGAAGTAAGAGGTGAATTCCTAGGGCTTGAGTCTGTTTCCATGAGCCAACATAAATCCAACATACAACACAGATATTACCTTTACTGACACAAGCACTGTGGCTCGCTATGCACACACTGAGGCTCATGTTCAAGTTTAAGCATAAAAATTTGGTTTAATTAAAAATTAAATGCAAGAGCTTTCTCAGGGCTGGCCAAAGTCCTCAGGACTTTGCTGAGTCTTCCACGTGTGCTGAGGGAAGGAATTCATAGCTGTAAAGCAGCACACTGATGTGCCAGATCTCATTTATCCACCATGAGAATCTGAAAATTGGTAAAATAGGAAGACAAAGCAAGCTTGTCACAGATCTTAGTGAAGGATCATGAAAAGTGTTCATTCTTTTCCAAGGAATTCCTTAATCACATATAATCTCCTAGGGAAGCTGGTATAGATCACATTTCTGCTGTAATACAGTTTTACCTATCTGGCATTGTTTGACATACAATGCCATATATTGCCTTCAGTTAAAACTTTACTACTGCTGAACTTGTTGCCTTGGTCAGAGGCGAACTGATCAAGTTTAGAAATCATTTCATCACAAACTAACTTCTTGCAGGCTTTGGTATTTCAATGAGAAAAAAACATTACAAAAGGCTACTGAGCAAAGTCATTGCAGGGCAGAGGGGGGGAGAGAGAGGTAAAGAAATTTATATAATATAGAAGCAGCTGGTATGAGACAAGTCTTAGTACCTGGCTTTATCCAGAACCTTTATCTTATAACAACGAACAAAACTGAAAGTCGATTCTCCAAAGAAGAAATAAGGGGTCAGATTGTGAAGGACTCTTCTGGATAAACACAAAATATACTAATGTCCATAAATCTCAAAACTTTGAAGCAGTTTTTAAGGTAATCTCTAATGCTACAATGTCTGTACCTTTCTGAGCAAGGAAGAGGTTAAAAATCTTACTTTCTGAAAAACAGAAAATTTTCCACTGAAAAGCTGCCTAGGCTGCCAAGGATGGAGGGATAGTACTCCAGTTGGAACTCATTACAGACAACATAGGAGAGCTGATCCAGCTTTTTATTTACTGTAGAGGCAGAATGACATGAACATCTTTCTATGTAGACCTAGAAAAATATGTTGGCCCTGAAGCCAAGGATCAGAACATTATCAACCCTGCCAAAACGAAATAGGTTATTTGTTTTTTTAATTTAGTGAGATTTGGCACTGATTTATGTATTTTTCCCTGGAGCAACTATTTATATTCTTCAGAGTACAGATGATAATTGTTAATTTTCAGTGGCCCTGCATAAAGAAATTGTATGTTTATTATTTTGAAACAAGAAGACCACAGTTTTCAATCTGGTAAAGAGCCACAATTTCAGTCAAGCCATTTTAAGTATTTTCTAGAAGGTGGAGCTTCCAAGGAAAGCTTTTTCAAGTAAGGACATGGCCATGGTGCTCTCAGTGTCAGCACCTCAGTGACAAACAGGAAGGGGCATGCAAATTTCACATTAAAAGTTCACCTTCCATCAAGTGAAACATTGCTATGGACTTCTCCCATTCTCACATGGCTCATTTTTTTCCCCAGCATAAAGTCACAGCATGAAGCAAAAAGTGGTGTCAGTTGTGAAAACATAAAAACAACAGGTATCTTATCTTCTGATGCCCTTTCCAGCAACACTCCTGAAAAATAGTTTTACTCACCTTTACACACCACCATTCCAATACCACTCCACTTATCAGAACTTACAGTGCATACCATAGCTCAGGTTGTATTTCCAGCTCAGATTAGGCTGCCTGTGTGTGACAGGGGTCATGAGAACCTGTCAAAGGACCTTCCCAGAGCTCTGCTTACAGACCTGACTTCAGAGGCTTAAACTGACCATGAAGCAGCAGAGTGACTCAGTTATTATGTCAGGTTTGACCCTTTGTAAACCACCACATCCTAATCTGCTTCCCAGCCCCTGGTCAGGGCTGAACCTCAGTTCTCAGGCTGCTCCTGCTGAGAACTTTGACCACTCATCAATCACACAGAGACTGAAGAAGGAAATGTAAGATCAGTCTGGAAAGCTACCACCTTTCCTACAGCTATTCCGTAAGCAAAACAAGAAAGATTACAGTACAGGACTTGGCTCAGTCCCTCTTCACTAGTGAAGTGCTAGTGGGACACATACAGGAACTACAAAAAAGTAACGTGGAGATGACAAAAAAGATAAAAAGGAACAGAAAGGGACAAGGTTAGCTGCCTAACACAAAAAAAAAAAAAAAAAAACAAAAAAACAAAAAAAAAAAAACACCAAAAAAACCTCCTATCTCCCTTAAACTATATCTGAAACTGGTCATCATGGATGAGGGGGAAGAAATCCATCAAAATAACCACCTGAGATCATCCTCTTTCTTGAAAACATGGGAAGAGATTTAAACTACCTTGCTCTTTTAAAACAACATACATCTCAACATGCAGCACAGAATTACCATTATTTGCCTAGTAAAACCAAGAAACCATAAATAAATGACACCAAAAGCAATAAAGTAATTGACACTACCTATTTTGCAAGAAAATTATTCTTGATTTTTGCTCGATGGCTTGCCAGAGAATTTTATGCAAGCAGTTGTGGTGGCAGGTTGTAGTTACATTTTTACAAAAGAGTCCATCATACTGATCAAAATTACACTCTTAAAAACAAAAAAAAACACCAAACCAAAAACCTCAAAAACTTTATTTTCTTTACTTATATTAAAAAACCTGTCAATACATAACACTTATCCTGGGTCATCAGGTATACAAAACACAACATTTGATTTTTCTAATGAATTTCTACTTCTGGGTCACTTGTGGCTCCAGTAGAAGCTCCCCAGCTCCCCACAGTACCACAACTACCCACCCTGATCCCAAATCCTTCCAAACCTGGGACAACAAGCACCTTTGATGGCTCTAAACCTTTATGACTTGCTTCCACAAAGCTGACTCCTAACAAGCATGCAAGGATTGCATCAGATCTTCCAGAAACTCTTGCTAAGCCCAAGCTGTTTCTTTCAAATATAACTTATATGGGCTAAAGATCACTGCACCTGGGAAATATGTGGCATCAAATATTGACTTAGCTCTTCAATGCATAGAACTGAAAAAACTGAATGGAGGACAGAGAGAAAATTTTTAAACAATCAGATTTTTCAGCGTATTATCACAAAGCCTTACTAATATCCATATTAATTAGTGACCTCCTCATACTGCAATAAATATACTTGTCAGCAAACCACTAGAAAAAGCAACAACCATATGATAAACAGGAGTCTTTCCATGAAGCCAGTCCATTAATTACCACACACTTTTCCACCATTATTCATCACATGGATAATAAATGAGCCATAACATAATGTTTATTTATCTTGTGATTACTTCCCCCAGATCATCACTTGCAGAGGTTTTATGGTACTGCTGTATTCCATCAGTGCAAAACCTGAGCACATTGTGTTGACCCAACAACAACGACAAAAAAAAATACAGAACAAGAAAGAAACAGAATATTGCTTTTCTATAGACAGACTTACAACTATCAAACTACTGAAAAATATCCCAACTATTGCAGTTAAAATCTTGGTGATACAGTACAGACAGACATTTTAGAAATGCTCACAGACACAGACAGCTCCTTCAGAATGCTGTTCATATTTATTCCTTCACAGAAACGGACTCATCAAGCTGTTCTCTATATCTGTTCATGCAGTGAAACAAAGACTGAGGAAACAGATTCCTTTTGGAAGCCACTTGCAATTTAAAACAATACTTCAAAATTAATTTAAAAACATTCTTTTGCAAAAGAATATCTGAAAAGTCATAACTAAAATGAAAGAATGCTTTCTTCAATTTCATTTTTTATACACTACAAAATACAAACTAAGAGTTTATATTAGGGGGGAAATCAGAGGGTATCATTCCATTTCCATTATTTGTCAATGAAGTTTCAGTAAACTCTAAAAAAACAAAAAAAAAAAAAAAAAAAAAAAAAACAAAAAAAACAAACTTGCCCATCATCGTTATATATATCTTCAGGGAAATTTATCTTGCTGTCAATTTTTGTAATAGTGAGTTATCTTACACATACAGATTTAATCTTGGACGATTGTGGACTTATACAATCAAGTTTAATTTGTTCATTCTTTACATGCAGTAGTAGCTGTGATGTTTTTCTAAATGGCACATCTCAAAAATATTCTTTCTTTAATATTTAAACATTACAAGCTCTTGAATTCTCAGCCATTTTGAAAATCTGATCATTAGCCACTTATCTAGAATAAAAATGTTGAAAGCTTCTTATGGTGATCTATCCATACATAATTGCAAGTTGCACATCTAAGCTCTCTGTAGGAATTTTTGAAAATCTCAGCCTATGGGTAGAAAAATAAAACCAAAACCACCTCAAGGATATTACCTTTCTGAAAACGTAAGCTGCGCTGCAGCCCCCAAAGCATGCTTACTTCCTTCTGGTTCTAAGCAAGCACTACAAGGAGCACCTGTGCCAGCTGCACCACACAATCTGACCTGGTCTTCTGCCATCA
Organism: Onychostruthus taczanowskii; assembly: GCF_017590055.1. Lineage (NCBI taxonomy): Eukaryota > Metazoa > Chordata > Aves > Passeriformes > Passeridae > Onychostruthus > Onychostruthus taczanowskii. Next base: position 16,905,985 of record NW_024504786.1, read on the forward strand.
TTAACCCTCAGCAGCTGTTTTGTTTTAACCAGGGTCCAGTGTTCAGGGCCAAGGATGCAATCCATTTTATATACTGGAAACAGCATCTTAACCTTGCTCCACAATTTTTTTTCCTACTTGTCAATAAGAATAAATGTAATCAAACACCTCTTCACCTGTCCCTTTCACCAAACCAAAATGGCAGCAAAGAAACCTGAAAATACCCCATAATGTAAGTAACTAATTCAAAGCTCCCTTTTTGAAGGAAGGTTCCAACTCTCATTTTGGAAGCAATGAAAGGATAACAGTGTGGTTATTATTTTCTTAAATTATCACATATTTGCAGATTTGATTCCAGGTGATAATGGACAGACGGCAATGGATTTTGGTTTTTAGTCTCTAACGTATTGCTTTTCTCTTTTTCATCTTACTTTTTTGTAAAGATATAAGCATATTTAGCTTTTAATTCAAAGCAGAGCTCTAGTTTATAGCACATAAAGATGTCTCTGAAGCACAAAGTACTGAATCAGAGAAAGGAATGCACATCCCGTCCTACAGTGGTGACATGAGTTATTTGCATAGTTGCCACAAAAGTAATAATTACACTGTAACTCAATAGGAACAATGGTAATTTCACAGTAGCTCATGTTGTTGTTATCACCCTATATCCTGATAACTGTGAAATTAATTTGTGGCACCACTGTATGTGTCAGCTTTAAGCTGTTCCCTAGGTAACATTACGCTACCATAGAGAAGGAATGCTTGGCAGTAAAATGGGTAGCAGCAGATTGATTATACCAAAAGAATCTTCCTTCCACATACAAATAACTTGGCAATAGGAGATGATGATGAGAAAAAATCCTCGCCACTGCTTTCTTTTTCTTACCTTTTTTTTTTGTTATATATATAAAAAATAAATAAAAGAGTATTAAAGGTATTAACTGACTTATCTATCCCCTAGAGGAAAGGTAAAATAAAATGAGCAAACTAACATGCTATACTTAGTGCTACTGACCCATTGTTTCAACCGCAGCCAAGATGCAGTAAAAAAAAGCTGAAGGTTTCCTTTCTCTTCTTGTAGTAATTTCCAACGTTAACCATCAAACAGTAATTTTAAATATAAGAGGAAATAAAGCATTAAAACATATTTAAGACAGCAACAGCAGTGTAGGTTATGCTTTCAGAAATAATCCTCACTTCATCTGAGTGGTACAGTCCTTTCACCTCTGAACACTCAAAATTCTTTTGCACTATCAAAAAGGAGTTCCACACTAAATATAAACTACAAGACTGCCACACAATATACAGAAATAACTACAAATTTACTGGTGAAAATTCAATGCCACAATAACTGAAGGTCTGGAAAACATTAAATTATGAAATTTAACAAGAGAATTAATGAGTGATTCATAACAATAAACAAAACACCAAGTTTAAATTTTCCAGTCATTCTGCTTTGTGCAGCAGTAGGTATGAGGCTTTGGATTAAAGAAAGATGCTATTTATTTTCATAGAACCTGGATTTCATTTTTTATTTCTAATTCAGGGCTGCTTGTAGCATTCAAAATGCACACTGTAATGACTTGTTCTCTCACTGTATGTTTGTTTGTCTGCAAGGAAATAGGCAGAAAAAAAACCACAGCATGTTACATATACTGACTCAGTGGTTCAGCTGGAGTTTTGTTACTGAAAAAGCAGCACCATCTCAGTGTCAGCACTAGTCATCAAAGCAAAGCAAGGTGTTGAGCAGATACTCTGATCCAGGATATCCAGGGACAAGAATGTTTTGTCACTCTGAGTTTTGATCTTTATCTTTGACTGATACTCTTGTGATTGCTGTTCTCAAAACCCCTGACAGGTTATGTTCAAATATGGGGGGGGGAGGGGTTTGGTTTGGTGGTTGTTTTGGTTTTTTGTTGGTTTTTTTTTTTTTGCAATCCAAAATAGAGCTTTCAAAGCAATGAAAGTAGCTGTAAGAGCCTAAAATCAGCTTGGACAAGCCCAAATGTGTATTCTTCATTAAATATTGGCACTTACTATGCCAAATTATGTCACTACTGAGAGTAAAATTTTGACCACCCCATACTTAATTATTCATCAGAAAGGCACTCTGATCATTATCACTATTGACCCAGGAATTCATCCTATATCCTTTGCCAAATCAGCATGTACCCTCGTCCACTCAACACACTCTTCTTTCACTCCCCACTGTGTGAGGCAATTCTCATGCACAAGGACCCTTAAATTCTGACAACATACACAACACACATTTGTAGTCAGCAAGCTCACCATATTAACTGCATGGAGAATTTGTTTTTTCTCTTGATGCTAGTAGGAATTACTATGGGATATCAGTAGTGATTAATCCCCAGTTTCAGTCCCATTAATAGTTGTTTGCCGTTTGTTAGACCTGTGCAGGTCTTGATGCTCAGCTAACTCAGTAGTCTTTTTTTTTTTTTCTCCCCCAAACCTGATACTATTTCTGCCTGCAGGAGCATAGGCCAAGGCTGATGGCTGGCTGATTAACTCCTGTGCATCTCCTCTGTTCTTTATTTTCTTTTATATACTCTTCACATGTCAGTGTTGAAATGACTCCCACCAGCTGAAACAAACACACCCTCTGGAACAACAAATACTGCCAATGACAACGAGCCTTCCACTTGCTGGATCAATGCTGCTAAAGGCATTCAGAAATGCTTCAAGAAAGGTATATGTATGTATGTAACTAAAGACCTTTGGAAAGCTTTAAACACTAATACTAATTATTATCTTTATTGTATGCCCAAACTTACTACCACAGGGAAAATGGCTGTGAGGAAAAGGTGTCAGATAACCTTCTAAGAATCTTCTAAGAATACTGACTGAAAATGAGTAGTGGGGATTAAAAAAAGAAAAAAAAAAAAAAAACCTGAGATGGAGGAATTTTACTTTTATAATCACAAAATCAAACCAGATGCAATACAGCTGGTATTTTTACCTATGACAGCATTCAATAGCCTGTTTGGAACTAACTGATGTACTCTGAGCTCTCTGTGGTTCACAAAAAGAAAACCCAATACTGTTTTTAGTATGCACTGACACCCTCTGTTCCAAGACTGCTAGTGAGGCTAAAGATTAACTCCTTAACTGTGAACTATTTGCTAATGCTCCATAAGCAGTGGCTGCTCCTCACCACGTCTGAAACATGAAAAGATATACCATGGAGCTGTTTATAAAGCCACTGCCACAGTATTTTAAATGTATATTTTTTGCTGAGGCCTGTTCAAAGCTGTAAAGAATATCAATGTATCTTTAAGACAGTCGCAGTGGGTTGATGCCACAGAACAACAGTGACATTTAGACTTGGGGAACGGCTTTAAAGCAATGTGAAAACTAGTGAAGAATAAGACCAAATGCAAAAATTCTGATTCCTATCCAACGCCCAGGTCTCTACAGCAAAATGACTACCAAAAAAGATGCCTCGACAGTTCTGGTTTCTCCCAGCTGCCAAATGGCTGATACATTATTATTTTCCACACTTCAAAATGAAAGAGACATTCTGTTGCTATCATGCATATATTTTCAGTTAAGATTTTTGTTTCAGATATATTCTTCCTCAAAAAATAGGGCATTTTGGAGGAACAATGTACATAATTTGATCTAATTAATGGAGCACTTCTTTCTGATTTCAGAAGATACAGCAGGGTTTTTTTTAAAAGGGTGTACATGCTCTCTAACCAGACAGAAATTGCATTTGATTACTAAAACTACAATGCCATAAATGTAGCACCTACAGAGAAACTTTTTCAAATATCTCTAGAATATCATAGTATCTCAAAATTAAAATGTAAAATCCTTGCAATGAAATGACATCAAATACATTTCACAAGACAATTGTCGCATACATTCAGCGAGAGTTATTAGCTGGCACGCGAAGACTTGGAATAATTTCCACCGCACTTCCATCCAACTGTAAGCTTGACGCATTACCTTGGAAGAATGCCACGTTTCCCGCTGTGCTAAACTTACTGAAACAAATAGGAAAGCAGCATTGCTGTGTTACATCCCTGCTTTACTATTGTGTAATTGGACCACACTACAGGAACAGCACTTTATATTACAAACATTGAGTTACCATTATCAACTTGTGGCTTCATGCTCCCAGTACAAAAGCAATGAATTCTTGTTTTACATCAAGAATTAAATGAGTATGATAGAAGAGAAAATATTAAGAGAAGTTGCATTTCAAGGCTCTGTTTTCAGTTTTAGTTTTAAAACAAAATAAATTTTATGTGTTATGCCACTGTTATACTAGCAGGAGAAAGAACACTTAGCAATGCCAATAGGAAAAAAATTACTCAGACCTTTCCAAATTAGAAGTAAAGCCTTCATTCACCCAATATACGCAAATAGAATAAAGGAATAAAAATTGACTCTAGAAGCAGGGAGTTAGTTTTACACTTACTGAAACAGATCTATTTCAACTAGAAAAAGGGAAAAAAAATTCGTTCTGTATAGTCCCTGCTGGTTAAATGCCTTCCTGTAGCATAAAAGGAAAATCAGGGATTTCATCAGCAATTGGGTGAAGAGTGGCTCTCTCTCCTCTGACATGATAACCAGCCTTTCCCTATGATTCTGCCCACAGAAGGATTTGTGCCTACAATGGCTACATCTCTAATTGCAGAAGATACCTGAAAATGACTGTGTCTATGAGCAGTGTGGCCCAAAAGCAGAGGGTTTCTACAAACACTGTTGTTGGCACTAAGCATGACATAACCCTTCCTGAAAAGTGCTTATTTCAGCTTACTTCTCACCTAGTCCTGTAGGCTAGAGCAACCGCCATGGACACGAGTGTCCCTGAAACTTCCCTGCGCCAGCCACGCCAGGGACAGCGTGGGAGCGCTCACCTGCATGGAGGGGCGCTCGGGCAGCAGCGCATCCCAGCCCTGCAGCACTGCCCTGCAGCCCTCGCACAGCTGGCACCGGCGTCCGGGAGGTGACACCGAGCTCCTTACAGGCAGGCTGTGACTGAACGTGTGACACCACACAGGAGCCATTTGTGCTCCTCTAAGAGAGAAGCCGTGCCACATGCTGCTCATTGTGCAGCTGCACCTCAGAGCAGGCTGAAAGAAGAACTCAAGAAACATCTTCTGTCTAGGCTACTGCAGCCACACGGCCAGCGGTTCTCAGCCATGCCGCCACAGCTCTCTTTAGTGGAACACACTCAGTGGAGCCAGAATCTCTTTTAAATATACAAACATTCCTGTTAAAGTACTTTTAAACAGCTCTGTATAGTTCTTTAATTACAAGAAGAACAATTCCCACCCCAATTAAATATTTAATCTGAGAAGCCACAAGGGAATATCCTTCAGGACAGAAGAGGGTTAACAGCACCAGCAGTTACCATGCAAGCAAATTTGCAATGGGAAGACTGAGGGGTGGATACTGTGAGGCACAGCCCAACACGTAACAGCCAGCCATGAGCCAAGCAAGCCACTGTAGCTCCCTGGGAACAGAAACTGTTCTACACGTGTTCAAGTGCATCTTCGCTTCATTAGAAAAACAGATAAGCAAGAAGAGGCATTAGGAAAACCACTTTTTGCTCAGTCAGGAAGATATATCAGGTAGGATAAAGAAAAAAATTATTTTATAAATATATCTTCTTTCTATTTTAAAACACTCCTCAAAGAGTATTTTTTGTCTTTTTGGTAATACTGTCAGATATCAATTTAAAAATATTTTTCTTCATTTGACACATTAACATTTAAAAAGGAAAGGCTTGGTTAATACTAATTAATGACCACAAATGTGGAAAAATCTTCAATAGGCAAAATAGCAGTAAGAAAAGTATTTGTGGCATTAATCAGTACCATTCAACACTACTATATGATAGTAGCAATAAAAGTAATAGTCTTTATAAAGATAGCAGCCATAATGACTTTATTAAATTCTAAAATGTACTATATATAGTAATAGTAATCCCTAATTTTTAATGTGGCAATAGTAGAAATATTAAATACTATTGAAAATAGGACTTGAAAAAGTAGTCATACTATTTCAAAACAACTTACTTGTTTTAAAAGATTATTGTATTGTAATGATATCAGATTATAAATCAAGCCTTTTGTGAGTATTCTGACAGAAATCACATTATAATTCTTTCCATTACATTCCATTCCATACACAGATCAGCTATTAAAATTCATTTGAATGGGTGCAATTCTATGGTGATATTTAGAAGAGTTCAGGATTTATTTTACAGATGAGGAGGATTTTTTTATTTTTCTTCCTGGAGACAAAAGAAACCCAACAAAACAACCAACAAACCACAAAAACCACAAATGACCTTAATTTTTGGTATTGGACCAAACCAGAACTAAATGCTGAATAACCTAAATACACTACAGACATACAAACTGAAGCCCTCTGCAAACGCCTGCTGCACAAAGAACCTTGTCACTGCCAATACTCTGTGCACCTTACAAAGCACACCCTGGATAAGCAGTCCTGGGCATTCAAGACGGCAGGAGACATCACTCTAGAATAGTTTGTTCCTTTATTCTCTGCTGCAACTCTTATGCTTGTCTCACTCTGTAAGCAGCTTCTTTGTACAAATTGTGGCCCGAGATCCTAACCTTCCTCAGTCCTAGAGATGCCTTGAGATTTAGCAGCCTTGCCTTAAGCACCACCAGTGCAAGGCTCTGTGTGGTGTCCTGAAAAACCTAAAGTGGTCTAGAGCTTAAACATCTGCCCATCACCTTTTCAGCAGCAAGCTCCAATGAAACAGAATCCTATGTAAAGTATCTTTGTTCTGAAGAAAGAAGGATGGGAAACTGTTTCTGTTAAATTTTGTATCCAGTTAGTTAAATATATGGTACTGATTCTAGTGTATCTTAACAACTGTCTCACTGAAAAAAGTGCAACACACTTTACAGTCTTGCTTTCAATAAACAGGTTGATTCCATTAGAACATTAAATTTAGATAATCTTTTCTTGGTCTCCCAAACAGCCCCGAGTAAATAAACAAGATTTAAATTCAGAAGTCTACAGGGGAAGGACAGATTAATCTTCATGGAAGGTAAATATCTTAGGGCACAACTGGACCCCCAGTTTAATCTCTGAAACACCTTCACCCCAACACACAAAACATTTCTAGGAAAATGGATGTTTGCTCTTGCATCCAAAAACCGCAACAGCCAGTATAATATAAAGCTAGAACTCTAGAGAGGCAGCAAAAAAAAAAAAAAAAGTAGTAACAGCTAATAATATAGTACTTTAGAACAAGGGGTTCTAAACACATGTCCCGGTTTAACCCTAGCCACCAACTAAGCCTCACCAAGCCACTCATTCACTCTCTCCTGATGGAATAAGGAAGCAAATTGGAATGATAAAAGTGAAACCTCTTGGGCTGAGACAAAATCAGCTTAGTCGGTAAAGCAAAATCTGCATATGCAAGCAAAGCAAAATCAGGAATGCCTTCACTATGTTACATTGGCAGTCTAGGATCTTGGGAAGAGACAAAAGACCAAAACTCTGAATGTCTACCCCATCCTTCTTCTTCCCATACCTCCACACCTGTCTGGGATATCCCTTGGGTCAGTTGGGGTCACCTGTCCTGGCTGTGTCCCTTCCCAATTCCTTGTGCACTCTTGGCCTTCTTGCTGGGGGGTAGGGTGAGGAACAGGAAAGGCCTTGACTCTGTGCAAGTGCTGCTCAGCGATAGCTAAAACATCCCTGTGTTATCAACACTGTTTTCAGCACAAACCCAAAACACAGCCCCAGAGCAGCTACTGTGAAGAAAGCTAACTGTATCCCACCCAAATCAGCACACCACCATAATCAAAGATAATGACTACCTGGCAACAATGAACATATAATGGAAGGACACACTACCTAATAATGCGATTTTCAGTGAAGATTTATTTTTTCCTCAAACCCTTAGCTTTGCTTTGTGTCCTGAACTCCAAAGAGAATGTACTCAAAAACATCCATTGTAACAGGAAGTCCAAGGCCAACACAAAGGAAAAAAAAAGATTACACATTTTCAGGCTTTTGAGAACTACAGTAAATGTCTGAAAAGAAATCAGTGCAGATATATGTAAAACAGCATTTGTAAAGACAGACTGGTTTCTGACTGTAGACAAAACTGCAGGAAATGGCCTTTGTTAAATACATGTGGAATGTGGTACTCTCAGTAGGCTGGCTACAGATTAAACTAATGACTTCTAAATAAAACAGCATGAGCTTCAACATCTTCCACTAAAACATCTGACTTCTTTGCCAAAGCTGCAACACACTCAGCTTCTGCATACATCCCCAGCTTTCATTATGATTTAAAATGGTAAAATGCAACCTTCTACCTAAACCATCCAAAGCCCTGCAACATAATATCAAGCATCAATAATCTACAAAAAGCCATGGTTCATAGCAAAACCACCAGAAAATTTTCTTCACTCATATCTGTACTTTTTTTTAAAATTTATATTTCACAAACCAATACCTTTTTTGAAGTTTATAGGCTGGTAGTCCATATTGTATACATTGTCTCTCTGGCAATTCAGAACACATTTTCCTGAATGCTAATGACAGCAAAGAACACATTTCAGAAATATTTTCAAACTTTGCATTTTAAGAAACAACAAAGAGGGAACCCATGGAGTGAACTCCAAATTCTGTAGTGTAATTTTCTACTCTGTTTGCACAAGTGGCTGTTAGTCACTGAAAGGTACGATGCTGCACCCCCTGCATGCCACCTTTGGAGTCTTTGTGGTAAACCATCTGTCACAGTAGTTTTCAAAATCTCTTTCACCACCAACATCAGAAAACATCTCCTGCAGTTTGTTAAAAATGAAATTTTGACTGTTATCCAATTCTTTCCTTTAAATCATAAAACTAAATGGTTCAAAATCAAAACTAGGCTCTTCTCAGTGAAGGAGACACTAAGTAGTTGTTTTTTTCCTCTCCCCTCTGAAATATTTTTTGGAAATACTACACACAAATACAGAAACATATTTACCATACTCAAAACAGACCTAAAGCATATTTCAGTCATGGTAATACATATAAAAGAGCATATGAGAAACTTACAAGATTTTATCAAAAATGTTCATGTAAGGTGCTTCCTAAAGCACATTTCAGTAAATCAACAAATGCAGCAATTATAATGCAGTTTCCAAACCTGTAAATATTATTTATTTTGCTATTTTGCTCACAATGCTTTTGTTCTATATCCATCTACAGGTTATATACACTGCAAGGCATAATTCAAACCTCTGATGTAAAGTAACTGCAAATCTACACTGCCAATTGGAATAGCAAAAAAAAAAATCTGTATCTTTTCATATTTGCCGTTCAGAAACATCATCAGTGAAAGTTTATCCTGGCTAGGTGACTAAAGGAACATTCAAAGGAAAACAATCTAACTTATCTTAATCTCCTCCCCTGTAACATCACTGGACCAAAAAAATATATAACTCATAAATTAAAAATAAGAAATTAAATACAATACTTTGAACAAAGGATGGGTAACAATCAGCTGACAAACCTGGAAATTCATTTCAGTTTTAAAATTTCTGGGGAAAGTATTATGAAGCTGATATGCAACAGAACAGTCTACCACAATCAAGCACAAAACAAGGTACTTTATAGTTTTCTTGATTTATAGTTGAAAAATATATATAAGGCAATGCAGTTACATTCTTTAGTGCAGAAGTTAAGCATTATCACGAGTTTTACAAAACTTTCAGTGAGTGACACCTCAATGTGTATCAGAACCTTCTTTTTCTTTTAATTGCAAAATGAAATATGAAGTTCTTGAATTCTCCATAGAAATTACAAAGACCATGCAAGTTCTAATAATTATCACAAAATAATTACATTAATGTCATTGTTTCCTATATATGCTTGGTGTCACAGCTCTGCAGCATCTCTCTATAGACAGAAATTATTCCATCGTGGCCAGATCTGAGCAATTCATCCCAGGCTCTCAAAGGGTGGCTAGTGAGTGACTCAGAAGTTAGTTAGCCAACAAAGAGCATGGTAAAGTTGCATGGGCACAGCTTAACAGTGCCTTGTTAATGCCACTAAACAGCTTCTAGCACGTAAGCAGCTTGGTTAGTCATAGCTCTCCTTATCCAGGGCAGCCTTGCACTGCGAAGGCATATGGCTAATGCTTCATCAGTGCAAGTGATGTTGGCAATCTGTTTGATCTGTAATGTAAACTAAGAATAATAGTGAAGTCCTGATTTCAAAATGGCACTCAAAATTCAACTCATATTAGCCACATGGGTTTTCATAATGGAAGTACTATTAAAAGTTCTCAAGTGCTTTAACATTCTGCATGCATTTCTATGCAACACCAAACACGACTAGAAACACTAGCATTTTGCAGCATCTCATCTCCACGTGCTATTAATAATATGGCAAATTTATAAAATTGTGAAGATGCATATACAGAAAATAAATTCCAAGGGGAGCAAGTTAAACATTTCCTCAACTCCAGTTTAGCTGTCAACCAGCACTCCCAGGGCTTTTCCCACTGGGCAGCTTTCCAGACACTCTTCCCCAGCCAGCAACGCTGCCAGGGCTGTTGCGACCCAAGTGCAGGATCCGGCACTCCACCATAAGGAACCTTACGCCATTGGCCTCAGCTTATCCATCCAGCCTGGCCAAATCCCTCTGCAGAGCCTTCCTGTCCTCCAGCACATCAACTCTCCCATCCAACCTGGGAGTCTTTTGCAAGCTTACTCGGGGTGCATTTTATCCGCTTTACCAGATCATCTATAATGACAATAAACAGGACCAGGCCCGGTACTGGCCCCTGGGGACACCACAGGGACCCGGCCGTCTAATGGATGCAGCAGCTTTCCCGAACACTCTGGGCCCGGCTGTCCAGCCAGTTCTTAACCCAGCAAAGGGTGCACATGTACAAGCTGTGAGCTGCCAGCTTCTCCAGGAGAATGCTATAAGGTATTGAAGGCTTTACTGAAGCACAGAACTTTGGAATACTGGAATTCACTTCAAAAGCTTCTACCTCCCCAGAAGGATTTCTTTGAACAATTTCTGGGACCTGGACCAGGAAACCCAGAAACCTTTACTGCTCTTATTTCACCTTCTCTTTCAATTTATCTGAGATTGGTCCTATCTTACAGAACAGTACAAGAACAACACAGGAAAGCAAAAACACATTTAACATGACATTTTCATTGTCCTTATCCCTTATACTTCATGTCTGTGTTTCTCTAACTTTAGAGCTCTATGATGTTTTTTAAAATGGGAAAACCAAGTTGCCTGACTCAGAACCCAAATACGAACCCACATTTGCCAGATCTCAGGCTAGAGCCCTAACAAATTGGTTACTATGTTTTGTAGTTTGCACGGCAGACCTGTTTTGTTTACATTTTGTTTACATTGTTTAAATTTCCAGCTTTTACTATGCAAACTAATGAATACTTGTGAAACCTTGGAACTTCTTACACTGCAATTTTCTTGGGTTTTGCCCAGTCATAGAAACTATTTGTCAAATACATCTGAGAGTCTAGACCATATTAAAAGAAGCCTGATTATTACTAACCCCAGCTTTCACAGTTGTCAAGACAACAGTGAATATCATCATTAACAGAAACTGTTTCTAGCAAACTGGAAATCACAGTTGAAGCTTCACTCCCTTGTTCATATTATCTAAAACCATATGCAAATATATGAATGCAAAAGAAAATTCTAAATGAACTTTGGTATCTTTTATACTGATTTAAACAGATAAGCAAACTTTCCCATTTCAAAGTACAAATAAATACGTTTCAATTTTCCTTTAATAACAAGAAGACTACACAAAAATACTCAGCTTTAATTTTGACTTGCAGAGCTTTCACACATACTCAGCGTTCACAAGACAGACCATCTCCATATCCACCTACGAGTAGGACCCATTTACGTATTAACAACTCTCCAGCCTCGCTGATTGCGCACTGCCTTAACCCACCATGGCGGCTTACCAACTCAGTTGGTAAGTAAGCAATTGCAACACTGGATTTGGAAAAAGTTTGGTTTGAAATGCTACAGCTTAATTTGTCTGACACCAGGCTCACGAAATGTACACTAGAGACAGGTCTAGAACACACAGTAACATATATACAGCATTCAAAAGCAATCTACCACCTACTGAGTGGTGACACTCCAAAGGGTTGGGCTGCTGTTGACAGGCTGGATGAACAAGCCTGCAGAAACCACTTTAAAAAACATACCAAAACCAACAAACAAACAAACAATTCCACTATGAAATCCTGCCTCAGGGGAGGAACAACCCCAGGCACCAGCATAGGCTGCAAACAACCATCTGAAATCAGCTTTTCAGGAAAGGCCTTGAGTGTCCTGAGGGACAAGATGAACAATGACACAGTCCTTGCAGCAAAGGGGCTGTGTCAGGTACAGCACTACCTGTAGGTTGAGAGTGGTGAGTCTTCTCTGCTGCCCAGTACTGGCAGACAGATCTGGAGTGCTGTGTGTTGTGCGGGGTCTCCCAGGCCAAGGGAAACAGGGACGTACAGGAGGGAGCCCAGCAAAGGGGCAGTGAGGTGTTAAGGGACTGGAGTGTCTGTCACACAAGGAGAGGCTGACAGACCTGGGGACACACAGCCTTGAACAGAGAAAGCTCAGGGGGGAATCTTATCAAAATATATAAATACCTGATGGGAGGAAATAAAGACAACAGAGCTAGATTGTTCTTAGTAGTCCCCAGAAAAAAGAGCAAGAAACAACAGGCACAAGCAGAAGTGGAATTCTGTTTGTTTTTTTGGTTTGTTTTTTTTTTTTTTTTTTAAAAAGCAGGGTAGGGGGGAGGGTGATGGCAGCTTTTTTTGTTTGAGTTTTGCTGCTGTTTAATGTGAGGATGTTTGCCTAGACAGTCTGTGAAACATCCATCCTGGAAGACGTAAAAAAGCTTTGTCGGACACAGCCCTGAGCAACCTGCTCTACTTGACCATGCTCTGCGCCAGAAAGAGGTCCAGATCAATGATCTCCAAAGCAGAGTATGCACAAGACAAGCCACGTCAATGTGGGAAGAAATATTCTCTGTACAATTAATAAATATTTTTTTAAAAATTAGAAATATTAGTATAGTGGCAATACATGTATTAACATACAAATATTGGGGACGCATGCTCAAAAATATTTTGCTGGTATGCAGTCAATGAAATACAGAGACCACACGTTTAGATCATCTTCAACCTCCCAACTTCATCAATTCTGATTCTCTCTCCTGATGACAACAATGAATGCCTGTACACAGAATGAGCAGATTCAGCAGGAAAAAGAATTCCTGCCCATTGATGTCTGCTGCTTTTTGAAATTTGTCCTTTTTAAACCCAGTAACTCACTAAACCTTATCTTAGTAATTTATGAATATCTAATTTGATATTAATAACTGAGTTTGGATTTCTGCCACACTTCTCCCTAAAGTTACCTTATAATTTGAGGGGGCAGAGGTATCATTATTGTTTGCTTAATTTTAAGACTCCTCAAGGCTACTCTACCCTACTTTCCCAGAGAAATGCCTACTGAAGCAATTCACATTCTAGTTTCACCACCTATGAAAAGACTCCCAGTGTCAGCACCCAACTACACCACTTCCTGCTCCTCAAATACTTACTTCCTTGTAGCAAAAAAAAAAACATCTAAAACCTCCTTTAAAATTCTAGATGAAGCTTTACTAATTATTTGGATCCAGATTTTTCCCAGTGATTATATATTAAAAACAAATTGAGCTTTGTTTAATGAAATAACCGTGCTCTTACTTATGCATCCTGACATTACAGGTATATAGCTATATTCTTCTGCCAAGTTACTACATAAAATATCCAATTAATTTATCATATACACATTCAAGGTAAGCAAGCAATAGCCTGTCCATTTATTAGATCCAATTCAAAATACTAATGGATTTTTATTGTTTACTTCAGCTTTGCAGCTGCATTAAAATATGGCAATAAATAAAACATTTGGAGTACATTAACAAAATAAGCAAAACATTAACTGAATTGAATGGTTTATGGATTTTATGTGCAATCACAAGTAAATCAAATTCTTAGACTACCACTCTTTATATATTGAATAATGGCAAACTACTATCAGCTCATTATCTCATTCAAAATCTAAAATAAGTGTAAAGTAGAAGTAGAGAAAGTTCGTAGGCTTTGTGATAATTTCAAAACCCTTCAGAAAGTTTATTTTGTATACATCTACACACATAAGCAAGAAAGATAATTTTCATGTAGTCCTCAATTTGAATACTGAGGAGCTGGAAACAGAACAAGAAAGACCCTTCTTGGATATTAGTATTTGTTTATGCAGAGCACAGTGATACTCATACACTAGAAGTGTACTGAAACCCATATTAAATTGGCCATTTTCTCAAAGATGAAGTTAAAATGGAAGGTCTCGTTCCAAACAGGAGCACTGGGAAAAAGCGTTCATTGTCTTTCTCATCTGGCAGACCAGTAGTACCACTCTGGGAAATCAGAGAGGATTTGGGCAGACTGCCCACTCAACTTAAGGCTCATCTGAGATCCACATATATCCACATAGCCATCCAACTAGGATTTTTTTTTTTTTGCTGTTGCTTTCATGCCCACATGATTTTAGTGCTTTTGTGCAATGTACAACCCTCTCCACAAGTTTCCCTTACCCAAAGGAGGCAAGTACGTCATAATACTGAGGTCAGCACATATATGTCCTCCCATGCCTGGTCCAATGTCCATTCTTGTCACGGAAAGGAGAAGCCAACTTGAATCTTTAAAAATGTACCATTTGAATTACACACATACAAATAATCTTGGAATCCAAACAGAAAAATGCAGCCACCCAGCAAATGAGGTGACTATACAGCACTTGAAAGAACCATACAACCTAAAACAACAAGTGTCTTTTACACACATTTAGAAAAATATTTACACCTACATGCAGATGCCTCTTTAAATTAACATTTTGCATCTCTCATGTGGCACTGAAGTATGGTACAAAAACATACAACAGTATAAATTTACTGAGTCAGATATTTTCTTTATCTCAAAATAAAAAAGCAACTAAGGAAACAACCAACCATACAATACTGACTGCAATTAAGAGAATTCCAGCACTGCACAATACCTGTCCCTCTTCACAATCAATAACTATTTCTCAGAATGGCTTGTACACTAGCAGAAATAGCCAGGATACAAATGTATGAGATAGTAAAGTGCTTTTGCACAGCAAAGAATCACAAGAATCTTCTAAACAGGCTTTGTAACAGAAACATGATCTCTGAAATGCCAAAGCTCCCCTCGCTAATCAATGTTGATCACCGAAGAGATGTCAGCTCCCAGGTTTTTAAAATATTATCCCTGCTGAGTCATGTACTGAAAAACATCACAAACCTGAACACTGTTACAGAACAGAAGCAACTTGAAATCCATTTGTTGGAAATACTAAAGGTAGCTTCATTTGCCAAAAATTCCCCAAACCTTTACTTTAAATCACTTTCCATTTGCTGACATTAGATGCAAGACTTATGTACACAGATGACTGATCACACTGAGAGAAAACCCTAAACGTATGAAGCAACACAAGCATAAAGCAAAAATCACTATTAGAAAGGTGAATGCCATTATTTTTACAGTTATTTGCAGCACTGGTAGTTGAAATGTTCAGAATACTTGTAGGTAAGAATACCTTTTCAGTCAGTGTACATGAGACGATTTTGTGAACGTAATTCATGCAAATCAAGTCATTCACACACATCCATAAATTTAAATGGATAATGGACACAGTCAAAGCAAATAGGTGTATTTATTTTTTTCAAGTAGATTCTTAGGGGGATTGTTGATTTTTCCTATTTACTGCACTGGTTCAAGTGTAAGAAGTTACTCTGATATCAGGCAAATGAGATGAAGCACTATGTTTGCATCATTACATTTTACTATCCAATTTGAAAACCTTTAAAACTGAAGCTTATATAATTTTCTGATTCACAGATAATAGTATAAGTAACAACTTCCTTGTTATTTGGTGAGTTACTTTAGAAAACCTGTCTTCAATTCCACCACCTTTCTGCATAGCAATCACTCCCTTTTCCAGGCACTGCATCTGGCAGACTTTGGAGTCCTGTACGCAGACACTTGCAGTGCAAGTAAGGATGGCAGAAAATTAATCTTCTGACTAATTTTAACCTCCTCTAATAAGTATTAAGTGCAATAATATGATGATATTAAACAAAATATACATCTCTACAACACATAAAGAACCAGCCAGATTCTTACATTCCATTATCAAAACCAAAATCACGTAATTTTGGTGATAAAATCAGAGTACACAGGAACTACATACATAAAAATCAAATTCAATTTAAAGCAAATACAGGTTTGTTCAGACACCATTGTACAATTGCTTTAACACTTACAGAATTTAGATGAACAATATTTTCATTCACTCACAGTTTAGTATAAATATAAAGCAAGGCACCCCTTAAGCATTTTAAATAACAAATTAAACATTTACATTTTTTACTGTGCAGTCAGGCTTAACATTTATGCAGCTTCAAAACCAAAGTACAGCCTCAAGGGAAGCCTCTCCACTGACAAATTAATACCTTAGAGAATAGAGCTGAATGGTGGCAATGAACTCATTTGTTCCCCCAATAATGAAGAATGACTCTTTCTTTACCACATCTGTGACTGTTGCTATGGTGACCCAGACTTACCTCATTGCTTCTCGAAGTGCTCCTCGCTCACTAAGAGTCGTGTGCTTGATGTCATCAAAATTATTTTCCAGTTTCTCACAGTTCTGCAACAAATGGACATATCCACGTAAGGCTCTTAAACAGTTCATTGTACAGGTATTAACAGTATTCAGCATCACACAAACAAAACTGATTTATATTATGTTACCTCAAATTATGCATTCTGTTTTAATTACATGGAAGTCATTAAAAAGACATTGAGAACTCAGAATTAAAGTAAACATGAATCTTATTATATGGTTGTCATGGAAATAATCTTATAAATTTTCCATAATGAAATTTATAGAATTTTTACTTTTTCATCTTTAATATTTTTCATTTTTCTCTGTGTGGGGCTACAATGCTACTATAGCACACAAACAGGAGAACAGAAATCTAAATGAGCATTTTTATTATTATTAAAATAAAATTTATAAATTTTGTTCCAGTTAAACAGGCAGTGTTGTTGGAACAAACCAGTCATGTTTAATTCCGCTTTAATTTTTAAAACATTACAGAAATTGAAAAGCTTAATTGTTTACAGACACCTCAACTACAATGTTCCTTCCAGATTAGAGCTCACCAATATTTCTAAAAGTAATATGAAACCAACAATTTTGTCACAATAAATGAAGTAAAACTTTGATATATTCTGTAAATTATTACTAAATGTGTGACTGGTTCCATTACTTCAGAGCACTGATGCCTTTCTTCTGCTGCCACAAAGACAGTAAAATTGATTCAGAAGGTGCCGGCAAGTGCAGTAATTTGTGTCTGTACAAAGTGAGTCTGAAACACCAGCAAACAAGAATTCTCTAATCATCTGCATCTTCCACAGGATTTTTATATTCTCTTGAGACTTCATCAATACAGGAGGCTTTTAGGTTACCCCTGTTCTACACAACAACTTTCTCCAATACCAAAAGTTACCTCTGGGAGGCATGATTTTGCCATATGGGTTTAAAAGAAACAAGTTCCAAGCAGAACAGCTCCTATTGCTAACAACCTCAAAGGCAGGATTGCCAGGCTCTATATGTAGCCATAATTTTAAAGAAATTATGGATGCTATTATTTGGTCATATTGCTTTCACAGTATTTAATAAGTGAATTAATTTTTAAGATCACATCTTAAAACTAGTTATAATAAATACAATAAGAATTACCTATTTTTTTCTTATTTGCATTGATTCTTTATTTTTATAATTACATTCAATTTGAGGCTACAAAATCATTACTGAAAAGGAAATTATTAGATTCTTATAAATGACCTAACAACACATTTTAGCTTGTCCAATTAACATTTAAACTATCATTATTTTTAGATAAGATTATAGACCTTTTAATACAAAGTTTTAATGCTTTAACAATACATTTATGAGCAGAAGAATTAACAGAGCTAAATATATTTGGATCTTTTGACATCTTTTTTCTCCTTTGTAAAAACGATGCGTGTCACAGTAAGCCTTGTCCCATAGTTATTGATTTGTTTGTTTGTTTATATTACAATCAGTTGTCCTTTGCATAGCAAAATCATACCTGAAGAGTCAAAGGGATTGCAAAAGAAATATGGAAGCTGTACAACAAAGTATTCCATTAATCAGATCAGCATACACTGACCTTCAGCTCCAAGCACATACAGGCAGGCCTGTCATTTAAAATACATAAAATAAATCCAAATCAACAATACTAATTAATGAAGGATTGTCAGTTCATCAATACTAAGATGTAAGTACCCGTGCAAGCAAAATTAAACCTTCCATCCTCCAGGAAAATAGAAGCCAGAGGAAACATAATTTGGAATATTGCTCCAAGAACCAATGTTTTAACAATCCTGTGTCACTAGCACCCCACAACAGGTTCAAAAAATCTGAGCATCACAAAATTAATTCTTGACTTTGTGCTATAAAGCATGTAAAAATCCAAAGCACACAGATTTTTATCAAACACAACTAACTTGTCTCAAGATTGTACAAGCTAAAATAACTGGTTCTGTACATATAAAAATGCTGAAATAAGTTCAGTTGCTATTTCTCTATATAGACCATACTGTGTTAATTGGCTGAAGGACAACTAAGTTGGCCTATATCTAAAGAAAACGCTGTGATCATTTAGCCTTACACACAAAATAAAAATAACCAGATAACCCAGAACAAAAGAAAAGGGGGAAAAAAAAAAAAAAAAAAAAGGAAAATTACTGAGTCAAAGAATAGATGCTGTACCAATTCACTTGGCAAGAACATGAACTTACTTCTCCATTTCTGAGAACTGTTTCTGGACAGTATTTTTTCTCTGCTACTTTCAGCCAAACATCTCTCATGCAAGGTACAGTAGTTGGAGAGCAAACCGTAGAGTCATTAGAAGAAAATGAGCTAAAAACTGAGCCAGAAGCAAACTCAGGAAGGAGAATGATCTCATAGGACCATGTCATCAGTTACTGCATTTGTACTGAACAGGAGAGTAAGCAACCGCTGATCATATCCACTGCTTTTCCACTCACGCAAGCATGCTTGATGGTCTCAGAGGAAGGAGAAAAGGGTGTCTGAAATACCAAATATAAGCGCAGCTACAGGTGCAAAGATGGCACTTCATGTGTCTGAGTGTCAGCTCACATGCAATACCGTAGATCATCTGAAAGGACATCAGTTTCTGAAAAGGGCTTGAAATGAAATTGTAAGCATGAGAATACTCTGAAGAATATGTCTGGAAAACATATTCCAGACTGAGGAAACTTCAGTAGACCATGACCAGAGTGAGTTTTACACTCTGAAGTATTAAATCAGTAGCAAAAACTGAGCTCCTTCTATTATCCGTGCTACCAAATAATCTATATGTATAAGCATATTGCATATGACAGTGTATTTTGGCCCATAATATATCACAATACATTTAAGTCTAATGAGGAATTCAAGTCCAACATGTTTCATTTTCAGCAGCAGCTAAAGTAAAAAAATCAAAATGCAAGCAATGAAAAAACTGCCTTTGGTGGCTCACTGCCAAGTGATTTTTTGTTGGTATAGATACAGTCTAGAGGTTTTAACTCTCTGATTCAATAATTATATAGCAGTCTATATGTTATCACTGTTGGCAGATCTATAGTTCTGCACGACACTAAATTAAATATCACCCTTGAGAAGTTTGGGAGGAAGAATAAGTACAGAGTTGCAATTAGGGACATGGTCATCATAAGTCAAAATACCATTACATAGAAAAAAGCCACATAAGTCTAAATACTCCTTCTTACAGGATTCTAAGATAAATACTTGGAATTCTTTTAGTGTACTAAAAAGCAGGAGCAGGAAGTATTTCCATTTTATCTATAAATAAATGGCTTATTTATCATAAGAGATCTTAAGCTTCATGGCAGCTAGTTAAAAATGGAGATGTGGACTGGATATTCACAACTATCTGTGGCATGACATACAGCAGACTGGTAAAATGTATAACCAGAAATGAGAAAGATGAATAATGAGCATATGAAGATGAGGAAGAAGGAAGATTAATGAACAAGTTGGAAAGCTTTTCCTCTCATAACCACAAAAATATGACTTTTCCCTGCTACAATTTATTTCTGTTAATAAAACAAACTGCATGCTTTCGGAGCAAAGACTATGTGCTCACAATTCTGTATTTTCAGATATTTTAAGCGACAAGTCCAAAGTACTCTGACACTGGTTGAAGAAACCATCTAGCTTAAGCAAGAATAGAAATAAAGAAACCCTCAAGTTTTTAAATAAAAACCTAGGCTATTCTGGCAAAAGTGAAGTCACACTCTTTAAAACCCATCTCTCAACATTCATCAGCTTAGCTTTCTTGCCTATGGTGTTGTCTTGGATGAAAAAGCCCTCTTTGTTGACGTATTGGAAAAGGAATTCTTCATTTAGCCCCTTGAGTCAAATGAAGAACCTGGCAGAAGTAGCTCAGAAACCAAGAGACTAGCACAGCAGTCTGCTGCCTGGTGTCACCACTGAGGATGTCCCTAAATGACAAAAGCACTGCTGCCTTTGCTCTGCCACAACAGGAGTAGGTGTCCGTCTTGGAAGACCGTAACTGAAATTTGCCCATTCTGTGACACAGTAGGGCTAAATATGACCCCACTCCCATTAAAATCAACCATAAATCTTCCAAGTATCAAAACAAGAGTGGAATCACACTAGGCCATATCCTGCTACTTTAAATCTATCTTGAAATTCTTCATAGAAGACTTTCAGAATTACAGATAATTTCTCTACACACATTTTGAGATAGTTAAGAAATAAAAATCTTTTGTACTGACAAGAGTGTAAGACCTATTCTAAGGCAGCCTGCACCACTGAAGTTGAGTAGATCTCTTATCCTTGTTGATACACTTCCAAATAAAAAGCCCTCCTTGAAATACCATCTCTCTTCTGTGAAAGAGGTTTTTAAGGTTAGTACTACAATTGTTGAATTCTCAGAATTCATTGTTTCTGCATAGTTTTAGAACATTTTCTTAGAAAGCTTGAGTACATCTCACACTTTTAATGTCAAACTTCCTGAGTATTAAACATAAGGAATGTTCATCAATTGAAAGACAGAACAGCTCTCACCTATTCAGTTCAAATTTAGTATTACTACTATTGCTAAAACAAATTAATTTTTTCCAATTTTCTTCTTTATAACCCATAAGAAATGTTCCTAGAGTACGTTGTGTCAATTTCCTACTGTTTATGCAGACAAATTTAATTTATTAATTTATTAAGTGTATTTGTACCTAAATTTGAGTCCTTAAAATGAGACAACCTGGTCCAAATTCTGAAGGATTTGCTAACTCACTCTGATATTTTAACTCATTATGTTTAAGGAGGTAGGTTCCAACAAGAGATTACCAAAACTGTTGAGGACCTACAAAATCTACTGTAAATACCTACATCCAGGATAGATTCATCAGGAAGATTCCCAAATATTGGTCCAAAAGTCCTTCAAACTTCAAATTCTATGCATGCTACAAGGGTGACCACATCAGCTAGCACTTTTGAAAATGTTGGCCATATTGTACAAGTGACCTCCTTTAACAAAATAATAACAAAAAAGCTAACTATTTTCAGGGGAGTGTGTAAAAAAGTGTAGAATGCTGATTTTCACACTGATCTTCTTATTGATAGATATGAAGTGTTAACACAAATAATCACTTCTTCCAGAAATGTGAATTATTTCATCAGCAGAAAACTTCAGAAATAACAAACTTGTGGTTTATAAACCTAAAGCAACACTATAATAGTAATCCAAACTGTAATATATTGCTGCAAGGATAATTATTAAGGGAAAACACAGCTGACATTTTCTGATTTATGCACACAATCAGAGATGGAGTCCAAGGACTGTGACATAATTATCTTCATGCTAACAATTTTTGTAAATCTCTTGACAGAATTTTAGCTAATTTTAAAATGCCTTCTGAAGATTAGCACTTAAAACTGTTGGGGGAAATAGCACAATTTATTAGCAAGGGTATAATTGTAAACCTTCCAAATACTCATTGTGAATATCATTTAGACAGTAACTCCTGCTTTAGCAGCTGGTATATAAGACTCCAGTTTATGGAATCTTGAAACAACAGAGAGAGTAGAATCTAATTAAACAGGATTACATGCCAAAGAAAAATATTAAAAACAGACTAATAGTCAATTGTTATGAATTTGAAATAGCACATCTTCTTTTGATGTGAACTGTGCTTTATTTCAATGAAACCTAAATATTCTTAGCAGACTCCTCTCTTGATTTGGAACAGACTGTCTTTCTACACTGAAACAACACAAAAAGCTAAATGATTCCATTGATCATCTCTCAATGACTTAAGTTCCCATCTGCTATAGGGTGAAATGACTTACATATATTGCATTTATTCTAATGTTATTCAACAGCCAATAGCTGTATTCCATACAGGAAGCCTCCTGAAACTGTCTTCATACTGAGCAACTAAACAAAACTGATGCCATTTGCCAGAGGGCCTTACCTTAAGAGCAATCTTAAAAACTAAACACATAAAAGGACTGTTTGATCCTATCTGTAACATATTATCATCTCTGCAATGTGTGCTTATTAAATTCCTCCTTCTTATTTGCTGTGACTCATTCTCAAGGGGTTCTTTTTCCAAAAAGGGGGAAAGAGCAGCTTTAAATTGCTAACTGACCAGTTCTTGACAAAGGAAAAATAGATCCTTTTAAAAAAATTTTAAAATACATACATATTCCTAATATCTGCAGAAAGTATATTGAGCCCGCAGGTATTTACATAATATTTGACTGCATGCCATTCATAATACATGAACATTTGTTATAACATTTTTTTCATTACAATGTGATACAGCCACATTGTCCAGACAAGCTCTTAGTAAAGTACAGATATTAGTACATCCAAAAAAGCAGAATTCCAACAGAAAACTAGCCTAAGTGTTAGTAATCAAATAAGAATCAATAGAAAAATCATTACATAGAATTGTGGGAGGCTTTAATCAATGCCTTATCAGCACAACCATGTTAATTTTCTCAGGTTTTTTTTTAGCAGTATATTTAATTTAAGGCGCTAAAAATAGCAGACATGCAAACACACTCAAAAACAACTATCACATTTTCTCCACAAACAGGAATATTTTGCTAATACAGGATTGATATCAGGAAATACTGACGCATGTGCTGTTTTCTGAAACTGCAAGTGTGGAGTTTTAGTAATAATTATTACAGAAATACTACAGTTAAGGCAACTGTAAATTCTTAAATGAAAGCAGACAATTTTGAATCTTTTTAACTATTCCCAGTTTAAAATATGGCACATTTAATCCTTAAAGACAGGTAATCATATAGAAGTTAATTACTTGTAAAACATAGTTAACACTCTAGTTTGCAATTTTACTGGGGCTGTGAAAGATGTTCAGCGCAGAGATGGCATTCTGCTAACTTCCTTTTCATGCTGTTTCACGCACAAATTTCAAGTGGCAAATTTATCACAGCCTTCATGCTCACATAAGGGTATGGTATCTTGCTTGAATTCAACCTGCTGTTGTCAGAGCAGATGCAGACACCACGTGTTTTGGCAATGGATAACACATCAGATAGTAGTGATACACGCAGGGTGAGAAAAAAATATTCTGAAAGGACCAAGCATGCAACACAAAAAACAGCAGACCAACTAACTCAAAAGAATAAAGATCTACAAAAGATATGCAAGAAACCAGAGGCACAGCTGGAAATAATAATGGAGCAGAGAACACAGGTGATGCCACTAACTAGACAGGACAATTTATAATGCTCCTTTCTCTTGTGACTCAGCTTTAAAAGACAGAAAAAAAACGTTCACGGAGGAAAAAAAAGCAAAATCTTTGCCTCCCACATTTCTCTTTCTCTTTGCAAAACAAACGTTAAACTTCATCAGCAGATGAATGAGAAGACTTGGCAACAAACTACTGGTCCCCCTGCATTTGAAGGGACAGTTGCAAGACTGCTTCCCTTTATGGGACAGGGTTCTGTAGCAGGGAACAATACACATCATGAATATCAAAAGCTTCATCTAAATACTGTTTCTTTTTTAATGTGGTTGTAGTCTTGCTTTTTCCTCTTGCAGAGCCTGGTATTCTCAACATGAATTTACAATCTAATTCTCTAAGAGCATTAACTTTAAATAAAGAGACACAGGCTCTTCACAGAATTTCTAAATATACTATTTCTACTTGATAGTGAAAATATAACTAATGACTAAGAAAAAAAAATCCCAAATGCTATACTCCCTTCCCCTTCTATTACTTTCACATACCTCAACCCTGCTTACTCTTCCCCTGGGATTCTTTACTCTGCTTAGGTAAATATTCCCTTGACTCATTGAGATTAAATAAAATGAGACTATGCAGGTAAAGACCAGACTCATATTGAGAATTAACATTTACAGAGCTCATAACCTGGGAAAAAGGAAGAATCTTTAAAATGTAGGTAGAACTGTACTCCTACAGAACAGATTATGTTCTTGACCTTCAACAAAGACTATAAGGAAAAACACACCCAAAAGTCCTTTCTCTTTTAGAACCTAAATTATCAAGAATTTAAGGAATTAACCCCACATATTTGAGAGTACTAACTTAGAGGATACCTCTTATTTTCCATGCATAGCTAAAGAATTATCAAATATTAAAGTTTTAAAAAAATTAAATTTACAATTAAATGCCTAAACACCATCCTGAAACAGTAGGGTCCTGCCTTATGTAGTGACATAAAAGCAAATTATATGTAACAAGCTTGCTTCCTCAGCCCAGGAGGCTCATCTCCTACATGGCACATTTTATTGTCCAACAGCAGTATTTTTTAGACAAGCCCCAACACAACATTTTCTTTCATTGTGCTGTTGCCTCAGTATTTTAAAAAAGTAAATAAATTTTTTCCCAACCAGCTCTGCAGAAGCTAATCTGCTTCAGCTATTTCTCATGGTTTCACATAAGATTCTTGCCAAAAAAAGCTGGGTTTGGGAGGGGTAGAGTTAATTTTCTTCATAGCAGCTGCTCTGGGGCTGTGTTTTGGGTTTGTGCTGAAAACAGTGTTGATAACACAGGGACGTTTTAGCTATTGCTGAGCAGCACTTACTCAGCATCAAGACCCCAAGCGAGGAGGCTGGGAGTGCACAAGGAATTGAGGAGGGACACAGCCAGAACAGGTGACCCCAACTGACCACAGGCATATCCCAGACTGTAGCTATGATATTATGAAAATCCTTTGCTGGGATTTTTCCTCTCCTGAGAAGCTGAGGAGCCTCAGGAGAGAAATGTAAACAATTACTATTTGCTGCTGTGGAATGCAACAGGTGCATCTGTGATTGGTCCATGTGGATTGTTTTCCATTGATGACCAATCACAGCCCCCTGTGCCAAGGCTGTGAGCAGTCACAGGATTTTTGTTATTCTATTCTATTCTTGTTGTAGCCTTCTGATCTCTCTGTTCTTTAGTATAGTTTTAATGTAGTATTTTAATATAATATTTAACATAATAAATCAGCCTTCTGAAATGGAGTCAAACCTCGTGACTCCACACACAGAGAGTCAGCAACAATAGACCATATGGAGTCATGCTGAGCACAAAAAGCTGGGGGAAGGAGGAGGGAGGTCCAGAGTGGTTAGTCTCTGCAGTATGGTTTAGTGGGCATGGCAGTATGTAGCTGAAGGTTGGAGCTGATCATCTTGGAGGTCTTTTCCAACTTCAATGATTCTGTGATGGTGTTTTTCTTCCCAAGCCCCCATTATGTGCAATGGAGCCTGGCTTTCCTGGAGGTGGCTTAACACCTGCTTGCCACAGGAAGTACTGAATGAATTCCATGCTTTGCTTGCATGTGCAGCTTTTGCTTTACCTACTAAACTATGTCTCAACCCAGAAGTTTTCTCACTGGTACCCTTCTGACTGTCTCCCCCATCCCACTGGGGGATGAGCAAGTGGCTGTGGTGCTCAGTTGCCACCTGGGGTTAAACCACAACAGCAAGGCCATACCAAGGTCCTTGTCTCCTAATCTTACAGATCATGTCTTAGATCGTGTCTTTCTACTGCCAGTAATAGAAGCACGTGCACCACCACTTCCACCTACTGCTTACTAAATTGTGTGCTCCTAATTCTCTCCAACAGCTAAAAGACTTGCATAAAATAGTATTTAATATGAGTTTATAGAAGAGAAATTAAAGCCTATTTTCTTTTCTGAAGATATGTGATTTGTCAACTCACTTATATATCTTCTCATATGTATCTCTATATATCTAGGTGTCTCCTGTCACCTACAGTTACTTCTGAGTTAACATATAAGTTAACATACAGTTAAAAACATTAGAGCTGAGGTAACATTTTGTTGGGTGGTTGCATATGGTGTCCATTGTTCACAAATGAACTTAATTTTTTTTAGTATTATTATTGTTTAATAATTACTTAATTACCTGTCTAGTAGAAGGAGTGGGAAAAATCCCATCCTCTGTTTGCTGGGCTTAGGAGAAGAAAACAGCAACATGTGAAATAGTTCAGTGTTATGACTGAAGCAATTCCACAAAAAATATTACTAAGATATCATCAGGTACCTGACCAGGTGAATTATCCAGAGAAGAGTATATACACTTATATTCTGGGTTACTGTGTTATCTAAATTTAGCATCAGTATCACGTTGCTACTTAAGTAGCAATGAGAGAAAGCAAAATATGAAACTGAGACTAAATTTCCTCAGAGAAATAATTTGAAATGTTCAATTATCTTGAGAAGTGTCTATCCAAGTCAAAGAAATAAGGACTAGAAAAAAGGCTACAGACAGTAAAATACAACCCTTGTATCAATATCTTGGTGCAGTTCAGTTACATGCTGGCATTGTGTTTCAGATTTTCCATCACTATCATAGCTTATGAAAACCTGAATAATAAAAATATTAATATTAAAATAAAATAATAATAAATCTGAAGTTAATTTACAAAGTATGGACACCATATGCAAACACCCAACAAAATATTACCTCAGCTCTTATGTTAACTGTGTTAACTCAGAAGTAACTGTAGGTTACAGGAGACATGCCAGGAGAAGATACATAAGTGGGTTGACAAATCATAAATCTTCAGAAAAACAAAACAGGCTGTAATTTCTCTTCTGTTTCCATTTTCTTTGAGATTCAAAAGACATGTGCGGAGATGTCCAGAAAAGCCAAGTATTTAAGCGCATTTTATATTAATTGCCATCTAAAATAGCTAAATCAGCTATTCTGATTTAGAATTTTCTAAGATCTTCTTTCTCTTTTCAAAATACCATATAGAAAAAAGATCGTGCAAAAACTACTGTAATTACATGCATCCCTTACTGTGCTTAGCAATGATTGGTGTCTCAAACCATATTGCAAAAGATACAGTCACACAGCGACCTCAGACTCTGTAATACACACAGAGTCAGGAAAAACAAATGGAAGTGCAAAATAAAAAAAGGAAAGCATGAATAAGAATGCAGAAAGACTCACAAAGCTGTTTAATAGTCAACACAACTACTTATTTTTAAATATCATGCATCAAACCAAGTTAGTCAAAACAAAAGCTTACACTCACTGCTAAGAAAGCGGAAAGTTAAGTCTTGGTGGGGATGGTTTGGGAAAGAAACAATCAAGTAGGACACTACAAACACTTTAAATGCTTTTTCCCCTCTCAAAAAAAATCAGAAAATCAGAGGTATGAGGCTATTACAATGGTTGCAGATCCTATGAACTTATCACCATCTGTTGTGCCATCTATTTACAGACACACAGACATAATCAAAAATTAGGGAAAACTGCTCAAATAAGTGCAATCTTCATTGAAGATACCATGCATGTTTAACAAGTTTTAGAATCTTCCAAAAGAAATGTAAGAAAATAAGTAATATTGATTTATTTTCTGTAAAAATTACATGAAAAATAACTTTCCTATACACAGAAATGAACAGGGCTTATGTGTAGCTACATCTTTCAGCAAGGCATTCAAAAGAGCATTAAGAGAATGCTGCTGTAATGCTGCTTGTTTATTCACATGTAGCTTGAGAATAGCATCTAGGATAAATATATTGCCTCAGGTCTCAGTTCCATTTACTGTGTTAGAGAGAAGAGCACTCAATACCTGACTATGGCACTATGCACTCTTCTGGTTCTGTATCTCATTTACTGTCTTCTTTGTAAGGTTTTGGCTTCTTTGGAAGCTTTCATGTATCAGTCTGAATAGTTTGCTTCTCCCAAAATCTTCTGGCCTGCCTTCAGACAGCTCAGGCAGCAGTATTCTCCTTGTTAGTCTCTTGAAAATCACTGTATTCAAGCTGAGGTGAACAATACTAACATGCCCCAAAGCATCAGCCAAGCAGCTTCCCAGCAATTCCCAAGCAATCAAGGCCATACAGAGCCAAGATACAACAGAAGAGAGCTGCAATGCAAGACTCCTAGATTTGAATTTGGCTTAGGACTGTTTGGAGGAGTCTAATTCAGGTCGCACAGAAAGTGCTCAAGACATTTGGGCCAGGTAGCACAGCTCCTGAGCTAATTAAATCGGTGTCTCAGCCAGGCTGGCCCTGGCACAGAATTTTCCTCGCATTGCTATGTTATTCAAGCCTATAAATGACTCCAGCCATTGCAGATGAAGGCCCTTTAGTTCCCTGAACACTGCACAGGACAGACCTGCCCCTGCTTATCATGTTTAACTTGGAGAATATGAACAACCCACTCCCTCTGTGCAACCAGTGCTTGACCTAACACCCTTGGTATAATCACCCTCATTTTTTTCAATAAAATGCAATAACCTAGTTCTGAAAATGCTATTTCCAAACAGACAGATTGAATAATTTCTAAATAACACTGAAATTCTTACTTTAAATTATTTTTACTCTCTGGGAAACATATTGGACTTATTAATCAGTTCCCAGCTCATGAGTGTCACTGCTACTATTGCATATGTGCAAACAGAGTAATAGGAATGAACAAGATGATACGAATCAAAAAGAAACAAAAATCATCATTCTTTTGACATCATTACCAAATTTCTCCCTTTTCTTCTTGAAGTCATTTTTATCTCTGATTTTTAATTCTTATTGCTATGCAGCAGGCTCCCTGTTCCCCTTGTGTATAAACTGTTTGAGCTTTCAATTTTTAATTTTTCTTCAATAATGCCCTATCTTTTCTATTCTTTTTTTTTTTTTCATAACTTGGTGGGGTTTTTTTTCTCTCCTGCTCTTATTTCCTCATGCTTGTTTACTTTTTCTCTCCAGTCCTTACTAATTATTTCATGTCTCTTGGTTGTTTAATTATGTTTCATGGCTGTTCCTTTCTTACATTTTTATATTGCATTCCTTTATTCCACTCCTGCAGCTCTCTGATTTCTATGTGCTTGCTTAACTATTACCCAAATGGCTCCAAGCAGGACACAGTCAAACTGAAGAATAAATAAATTAAAAGAAAAATACTATCTGTGGCCATGCAGTGTTGCCTAGCAACACCCTGTACCTCTCCACAGCTTTTCTAGAGCCCTGGTGGCAACAGAGCTTTTCAGACTTATTGCTACAAATATATGCAAGATCCTTCTTCACATTGTTTGGCCATTCACTGACAAATAAATGCGGAGGAAAACAAATGAAAAAGAATAACTCCAGAGAAAGCATCAGCAACAGCACAAGAAATGGCCACCTCCTCTGATGCACATGGCCCTCAGGCCTCTAATGGACTCTGTAAAACACATGCAACTTTTATGCTATTGCTGTTCACCAATACCACTACTGTTACAATCTTTGAGAAACAGAATGTAAACAAGACTTCTAATGCAATTAAAATGTGTTAAATTCAACCAACTCTTATATAGCTACTGTGGATGCATTAGTGGCTGAGATTCACTGGCCTCTTCTGAAAGCTTTGCACTAAAAAAAAAAAAAAGATAGCCTGCCAATTGTATAGGGTAGGAAAAAGGGTCCAAGCATGGTCAAAAATGAAGTGGAATTATAAGGAAAGCGAAGTTTGTCCCCAGAAGTTATATTTCAATATAGATTCAATATTAAAAGATTTTCAATATTTATTACTTCTAATTACTTCAGATGTGACAGAAGTGAAAGTGAATTCTCACCCAAACACTTCTCTTTAAAATGCAAGTTTACGGGCTCTGTCTTCAAAAGTTAGAAACAAATGCTTATTAAGTCCACACTTCTCAAAGTATTGATGATTCACCATGAGCTACACTGAGTTACAAAGATACTAAAGCTAGTTTTATCAACAGTCCTTTTTTTTTGTTCCACAGCAGTGAAAGACTTCTTTCACCAACCACCTCTGAGAAAGAAAGTGAATGAAATTATACTCATGCAAGGGACTAAAACTTTAAGACTATTTTGAGTCTTGGAAGAGGAGCCAAAACTGAAAATGCTAATACAAAAGGTAACTACATAATTTAGCTAAGGACAAACCTACAATGAAGCCCCACAAAATGATGAAAACCTTAACACTATTTCTGAAGGACATCAAAAATCAGCATTCTTGCTTGGAAATTTTATATATAGCTAAATCAGCATCTAAGCAATTTCATGTCTGTATAGCACTTGCACCAGCAGCAAGTGAAAAGAAAGCATATCAGAGAGCACATACCTTAAAAAGATATTTAACAGCATTAATCTACATCTATCAGCTACAACTTGTTACTTAGTAAAGACAGGCTGCAAATGATTCACACAAATAAGCAAAGGACAGAAACTAACATTCAGGTACACAATTAAGCTCATTCCCCAAGTAATGTTCGTAAAACAGAAGCTGAACTAAGGCACACAGAGTTGGCTAAAGAACACAGAAGAACCCATAGGACCATACAGACCAAAAAGCAAACACAGGCTTTGCAGTCAGGCACTTAAATTTAAAATGCCCAAAAAAGCTTTCAAAATTTCATTTAGCTAATGCACAAACATGCAGTAAACCCAGTTTTAATTACACAGTCAGATGCTATTTTACATAGAAGTGTTTCATGACTTAGAAAACACAACAGAGAGGGCAAACCTAATCATTAGCCTTTCAACATTTGGGCTCAGTGTGCAGCCTTGTTTACTGGCCATTAACCAGATCCTTACTTGAAGGCAGACCCATTTTTCCCCATGAACATTTCAATGACACTCATTATGTATCTGATGTGATCTGAAAGCAATTTATTCTACATAACCCCCACAGTCCAAAACA
Source organism: Onychostruthus taczanowskii (assembly GCF_017590055.1). NCBI lineage: Eukaryota > Metazoa > Chordata > Aves > Passeriformes > Passeridae > Onychostruthus > Onychostruthus taczanowskii. The sequence continues at coordinate 16,937,351 of NW_024504786.1, forward strand.
TTAAAGCATAGAGGAGACTAGAAGTGACAACCTGGACAATCACAGTTAACCTCTTGCTTTCACATTAAATTCACATTCAGATTTTCTTACCAGTTCGTGGAACCATCACCCTCTGATCAGCTGGTATTTCTAAATCCTCTTCTTGCTTAATTCCAGACATTAGGCTCCTAGTCATTCTCATTCTCAGCCCTTGGCTGTACAGCCTCCTAATTGCACTATTAAATTTATTCTTATCTTTTTTATTCTAAACTTCAGTGTCACACAGTTCTTTATGATGTTCTAGTTCCTTCTGTATTGACAGTGCCTGTCGACTTTCTTGTAACATGCTCCTAATATTTATGTCAAGCTCATTAATGAAAACATTAACTGTTATGAATCTGAAGATTGATCCTTCAAAAAGCTCTGCTAAAAGCCCAGCAGATCTTTAAGCACTGCTCTCTCTCATTTCCCCTCCAGCCAGTTCCTTATCCATGCTACTATTCTAATCTAAGCAGATAACACTTCATTTTTAACTGGCAAAAATCAAACCCAAAACCCTTGTTAGTGTGTCACGATTTATCCCTAAGAATAAAGCCCAATATGCCCTGTTCTATCTTCCATTTCCCTTAATGCATTTAATAAATCTCTGCTTAAAATTTTGTTTTCAAAGTTTTGCATTCTGCCAATATGAGACCAACAGAGTCAGAGTTGCCCATCAGTTCTCTATCTTTTAACTCACAAAAACAGCATTGCCTATTCTTTGATCAAGAACTTGCTCTACTGCAAAGCTTGTAATTTCAGATGTCAATTTTTCTGCAATACTTTTATGGATGTTCTGTTCCTTTGACTTCAAACATAAAACACTCCAAGTTTTCCTTCTGGCCTGTCTGGTACAATTCCCACTTCTGCACTTTTCTGCCCATTTAGCCACCTCTTGCTGTATTCCCATTTTACTGAAAGTAGGACAACAATTACAAAGACTTCAGACAATACCTAAGATGCTTAATCCTATCTTCGCACTTACTTTGCTTGTTCTTTTACTTTTTAGTTTAAATAGCTTAAGAATCTTCTACTATTTGTTTTATATAGCTGAATAACCTTTTACTATTTGTTTTAATTTCTTTCACCCAGAGTGACTCAACTTGACTTTTGAAAGTTCTCATTTTTTCCTCTGTATTTCCTGCTTTCCCAATCAAACCCATTTGTTTCAACTCCCTACAGGTAATCCTCATAGTCTTAACTTTTTGAAGCTCTTTTACAGTTCAGTGTGAAACTATTCTTCACAAATTGGGATTCAAATTCCAAATAAATTTTGTATAATTTAAACACTAATAATCTTCTCAAAATTCATGTCTTTGAACTGTTTATCTTATTCTATAGATTTTATATTGAACTGGTTTTTTTTTTTAAAATGACAAAAATTATATTCTGTATTTATGCTATGACTTCATCCATTTGCTAAAGGGATAAAGTCCATTCTGATTCATAACAGAACTGATAAGATTGGTACGAGTTGATACTGTTTTTTAAAATTATGCATTAGTGTTTCTGATTAAATGACTGTTACTAACAAAGTTTGTCAGTTATCACATCAAAGAATACTTGCACGCTACCTTATTAGGATCTGAGGTTTACAGGATGCATTTAAAAAGTCAAAGTGTCTTACAATCAATGACTTACCTCTGTAATAGATTACAATCAATTCCAAGTGCAGAAAGTGGTGAGGGTAAAAGAATGAGGATGGTGAACCTCAGAAAATATAATTTCTGGTATGTCTCCTGAGAGTTATACTGATCAGTAAAGGAAAGCAAGAGAAAGGGCAAACCTACAGAAATTCACAAAAGGGAACTATTCCTAAGCAAAGCAAATAAAAAGAAAAAAACCCAAACCTCACAAAACCACAAACAAAACAAACAGGAAACAAACAAAACTCACCCAAAACAGTGTTTTTAGCACACCTTTATGATCACACCATGCCTCCTCCCAATGGCCTGGGAAATCAAAATCAAAAAAGCAAGGAAACTGACACATACCTAGAGCAGATAAATTTCTAAGTATAAATGAACTGCATAAACACTGTGGGAATAAAAACAGAAAGTGATGCAAATTTAAGTTTAAAAGGAGAAAAATGTAAAATTATAGTAAGAAAACCATTCTATATACATGAGAAGCAAGAAAAAAAATGAAGAGAAGTACAGATTATGTACAACAGAGCAAATAAGTGATGCAGAATCAACAGCCCTCACTGCTCTCTTCATGAAGAGAGCACGGTATAGCCATAACTACAGCTAAAAAATTATATTTTTATCAAGAACATGGGATTGCAGGCTTGAGCATGGAAAAAAAAGAATAATTTATACTTTTTAATCAGACTGATTCATGTATCACTGAGTCACTGAGGAACTAAGTGAAGCAATGCATGGAGCACTATCAATTGCATCCACTAGAAGGCTTGTGGTTCCAAAAGGTCAGAAGAGACAGACATAATTCTTGCCTTTACAGAGTGGGATTGAGGGGAGGGGAAACAAAAGGAAAAAAAAATAAAAAAGAAAAATGGTGAAAACAGAAATCATATCCCCAGGTAGAGAAAATGGAGTACACACATTAAAATGTACGTTGTGATATAAAAAGTGCCATCATGGCCATGTAAAACTGGCCAAGAATAGCTGGCAGAGTAGATGTGGCAAATCTGGAATAAACTTCTTCCCCCCAATTATTCCACAGCACATTTTCATAAGCTAACTAAAAGTGTAGACTAGATTAAAAAAATATCCAGTGAGTGTGCAACTAACTGAAAAACAACTAGGTTGTTTTGGTTTCTATCACCAAAAAACAACCCAAATCAAGATGGTTCATAATTCACCCAACACCTCAGTGACTTGGTTAATTGGAAAAAATTAATGCACTAATGGTTTCTACTGTCATAATGTTTGGTGGAATAAGGGAAACAGGGAACAAAAGATATTAAACATTTCAAAAGGCAAGAAGAGAACTTCAAAATCAAACCAAACTAATGGGTCAGAATTTGGGCCATAAATATAAGATAATTCAACACTCTTGCAGAAGGAACAGCACATGTCTGATGGCCTTCACTATAGAAAAGGTAAATCTAGTACAGGAAAGAGCAATCTTGGTTTCAGCATAGCACTAGCTTACAAAAGAAAAAAAAAAGTGGGAGTAGAAGGTCTGAAGAAAGATAAGCTAGTCTTGATATTTTTTCTGTTTTCCAAAAAAAAAAAAAAAAAAAAACCAAAAAAAAAACCACAGTATAAGAAGGCACCTTTATCTCCATCCAGTAACCACAGAAAAGTATATTGAATTCTACATCTGAAAGAATATAATACTAAGCAGAAGTTGAAAGTTGACAGTGAAGATGGTTTCTGATCCTATCCCTGCTCTGATTTGTTCAGCTTTAATGAAGAGGAATGAATTGGACTTACCTAGAATTCAGCACTTTAAGCAGATAACCATTTTTCATTTTGTCATATAATTAAGTACAAAGCTAAACAATTTGCAGCTCTTCAATTGAAACACTTCAGTTTTGAAATAGTTAAGATCAGAAATACACCTGGAACTAAATGCTGCTCACAAAAAGGTGAATGCTTCTCTATAGAAGAGGAAATCATCCAACATCAAATAAGTGGAACACCAAACCTGAAGAACTCTGAACAGCAGCAGTTAAAAGGTTGGAGGTGGTTTTGCACAGCACTCCAGAAGAGCCACAGGATAAGAAGGAACCTTCTGCACAGTACTAAGAAAGTGTCTGGCACAACTTGCCATCACCCAGTATTTGCAATTTAATACATAGAAAATGTGCATAAAATCACTATTTTGTTGCATCCAGGCAAGTTAGGAGCTATTGAGATATTCTAATAAAAACACCTTAAGATATTGAAACTAATATAACACATCAAATGCAAGGAAATTCATAATATGCATTTCTTAGAACCAGTATATATGATATCATATATAAACATGTAAACCACTTTATTCCAGTGAAAGGGTTATAAATGCCAGCATATGCTATCGATAAGAGAAAATGCAGAGTAATTAGTTAATCTAAAAAATGCATGAGTAGGAATTTGACTGCTAAATGATTAAACTGGTACATTTTAAAATGCGTATTAATATTTAATTATTGACACTATGAGAAAAGAGAAAATCTCTTGATGTTACTTCTCAGCTCTTTCTGATACTCAGCAACACATGTATTATTCATATGAATAGTTTGTGCATATACAGTCAATCACTAGTTAAATAAAAGAATCATTTTCAAATTCCCTAATCACCTCAATAGATCCTAACGCAATATTTTCCACATTTGGGAATCAGAGCGTTTTATTTAAGAAATCAGTCTGGCCATGATGAATACAGCACAGCTCGAGCAGACATCAGTTCAAAGAATCAGATGTCAAAGTGCTCCCTCTAATGTCCCTTAATCATCACACCAATTAGTGGTTGAATAGTGATGTGATTAAAGAGACTGCTGCTATCCTATACCTATTCAGACTAGTAGAATTCTACATATGTTCTACCAATTAATGTTTGAATAGAGAAGCGATTAGAGAGACATCTGCCATTGTATACCCATTCAGAAAAGAGCTAAACTTGCATATTCATATGCAATGAAGACAAAAATAAATATTTGCAAAGGTAAACTATACGTTTAGATTATAAATATAATTGAGTTGATTTCCTTTAATGAGTGTTCTCTATTTTACAATATTTGGGATTATTTTTTTATTTATAAATATAGAATCTTTCATCAATACATGTCTAGAAATGGACAAATTATTTACTGGAAAAGCAGTTATTCACTAAGGTTCCTGATCTCAGGCCTTCGGTGTGCTGGGTTTTATATCTACTTGTTTGCAATTTGCACTATTTCTGCTTCAATCCATCAGTTATTTGTGAAATGCTAACTTGATTATTCTGTAATCATGATACATTATTAGGCACAAAAAACGTGAACTTTTTCCACCTCACTGGAAGGCAATACTTAGAGTAACACACTGATTATAGCTGAGAAAGATCATCTTGTTTACACATTTTTCTCTGCAAGCCTGGACACTGGTACATCCAGAGGTACTTACATACCTTGTTTTAAAGAATTTCTTTAAACAGATATTTACATATAGCAGTGACAGCCACAGAAATACTATCAAAGTGAAAAGCAGTTAGAAGTTCTAGCAAGCTCTTATTACCACTTTTTTAAAGGAGTAGCCTTGTCCTCTGAACTTAAAGAGCAACATGAGCTGTTATATCTTGCAATGAATTGCAGATCTCAGGCTCCATCATTAGCAGAAAATGATCTGGTAGTTGCAACTTAATGTTGCACAGAAAAAGACAAGGTGAAGAATTTGGTTTTCTCTAATGGCTGGAAAGAATTAGAGTACAGTTAAAGTCTCTTTCCCAAAGAGAGCCCTTGCCAAAAAAAAAAAAAAAAAAACAAAAAAAAAAAAAAAAAAAAAAAAACCAAAAAAAAACCAAAAAAAACCAACCCAAAATCAAAAAGAGGTGAGCATCAAAATTATTTTGTTCAGAGGCTCTTTTTGCACATGCTGATCAGGCTTAGCACATGTAAGGACAAAGAACAATGCTAATACTGCCAGAAAATCAATACTGTTACAGGCTATGGCAATTAGCTACAAACCAATTTAAACCCCATTTCCTTTTCACCTTCTTGTCCTGTTGAAATACTTCCAGCATTTCCATCTGGAGCAAATGTTACAATTATTTCTAAACGCAGAAACTGAAGCAAGTCTGTATACATAGGTGGATCTATATCAGCTTCTCACCTGTCCTTAGCAGGTATCTACAATATTTCATTATCAAAAAGAAGGCTGGACTAGAATATCCCACTGAATTATCCAGTGACAAGTCAATTTATAAAACTTGTGGAACTGAATTTCATTTAAATTACAAGCCTGCACATGTACAAGATAGAACAAAACTTGTCCTATAATGCTTAGAAACCCTACTCATAAAGCAAGGAAATCAGTGTGCTGGGTGCAACGCAAATGCACATAATGTGTGCTCCCCTAGTTGGTGACCTAAATGTAGGTAAACACAAAATACACAGAGAAATGTAATTATAAAGACTTAGAAACCACAAATAAAAATATTAATCCGAAGTCTAAACAACCCTGAACTGCTTAGGAAAGACCTGAAATCAAAGCAAATCCTCGCCGTTTCACAGTTGACCCCTTTGCTTTTGTTCTATCTGTAAACTGATGATCTAATGTGATCTAAATTTTGCACCCTTCTTTAATGCTCACTATTAGAACAGCTATTTCAAAACTCTTCTAATTATTTCTGGACAACAGCAATCTTTGTTCCCCCAGATAACTAGAGGCATGTGTTTATACCCCTTTTCAGCATAACTCATAAGAAATAAGAGTGTTAATGCTTAGGTCTAGCACTGTTACTGAAGGTGACACAGCAATAAAGAGTTTTCCTACTCTGATACATGTCTCTGAGTTAAAATTTCAGAAGGAAAGCTGATTAATCTTGCACTTAAAGCTATAATTTTTACAGCAACACTTGGTTGCTAACATAGTAAATAAACAATAGCACTCACTGAAAGCCTAATTGAACCTTCCTTTAGGAGGATACTTTTCCAATGCTGAGGAAAGGTATTGACATTCTGTTTCCACTTCACAACTCATTAAATGGGCAACCCAAAGTGTCTCAGAGCAGGCTAGGAGTTAAAATTTCACTTGTGTAATTATTCTGAAGAAATATGTAAGTCTGCCATCTGGAAGTCTATTAGACATTACAAAGTCACTGTGTGCATGCCTCAGCAGATGCAGCTTTTGTTCAGAGTTTTGAGGGCTGTTAATTTAATTAGTTTTGTATTTTCATACTCCCACCTTCCTTTCAACAGTAGTTCTGCAAAGGCAGCATCAGAACAGCTTTAAAAGAATCCAAAGCTAAAAGCCAAATTCAGATTTTAAGGAAATGGAAACAAATAAAGTTCATATGGACTTTAAATGGAGCTTGATCTATTCATTAGCAGGCTTAAACATTAACACCAGTGCCTCCTTAGACGACAACAGAAAACGGTGTTCAAGGAATCCTTTCCTACATTAGCTTTCCTAATTTAGGGAGGCAATGAAAGGATTCAACCATTTTATTTTATTATTAAAACCACTCAACAACAATGATATGGAGAATGTAAAAGGTCTCTTATTTTTTACTGATGTCTTTTATGTAGTGGGAGACCAGACAATTTTTTTTTCTTTTTTCAGGGCTTTTTCTGCTATAGTAAGCTATGTGGTAAATCTTACACAGTAAGAATAAGCTACATATCTCTGAGCAAAGAAAAGTTTGTCAGTTTTAAAAGCTACCCATCTAGCTACCATCATTACCCATCTAGAAATAAGGACAATCCCTTTACAGTTCCTTCTAGCACTTTACATTTCTTATAATAGCTTGCAAACCAAATAATGCGATGTTTCTACCAAATAATATATAATAATGCAGTATTAAAACTATCTGTGACGAAAGTAGTTATATCTGCCCAATTTGTTTCTTTCTAACTTTTAATCCTGTAAACTGTACCCCATAAGCAGATTCCTGTCTGGACAGGGTGCTAATAACTGCACAGATCTCCAAGCAGTACTGCAGAACTATAAAACCAAGTTGTTATTAGACTGCAAGCCTATGCCAAAACATCATCCTGCAATGTTCAGAATTTCTCTCAACTGAAAATCCAGACAAGGCACACAAGCTGGCAGTGAAGCCAAATCCATGGTGTCTGCACAGCCCAAGAAGCTCAGACCTTGGGAATCCAGAAATATTTGAGACACCATGAGGTACACACATACAGCTAACAGCAGGAACATGGGAAGAGAATTTCTAGAAAATAATTTCTAGAAAACTTTCAAAATCAATGACAAATATCAAACAATTTATGAGTAAACTAAATACAAAAAGCAAGCAATTCTGACATGGGATAACAAAGAGTGACTTAAAAGCCTAGATGCTTTAGGAAATGTGTGTTAACACACCCATTAGTAAAATATTTCTGTGAATGTTACAGTTTAACTAACCAGAATAATTTACATTGGAACAGCTAGTTAGGTTAATATACAGATACCCAGCTGCCCTGCTGCATGGATACCTGAGCTTCCTAACAAACAGTTTCTGAAAGCAGAGGAGTTTACAGCCCAGTATTGATTTCAGGTCACCTGAAATCGTGACAGTGTAAACTGCAGCTGCCCAGGAGCCGCTCACTAAGCAGCCCAACATTCTCTGCAGCAGGAACAGACAGTTGTGGGCAATATCTGCATCAGACATCCCAAAATAATCATCCAAGCTCACAAACAGAAGGTTTTCATGTATGTAAGTTACTAGTTCACATGACACTATCTAAGCCAATAAATACAAGAAAATAGGAATATCAGCTATAGCAAAAAAGAGATTCTTATAATCAATACTATCAAACAGGAAACTGTACTAAGATCATTGTTGTTATACTAAGGATATCTTGTGTTGCTCCTCCCAGCAAATATTTATTGTTCATACTGGATTTCATGTTCTTAAGAAACTGAGGAACTTTTTGGTATTTTTGATTGGGTTTGTGTTTTGGATGACATATTTTTAATTACAAACAAAATCAACTTCCTTCCTGAATTTTCCTTTTTAGAGGGAGGTGTTTTGACAACACTGTGAAAAGACACCACTATCATTACACCCATAAGGAAATTAGTGCTCTACCTAAAAGGTTTCTGAATTTAGAAGATTATGTAAGACAACCTGTAGGAAGCAGTAAAAACAGTACCAATCTTCTAATCAGATGAGGGATCAAAGAGACATAAAAAGTCTGATAGGATTAGTCAAATATCACACTGAGACTAGGAATTCAAATACCTAGAGAGAAAACAATGATATATAATGACAGAAATACAGAAGAGTATGGACAGTTTACAGCAATAAAACTATTTCTTTCAAAATCAACTATTTCCTGAAAAATACAATGCACAAAATTGAAATTCCAGAGTCATGTTTTAATTTAAGCTTTATGTATTTATTTACATATAAAATAGGTACATATGACAGGCTCCCCTATTTCTGTAGAAAAATAAAATTAGCTTTAGAAGTCTCAGAAAGGATAGTGAAGTGCTGCTCATGCCAGTGTGACTCTTGGAAAACAGAAAGAGGAAGGGGCAGAAGAGGCTACCCAGGGAAATCAAGAGGCTCAGCATCGCTCAGGATGTGATACTTGAGAGGGATCAGAATTCCTAACAAAAGGCACAAAAGTTGTATCAAACACTTACTACAATCACCAAAAATGAAAAAAAAAGTATGGACTGCAATATGTTCTGAAAAGCAAAGAGCTCATCACAAAGTAACTCTCTATCTACAGGAACAAACTAGAAGCCAAATGCAGCTACTGAATAACACTAATTTATTTCTCCCACAGCTGTGATTTCAGCCTCAATGATTGTTCCAGATGCGATGATAAACATGTTCCAGATGCAATGATAAACGTGCACTTACTGAACAGTTTTTGTCAGAATTCCTTTTCCAATGCTTCTTGACTAGTTTCTTTGCTGCAGTTGAGTGAAGAGTTGCATGTGTTTGTTTTCGGGGATTTAAAGCCAGAATGTTCTGTGGAAAAAAAGAACAAAAGACATTAAAATATAGATTCAAATTTCCATAAAGGTTCAAAGCCTCTTATATCACACTTTATACACTTAATTACAGTGCTTTGTAAAACCAAATGCAATTATTCCACATTATAGCCCAACTCCATACTAATTTGTTTAGATTGTATTGTCCACACCACTTAGATGATGAATATTTAAAGACATTTCTAGGATTACTAGAAAACAGAATTATATTTAGTAGCTTTAATAATGGTTTCCATTCCCAGATATTTTTTATGTACAGCATATAGAAACACAGAATTCTGGTTCATTGTATCATTCCAAGTAACATTTGTAAAGCAAAACAAGCAAAAATATTTTAAAATATCTGGGTTATTTCTGAATGTTTCATCATTTCAGTATAAACTCCAATTTCCCCATCAAAATAATCTCCTTCTAAGCCTAGCAAGCTGATGAGTTAAATTAATTTATCTTAAAATACTTTTATTTGCAAGGACACAAATATATCTCAGGAATGTAGCCATACTTTTAAGTCATAGTGGTGGTCTGACAACACAGGCAGAATGAAGTTTGCAATGTCTTGCATTATCCTAGTGTAACTCAAAAAATTAAATCCAATTTTTGGAACCAAAACTCTTTTACAAATCTGGCAAGTAACAGACTTCTATAGCAAAAGCCAGCCTGTTTATTTCAAGGGATGAGTGTGAAAGGCATCCAAGAGACAGATCCAGACTCAGGTCTGTGAAGGAGAACAAAAACAGGCACATTGCTGCTTGTAACTTCTGGAATTAGTTTGCAAGTTTACCTATAAGAAAGCCCTGGCTTTAGCACTACATGTCTCCACTGCAGTGTGTTTTTATTCTGTTACTATATGTCAAAGATGTGCGAGACTGACTTACAGAAACATGATGAGTGTGATGGGGTTATGAATATTATACTGTGATTCTTCCTGATTTTAAAAATCTGTTTCAGAGGGTGATAATGACGGGACAGTCATCTCTTGTATTAAGATTTTATTGTGCTGATTATGGGGACTTTTTATTTTAAATGGGAAGGAGTCACTTTATATTCAACTACTTAATGCCTTACTCTGAAGGCAATTGGTAATCCAATTGTCCCTCAAACCAGAAACCTCACCTCTGCAAACAACAACATAGCCCAACACAGTAACTGCCAGCTTGCCTGAAGCACAGAGACAAAAAGCGAGGCACAGTATTCAAAAAACATATAGACTATTTAGCAGTCTACATGCTGCTGAATTTCTGAAAGAGTTACAGGTTACTGGATGTGCCCCTGTAATTCCAGCAGCAAAGACTCTGCTCCAGTTCAGGGTGTTCCCCAGATGAGTACCTCAGGGAAGATATGGCAACTAAATGCATTCAGTGGTTATTTATGCCAATTTATTTTGCCTTTAATTAAAACAGAGCAGGGACATTCACATAAGGGATATCTCAGTGGATACTTGATTTTCTCAGGATGATCAAACTCAACTGTCAGAGCATTATCTGACTGCTGAGTGCCCAAATTACCCAAGCTGGGCAGTAGGTTCTGCATTACATAAAAACTTCAGCAAAATTTTGTCTGCTCTCTTTTGTAATTGCTTAATGCTTGGCCATGAATATTATTTCAGCAAACTGAAATGAATTGCAAATTTCTAGCAATAAACTGTAACAGATGTACTCCACTGGGTACAGCACCAGTTGGTTTAAAACATGGAACAAATGGTGGGGCAAGCCAAGGACGGAAGAATCCCCATATGTTTGCTCCTGTTGGAATTCTGCAGCAGGAGCATGGCTCCAAGTGCAACAGTTGCAGAAATCCAAAAGGACTACGTAGCACAGCATGTCCCAGAATTAAATCTGAAATAAAACTGGCACAGAAAATACTAAATCACATATACAATATAAAAAATGCTTATATTTCCACTACATAAATAATATACTACCTGCCTAAATCTTGGCTTGCTGGCCAAAGTGGTTGCTCTAGCTAGAGGTCCCTGGTGTTTAAGAACAACTCAGAAGTTAACTGCTTAAATGGGAAAATAATGTAAATGCTCTTGGGTCAGTTGAACTGTCAGAAGTGAAATTAGTGAGGGTGTTTTCTTCCTATTCATTTCAGTTCCCTGGTTGGCTTTTCACAGCTTATGGCTACTCAGACATTTAGTAAATTTAACAAATAAATTCAGATGGGTCAGCCAGTAAGAGGAAAATTACTGAGAAGAAAGTTCTGGAACACGTATTGCAAATAACAATGAATACACACAACTAAACAAAAATAAACTACTTGGATATGCAAGAAAGGAAACCTGAGCCCTGCAGTCTCTCAAACACACTGGTCATCCAAGCAGGGGAAGAGTTCATTGGTGAGGAGAATTATTTGGGCACCTACAGTCTTGCTTGTCTGAATCCCATGCTTATTCTGCCACATAAATTCTTATTCTTGACAGATGAGCTGTTCTTTGATCTCTCCAGATGTTGAAAGACCAAGACTCAAGCTCCCCAACAGAGGCTGCAGGTGCATAATGCAGCCCTTTTCAAAGTACTATGAACTTTGGATTTCACATTAAGATGATATTTTTACAGTAATGCAGAACCGATGAATTTTATCTTTACAGTTTTACTTAACTGGCTCCATTTATTTCATTAATAGTAGATATAAATCCATTAGCATTAATGGCTGCAAAACAGAATATAAGGACACTGTACTTCCGTAGAAATCCATTGTGATACTCTCTTGATGAAGAAAGACATGGGGCTGTGGGTAAGGACAAAGAAGTGAATTGAGCCCACGTTGAGTTTGTGACTCTTGGCACAGAAGCACAACACGCAGGTGAGTAAAAGCTGCAACTGTGCATAGCACTGATGATTATGGGCACCACCAAGGTATTATACTTTCCTTCACTATTTCCATAGATTAATTTGAAGACTTCACTTTGGGAAAAAAGCCAAGGAGCCCATCTCTGTGGAATGCAACTCAAATATATTTTGCTGATGACTTGCTCAAATATCGTTACCTTAAGGAATTCCTTTAATAATTACCCATGACAATTATTTCTTTCAGGTCTTTTAAAAGACAACAATTATTAAAAGCTACAAAATGCAGAAGAATGGTTCAATTCAGAATACATCTCCTTCTAGAAAAGAACATATTTGTTACGTCTAATAGATATCAATTTAGGTTGCAAGTATCCTAAAATGCAATAAACTACTCATATGTAATGTACATTGAGAATGACTACCATGCATAAGTCATAGCTACAGTTTTTAAATTTTGAGAATTTATTGATAGATGGTTATGTTGATCTTTGTCAACAGCAACATAGCTTCTGAGATTAAACTTACCATAAGCCATTCATTAGATGTTTACTGCTTAGCTTCTACTTTAAATGGCATGATTAAGAAGTCTACACAAAAAATACTAGCTCTAATTTTCACTATCATCTATTAATGAAAAGGCTGTAAAAGTTTTAAAACAGCGTGTTATATCACAGTGAGTAATTTATCAGGAATTTGAATTAATATTACTCCAAGTAAGTGATTTCAAAGCAGTCATCCAGGATAGGATACACTCTGCAGCTGGGAGTCCTGTCTCTGATATAGCACTTTCAGGTAAATCAAGACAGGTTTGGCACATGCTCTGCAGTGATGCAACATAAATTTCTAAAGACATTTCATTTTGCTTTTAATTTCATTAAAAGCACTTTTTATTCTCATCTCATAAAGCCACTCTCTTCCTGAAATCAGAAGAAGCTATTTCAATTAAATGTGATTCTTAATTAAGTGTATATTCTGCAAAATAAAATATAAAATTATGGAAGCACTCTGCTCATTGGGAATGCTCCAAAGCCAGTGGGGACTGGGGAGCACACAGAGAGGGGATGTTATTGAGAAAAAAAAAGTACAGTTTCGAACACAGGTGGGACATGGGACTGCAGTAACTAAGACAGTCATTGAAAAGTCCTGTGGGTCTATCAGCGTCTTTGTAAATTACGTGACATTAATTCAAATTTTGAAAGCTTTTCTTTAAAGCATTATAGTGTAAAATCTTTGGCTCTATATTTTTCTCCCCAAAAGTAACAACATTAGCAAGGTATCCTGCTTATGTGGACTCTATCTCTGATTCAAAACAATATATAAATTTAGAAAAATTCAATAGTTAAAGATCAGTCTTCTTCTGGTGAGCCTCCTACTGAAACCAATGAGTTGCACCAGGAGTATTTAGTGCTTAGTAATCCTCATATTTGTTACTGCTCATTCAAAGCCAGAATAAGGATCAGAAAATCTATCTTCAGGCTCTGTCACAGGTTGTGATATTAAAACTCCGTAAAATTCTTTAACAAGACTAAAATTTTTTGCTTATAAATATTTGCTTGTTTCAAGGACTGTGTGGACTTCCTGCAGCTTGTTGGGAAAGTTTCCTGTGAACAGCCCCAAAACACCTCCTGAAGTTCACCACAGATCAATACGTGTACTGTCACAGTGAAGATGTGGAAAATGCAACAGCTCACATGCAGACTGTGATTGGGTATAAAACAAGGTCCCATGTGTCAGTCTCCTTGTTTCAGCACACAGCTCATTTCCCTAGCCCAGCCCCTGCAATACATGGCTATATCCTGATTTAATCCTGTTGCTTCACAGAGCCCCCTCAGCTGAACACTTTTATATACATCAATTAAAATTCAGGAGTAGGCCAGGCATGCTAGGGAATGCATGTGGAGAGCAATTTAACCCACCCCATTCCATTAATCTACCCAATTTCCTTAAAAAGAGTTGTAATCTCCCTCACAGCAAGTAACATTAAATGTATTGCAAGATACATATGCTCACCAAGTGAACATAATGAGAACATATTTATTTTTTCTAAGAGTAATGAGCATACTAAACAATTAATTTCTAAGCTATGCAAGTGTTACTTCACTGACAGAACCAAATACCTGGGGTTTTTCCACTAATATTTTCTAGTATATCTGAATATGAAACTAATTGCATAATTGCTCTTCAATCAAAGGCTAAAGAACACAAACGTATTTGTTTTCATAAGATTAGATAAACCACAATAAGGAACTTTGTTGATAAATCACATCAGTGTAGAAGAAGATGACCAAGGCATAAACTCCTATTAATATCTAATTTGAATTGCCTAATTCACATTTTAATTCTCACATCTAATCTACTTCTTGGAAAGCTGAATGAAGCTCTGACAGATGCAGGACTTTACACACCATGTCAAGTCCCCAGTATACATGGAAGTTTCATTGCCAAATCAGAAAGAGCAAGTTCTAGTCATAGGAGAGTTTGTTACACTAAAGATAAACATAAGACTTCAAAAAGTAAGTATCTATGGTGTCATGTCGTCCCAAAGCTAGCTCTATGTTATTTTCCATTACTGAAAGAATGCAGGACAATGTTGTGAATCTCTCCCATATGCTTACTTTTGACAGAATATCCCACAAATCCATACTTATGATTTTCTTACTGAAGATCAGAACTGATAAGAACCTTTACAATTTATGTAAGCTGGCTGATAATGTATCTTAGGAATTCATTAATTCATGCAAAAATTTCAAAAAGGTGAAAAAAACATGCTTTCGTAGTAGTTCAGGCCTAGCTTAATTGTGAAGCAACAAAGCCAGAGAAAGCTTGATAAAATGTGAAATGAACACAAATGTCAGGAGAAGGATGTGGTCAGCCTTAGGAAAATCCAAGGGAAACCCCCAAGAAATTATTTTTGTAAATTACCAGGTATGTTTTCTGTTACTGAGACAAACAGCTGCACACATGAGCAAAGCCACCAGCTTGACTGTGAACATATTTTATTACAATACACCAGGGTGAGACAAGGTCTAACCCTCTGATATCTTTCAGTAACGATAAATTCTGCAGGTGGCCCCCTGTCCATGCCTGAGAACTGGCCTTTTGTACTACTGTGTCAGCTACAAACACATCCTCAAGGTCCAGTGAGCTGGAAGATGGGGCTCCACTACTTTGAAGAGACGACCAGCCCATGAACCAGTGCCAAAGGAGCAGCAGCATTGCAGAGTCCTGTGAGACAGGGTTGGAGAAGCCAACCTGCTCAAGGTACTGAGGCCTGACCCTGTATCCCACTCTGCATACGGGCACAGGGAGCTCAAACCCAGCTGGAAAAAGATTCAACTTTTCATCACAAGACAAATTTCTTCCTTGAGCCACACAAGCTCATCATTTCAAAACTGATCAAGAACTAAGGTCGATGGATGATCTAGTGATAAGCATATGCTACCTGTGCACTGCCATATGCCTTTAACGTGGCATTTAAGTGCTGTACCTTCATCTTTACATTTCCGCGTAAGACAAACTGCTGATAGCAAAACAAACACTTTTCTGGTTTCTTGCACCCCCTTGCATAGCCTCTAAAACTGAGAGAATGACAATTTACCCTGTGACATCCTCATAGCATACCAGTATCCTAGAGGTGTAGTCCTAGATCCATTACTAGGTACTTAGATATTGAGATTTTCAATTTCACCACTACAGAATTTCTTGGCCCTCAGATTTTCCTGCAATATATAAATACAACATTTTAAAAAAATGAGCAGTTTTCTGAATCACTCCCACAAAAGTCAGGAAAGTCTTAGTCATGAATACATCTATGTTAACAAAAGTGTGTTATACTTTATGCACTTTCTGTTACATAACAAAGTTAATGCCTTACACATTAACAAAGCAGCAAAACTACACAACCCTAAGCACGGTTCACAATCATGCTGTTACTTTAACGGTCAGATTTAGTGCTTGATTTCTCTAACTCAGCAATGCATTTATGCTAGGTATTACTGTAAATTCTAATAGATTTATTAAAATGAAGCCCAAAAAAGTGTTTCTTGTTTCCCATAGATTCCAACCACTCTCCTCGATGGGAAGGGCTCTGGGTGGTAAATCATGCTCCTGGAAGCTCTACATGCTACCTCCTCAACACAACTAATCCCTGCAGAATGCATTGACCCTCTCAGGGAAAGCCAAAGCAAATACTCACCCTCCAGGCTTTACTGAAGTATCCAAGCAGTACCAGTATCAGTGAATTATTCATGCATTTAACACAAGCATATATATATATCAAAACCACACAACCTAAAGCAGGCTTCAACTTCACCACAACACAGGATCAGTTCTGAGGCTCCTCCAGGGACACCCTACTCTGTGGCAAGATCATGTTTTCCCACTATAAACAATACACCACATTCAAAAATATTAGCCTTTACATTAAAAAATTCAGAGAAGACATACCTGAGCACATCTCTGGACAATTTATTCAGTGTTGAATTCACTGTATGTATTGTATGTATTCATTTGGCTGAATAAAACGTTACTTAACTTACAGCCTTTAAAAGTACAAGGTTTTAAAATTTTGTACAGCTATCCTTCTACACACACAGTTAATATTTAGTAATTTTGTAGTTTTTCTCCCTAACTGGACAGTCTTTAATCATCCAACTAATTGGCAAAGTGTAAAAAAAAAAAAAAACCAAACAAAAAAAAACCAAAACAGAGCAACTCATGTCACAGAATTGATTCTTAGCTTCATGACTGCTGTTACTTTAGAAGTAAGCATGTACATAGTCTGCAGTCTGCCATGCTCACTACACTCAAAGTCACCTTTTTTCATCTTCCTAACAGAAACATCTTCCTCCTTTACAAATCAAAACTTAAAGCTTCAGAAAAATATCAGGTTTGCATCACAGGTATATCAGAACTTTTTAGTTTCTTCAGTGAAAAACTGATCTATGTTTCAAATCCTTGCACATCAAATTGCTCTCTTACATGAGGAATACAAATGGTTATTTGGTATGTGCTCACTCACACAGAGAGCCATTTATTGAAAGGATCACAGCAAAAAGGATCGTTATCATACACATACATCTCACTTGTTTACATCTCACTTCTATTTTTCTACAAGACAAACAGATCACAAGACAAAGCAAGCTCAGTTGCCTTTGAAAATAAACTTTGTCAGAACCAAAAAAAAGCCATTGTATCCCAATAATTGAATCTCTGAAATGGACCCTCCATTGCAAGTGTTTGCTTAAGCAAAACCCAAACCTGCATTAGAGACACGTTTGTTAATGACAAGCAAATGCTCTAACTTTTGATCAGAGGAGAGAAATTAGCAAAGTTAATACTGCTAAAGTTTAATCATTGGCAAAACCAGCGGAACTAATTTTAGCTGAGGAAAGCAATGTTCTGAAAACTTTGTTAAAAGGTGATTTTCAAAGTCAAACAAATGAACTTGAAATGCAAGGATGAGACTAACAATATACATCCAAAAGATCTAGTACATTCAGTACTTGAAACAAATGTGAACATTTGTATTTGTTCCAAGAACATGCCAACTATCTATCAGTACTGACTTTCTAAATCTGTTGCAACAAGAAGTAGTAACAAGCAAACCTACCTTTTTGCAACTACTGTGCAAACTTCTTACCAAAATTTCAATAGCAACTGTTTAATACAATGTAAAATGCAAAATGGACAATGGGACTACAGACTTTCTATCAACTTTGTGCATACACCAGAGCATCCTAATCAAAAAGGAAAAAAACTTAGCATGTAGAAATAAAATGGAAATGTGAAGGGTTTGTTAATTGTGTCCTATAAGCACTAAGTATATGTGAAGTCACATTATAAAATATTACTAAATGTCTGATAATAAAAAAAAAAAAACCCAAAACCACACCTAATTTTCAAGCAACAAAATTAGACAGCCCATGCAAGCAAGGCAAGAGGAAATGGTTGCCAGTTTTTCCTTTTTGTTTTAAAATGTCATTCTCTTCTTTTGCAGACGCACACAGTGATGCTGACATCTTTAAGCAAAGAAACACTCTGTTAGTATACAGGGACTCACATGCTATAGATGAGAGTGGAACGTATATCAGTAATAGCAACTATAGAAAATTCCTTGGAGTTATTCACTCTTACAGTTTTGATTTTCAAATCTTATTGACATTAAATACTGATGAATGTGTGGGGCAGAAGCAGAGGTGATACTCTTAAAATAAAATAACAAGATAAACCTGCCCAATCTAGAAACATGTCAGCAAACATTTGGATTCTGATCTATTACACTTTGTCTCATGCTTATAGAGAAAACTTACTTTTAAATACTTGTTAAAGAGTGTTGTATGTAGGAGCATTATTTTCTAATTCTTTTATTTATTAAGCAAAATTACATCTCTGCTGTGAGACCTCTGAACAGAGAAGAACTACTTTTATCATTTGCAAGGTTTTCTAAAATTACAGCAAAATATTTATTCAATAAACATACTGTAATGATTCTAAGGCTGTGGCTTTCAAGCTGCATCAAAATCTAAGTATTGGACTTTTGAAAAAATAAAATTCCCGTCTTGCTAGCAGGTCCAAGTTCTCTTTCCTAGAAGATACAAGACCACAATGCTATCATTCAATTAGGATGGAAGTATTAAAAACCATTTGTCTCAGAGCAGTATCCCTTTGCAGTTTGTTATGAGCAGCAGTACATGGCATAGAGCAACAGGAAAAGCTGTAACAGAAGCAACATTTTTTAGAAACTAAATAAAGCCACGCAGGTTACTCTTCTGTAATTATCATCTTCCTGCACTTCTGTGCCTGACAGCTTCAGAAATGTGGATTTAATCTTTACCGCATGGAATCACAGAATGCTTTGGGTTGGAAGGGACCTTGAAGCTCATCCAGTTCCAACCCCCCTGCGATGGGCAGGGGCACCTCCTACTATACCAGCTTGCTCAAATCCATTCAACCTGGCCTCGAACACTGCCAGAGATGAGGCACCCACAACTTCTCTGGGCAACCTGCTCAGTGCCTCACCACAGAGACTGAAATATTATAGTTTATGATTTAAACATTTTCATGAAAGACTTTTGCCTATTACAGCAGAACTGTGTTACAAAAGCTAAAGAGATGACCACCACACCCTGAATGGGCCTCTGAGAGGCCCTGAACCGTTCACAGATGAAGATAAGATAAAGTAACAAGTCAGGGATGGGTACATTGACAAAGTACCTTCATGCCTTCAGGGTGGAGACAACAGCCCCAGGGCTATCAGCTGCCAAGCTGGCACAGATCCTGGCACCAAAGGGTGGGGGGAGAGCCTTTGGGTATGTGTTGGAAGGCCTCTGGTCAGAGGCAGTGACTGCCCATCCTCTGCTGGGCAGAGGAGCCCTTCACCCCGGGAAAAGCTTATCCACAGCAAAGGGCCATCACATGGCACATCAAAGGTCCCGCAAAGGGGTCCCCAGACCCTGCACCAGAGCACTGCAGCATGTTGTATCCCTCCCTGCTGCAAGGGACAGTGTCAACCCGGCCCCCTGCAGGGGAGGCATGTGGGCATTCCCACCTGGCCCACAGCATGTACTACTCCATGGAATTCCATACTCTTCAGCATGTGGCATGAGGCAGGGGACTCTCACCAGCAAGAACACCAGATGGAGGGAAGCAACAAGATATCACTGGGACCTTGGATGGGTGGTATGCTTCCACCTAACCCCTATCACTCTCTACCCGTCTCCCCAGACCCCATGCACACTTTTTTTCTTTCTTTCTTTTCTCTCTGCATCTTCTACTATTAAATAAAACATACCAATTTTTTGGCACCAACATCAAACCTCATTTGGTTTTAATCTCATTTTTGGGTATATTTTGAACATGCTAAGTTCTTTCTGGTTTATATACAGAGACTTAGCTTTCTTTGCTTTTCTGGTTTAAACTGGATGCTAACACCCTCACAGTATACAATTTCTTCCTAACATCTCATCTAAACCCACTCTTTCAGTTTAAAGCCAATCCACCTTGGCATACCACATGTCCTTGTAAAAAAAAAAAAAAAAAAATCCCCTCTCCAGCTTTCTTGTAGGCCCTCTCTAGGCTGGTACCAAAAGGCTGCTCTAAGGTCTCCCCTGGGCCTTCTCTTCTGAAAACCCCAATTCTCTCAGCCTGTCTTCAGAGGAGAGGTATTCCAGCCCTCTGACCATTTTTCTGGCTCTCCTCTGGACTCACTCTAAAAAGTCCACATCTTCTTTATATTGGAGACCTCAGAGCTGGGTGCTGCACTCTAGGTGGAGGTCTTACAAGGGCAGAGTAGAGTGGAAGAATCACCTCCTTTGACCTGCTAGCCACACTTCTTTTGATGCAGCTCAGGATAGTCGAGCCATGTTGCCAAGTCATGTTGAGCTCTTTCCATTCAACTTCAGGTCAGCTTTTCTTTTAGCTATTGTTTGCTCCCTTTTCCTGAGTCAGAGACATGGAAGCTTTGTAAGCAAGGGCAGGTGACTAACTCCAGGAGTGGAAGTTGCACACCCAATTAGGCTTCTTCATAAAGCACCTGACTAGGGGACTCACATCTGCCAGTATGCCAAGCAGGACTCCTTAGATGAATCTGACAAAACACCAAAGGTGTACAGACAGGAGGTACACAACCACAAGTTGTTCTCTCTTACCCTCCTGGACTTACACACAAGCCTCTAGGATGATGGCTCTCAGCCTGAAACTCTGTCTAAGTTTAAACACTTACCTGTACTCAAACATATGAGTTCCCAGCTTCCGTTTGAAAGATGGAAAAAATTGGGGAAGTGTCACAAATAATTACAAGAACAGACACTTTTGTAAAATAGTCTAATCATTACTGGAGTCACCCCTGAAACAAGAAGGCCTCCATCCCCATGTTCCTGATTTGTCCTGCACAGGATGGAAGGAAACCTGGATGAGAAGTTGAACTGATTTACTGTTCAGCTAAGATTACAAAAGCAAATCAGAGAACATGACAAGAATCCTGCTCCAGCACTAAAAGAGTTTTAGACCAACTCTCAAGACTTCCTATGTATTTTTCACTGAGGGCTCATTGATTAAGTGCATAAAGAACATTATACTGGGAGTTAAAAATGATCTAACTTTGCTTTTGTGCTAAATACTTCTTGGGGTTCCTAAATCAATTCATCTTATCTCCTCACCTAGTGCCATGATGTAGCAGCATGTAAGCTATTCTGCTTTACTGAACAAGCAGTTCTTATTCTACAGTCTTCTAGAATCTCTTTCTTATCACACCCTATCCTAACAAAAGAGTACTGGCCCTTCAGCTTAGTATTGGTTACTGCTGACTACTGACACTTTACTCAGACTATAGATACTTTGAGAAGAGATAATATTTTCATTTTTTTCTGTTCTGTATTCATTTTATTTCTACATTTCATCATCAGCATTCGAGAACAGATTCTGTTGTGGTTATCTTCTTTGCTTTTTTCTCCCAACTCTTTTGTCACTTTCTCACTTCCATCTGTTTTGAAAAGCTATATTCGTGCTTACTAAAACCTTTCAAATTTTGCATTTTCAATTGGAACTGAAAAAAGGGCAATAACAAACACAACTTTAAAACAGAAACAGAGTAAATCTGGGAACCACTTTTCATCTCCCATCTTGTGTTCCTGTAGCGTACACGCACATCCACACGCAAGCATGTGCACGAATTTGCACAAGCCCAATTTGTCCCTCTGATGCTGCAGTCTGTTGAAATTAACAGAGAAGTTCATCGTAGCGCTGATGAACAGATTTGTTAAGGCTAAAATTAGATCTCGTATTCACCCATATTATATTCCAAAATGTTACATTACACGTGATCCTTTGAGCGCAGATGCTCACAGCAATTACTGATAACAATCCATAAGAGTTAGTATACAGACCTAACTAGACACACCAAGAAGGACAGCAAGCTCTAATTTCATCAATTGAAAACCAAGGAAAATGTGGTACTCATTCCCATTTTCGCCCTGAGCAGTAAATCAGCAGTATTCTTCAATACTGATTTAATTTAGAATTAAGAGTTTTCCTTAATATGATGGCTACACTCTATCTCACAAACCCAATTTTTAACCTTAAAATGTGACATAATATGAAAAGTGCTGACACAAATAATTGACTGCTTTATTATAAATAGAATACTTGAAGTTATTTTTAAAATGCCTTATAAATCCACATTAAGTCTACTTTATTGATTTCAGAAAAGTTCATTTTATTTTCATAGTCCATGATCTGTGCACTTAAGAAAAAACACTTTTTTTCAGTTTTAACTGTCATTGAAATATCTTTCATTTCAAAGATATCAAGAAATTATCACTATTCACTTTCAATACAAAGCCTCTTACATTTCAGCTGTCATTTTCAAAAAATCATACTGAAAATAGTGTTTCTAAGCAGAGTTCAGTTGCAGTGTGTAATAAGTAATAATTTCATCAATTAGCAGTATTCAGCATCCACTGAGAGTTCTCTCACTATTATTTTATTCATAGAGTCCTTTGTGGAAGTAGCATACTAAAAAGATCCATTTATCCTTCAAGGTTTTTCATAAATGTGTCATACATCTTAGAAAACAATTGGTTATTATTCTCGCTCAATCTAAATAACTATAATAACTTCCAGGTGTAAAACCTCCCTTTATACTTCCAATCTTCTTTGCTCCCATTATGGGTCTACATTTTTAACAACTTATTCTAACACTTCTACCTACTTTCACAAATGAATTCTGGAGCTTTGCATGGATGCTAGACATGCCTGGATGGAAGGGCAGTCAGCTTATTGTTAAGAGCAGAATAGAGTTGGTTTTCATAGAATGCCCTTCACAATCAGTGAAAACCCAAGCATTTTATAATGAGCAAGATGCTAGTACGGATGCTAACAGTGCAACAGCTAGACAGGAAAATGCTGTGATTACTAAACTCAGCAACAGCTTGCTTTCAGTGTATACTATATTTCTCCTTCCCCATAGATCTCTTCACACATTTATTAGCACTTTTTTTCCTCTCTCAGAAGCTCATCCTGCTTTCTGTCCTTTCTGTGCAAGAGTGCAAAGGGTCCCTTCAGAGCACAACATTCTCATTCCTTAACTGACTGACAGAGATGCAATTGGGCAGCACGAGGACCTCTCCCATGGCTGGGCAGAGAGCCCTGCACAGAGTGCACAGCACAACAAAACATCCCTGCCTTAGGAGACATGCATCTCCTGCACAGCAGCCTGCTTCATTCTCATCACATTGGCCAAATGATTTGTTGACTGAGAAAAACCCAGCCAAGACAGATCATTCCAAAGGACCTTCCAGTTTAAATAAGGCCTCTCAGAGCACAGTTAACAAAATCACACCAAAAACCAAGGCAAACATGCAGCAATATACTAATAAACAAACCAGGTATCACAACAACCTCTTTGCAAATGGCACAGAGTCCAATCTCCATGATAAATACAAACCTAATGACATTGAATGTGTGACTAATACTTGAAAGAAAAGTGTCGTTAGGAAGAACACATTAATTAAAATCAAACCTTCCATTTTTCTACCTTCTACCATCTCAAAAGTGGTGTGCACAGGTACCTCTATTAAAAAAAAAACCACACACACACCAACAAAACATGTAAATCAGACAGGTTGGCTGCCTGGACACTTTGCTCCTTAATTACATATATAATTGTTTTTGAACCTGAAATTAAAATGTCAGAATGCACCATGATTGTCTTTAACTGATGACTAGTATCCCATCTAAATGGAAATATTTAGATTCATCACCTAGATACCTTTTTAATTTGCTTTCAAATAGAGTCACAGGCAAGCATGTCTGCCTTCTCCCATTTGCACTGTTGGTGTCAAGTTGAACTGGAAAGGCCAACCATTTCAATGAACTAAAATAAACGTAATTTTAAGGTCAAGTCACTTGTAACACTTCAGGCAGCAAATGTCATACTGAAAATAAAATTGAACCTTGGCTTGAGCAGAGATGAAAGGTTTGGCATTTCAAGGACTTCATTGTGTTTATCACTTTAAATCTACAAATTAAATACCAACATCACATACATTAATATTTATCAAACTAAGAATGCTTTCTGAAATTATATCTTTAAATACTGGAAGCATTATTAAAAACAAAATACTCTTATAGGTGGGCTTACTCTTAATTCAAATGGGGAAGCCTCTGTGAGACCTAAAACCACTTAAAATTCCGCACTGGTTTAGGAAGGCTTCTATGACTATGGTAAGAACCTAGATGTTTCACAGGAAGGTCTAAGTATTTTGACAAAGGAAAGAAGTGAAATTGCCAAACTCAGACCATAGCATATGAATCACAGAATCACAAAGTTGGAAGAGACCTTCAAGATCATTGAGTCCCATGCCCTAACACCTCAACTAAACCATGGCACAAAGCGCCACATCCAATCTTTTTTTAAACACATCCAGGGATGGTGACTCCACTACCTCCCTCGGCAGACCATTCCAATACTTTATCACCCTTTTGTAAAAAGAGATATTTCCTAATATCCAACCTATATTTCCCACATGCTTAACACATGCTGCCAGCTTAGTGTCATCCACAAACTTACTAATGAAAGACTCAATCCTCTCATCCATGTAATCAACGAAGATATTGAACAGAAGTGGTCCCAGCACAGAGCCCTGAGGGACACCACTGGTGCCTGGCCCCCAGTGGGATGCAGCACTGTTCACCATCACTCTCTGGGCCAGCCATGCAGCCAGTTCCTAACCCAGCACAGAGTGCTCCTGTCCAAGCTGTGGGCTGCCAGCTTTTCCAGGAGTGTGCTGTAGGAGACCGTGTCAAAGGCCTTACTGGAGTCCAAACAGACAACATCCACAGTCTTTCCTGCATCCACTAGCCATAAAAGGAGACCAGGTTGATCAAACACTACCTGCCGCTCCTGACCCCATGCTGGGTCTGATACCCCGGCCACACTTTAAGTTCTGTGTGATGACATGCAATATAAACTGTTCCATTACCTTACTGGTACTGAGGCTGACTGGCCTATAATTACCAGGATCCTCCTTCCACCCTTTTTGTGAATGGGTGTCACATTGGCCATCTTCCAGTCATCTGGAACTCCCCAGTGAGCCAGGGCTGCTGGTAAATGATGGAGAGTGGCTTCACTTGCTCATCTGCCAGGTCCCTCATCACCCTGGGGTGGATCCCACCTGGGCCCATGGATTTATGAACATCCAGCAGCTCAGCAGTTCTCTCACTGCCTCCTCCTGGATAACAGGGGGACCATTCTGCTCCCTGACACCATATGCCAACCCAGAAGGACAGTTGTCCTGGGGACAAGCCAGCTTCCCACTAAAGGCTGAGGCAAAGAAGGTGTTAAGCACTTCAGCCACCTTCGTATCTGCAATTACTAAGTTCCCTCCCACATCCAGCAGAGAACAAAGGTTGGCCTTACCCTTCCTTTTGCCACTAATATAGTTGAAAAAATATTCTTTATTATCCTTTACAAAAGTTGCCAAATTAAGTTCGAACTGAGCTTTGGCCTCCCTAATTTTTTTTCCTACATGTCCTAGCAACCCCCTTAAATACTTCCAGAGACACATGACCTTCCTTCAGATCAAGGATGTTGAAAAAGTAGATTACTTCATTTGTGATTTATGATTTGGATAATATTAAGAAAAAAATTCCTTTACACATCTTGATATAAACACTCCTCAAACTTACATGCTTTATCATTTTCTCCTCACTGCATCTTCTAATTTCTGCTGTTATTATTGTTTTTTATACTCCTACTTGAATCTTACATTCTTTGTCCTATGCAATAGCAAAAAAAAAAAAAAAAAAAAAAAAAAAAAATTGGGGTATTTATTATAGTTGTAAGAGTCTATGAACAGAAAAAGAGTAATTTAAAGTTTAAACTACAGACCCAGTCTGAATCACCTGTTATTTCATAAAAGAATACACCTGGCCAACTGAAAGGCAAAATGTTCTCATTACAAAAAAAGCATTATTGTGAGAAGAAAACTGGAGAATTACTTAAATTCTCCCACTTAGTTCTTTAGCTGCTTTCTTCCCCAATCACAATTTGACCAGGATTTTTTTAAATTTATATTTTGAATTATGGCATTGCATATTGCATTACGGAACTGCATAAAAACCAAGAGGACAAAATGCCCCCCAAGGTCTGTGTAGCCAATCTCTGTGGGCAGGTTTCACAAACTGATGCTCTGCACATGTAGAGATGCCAGAGATTTATGCTGTGCTGATTTGCAAGAATTCTGCCCTTAGTATAAAAATGACAGCAAATGAAAATGAAAAGACTTTGAAAAACATGCCCACACAAACACCACCCTCTGAGCTTCTGATAAGGCATTTATGGCCAAAGGTTCCTAATCCCAAATGTTTGATTTCTTTGCCAAATCACATACTTGCCGAAGTCTCATATAAAGGCACAAATCCTGCTCTTCTCAAAGGCGGCAGCACAGGGCAGGGAGCAGAGTGTGTAACACTGTACTGATGAAATAAAAAAAGGAATAGAAATCATATGCTAATAAGAGGAGGGAGGTTGCCAGGCAACCAGGGAGGGAGAGAAAGCAGTTTTTGATTTGAACTCGGTGCTGTCAAAGGGTTAGCATAGCCAGAACAAACAGGACATATTCAATCCAGCTTGTCTGCAGCCACCAGGAATTTCAGCTTTTCTCAATATTTTAACTAGAAGTGTATTCCCAACCCAGTGCCAGTTACTTTTGCGTTCCCTGGGTCATTTTACTGACATTGGCAAAATGGTATAGAATAGGATAGGATGGACAGTAGAATTTTTCAAAGTGTTAATTTGAAAAGCAGCAGTTTGTGTCTTTGGGTAGCACAAACTGCACCACGCATGTACACTGGCCAGTAGGATGGAGAGAGCCAAGCAATCTTGGGTCTGAGCAAATGCCAGCCCATCAGACACAGCCACACCCCTCTGGGCTGCACTGAAAACTGGGCAAGTCCTGCCCTGCTACTAAAACTTCACTCTTTCAAATGCATCTCAAATGCCTGCCCTGCAGTGCTGCACTCTTGTCACAGCTGATTGGCAAAATCCTGCCTCATGGATAACAGCTTTCTATATCAGTATGTAGTTATACTTTCTTAAAAGACGTGACACTAAGCAGAGGAAAGAATTAAACTCCAGTTTGGTCTACAACCTAAAATCATTAAATTAATTTCTGTAACTAAAATAAAATGAATATCAGTTCCTTCTTGTTTTCAGCGTTGTTAACTGCAGATTACTCTCAAGTCTCGGCCATGAGAAGGGTGAGAATAGCAGTTCTTACAGGAAAGACCTCGCAAAAAGAGTAAAAATTTAAAGGATGGGGGAAAAATGGGAGTTTCATTTGTAAGTAACATTAAAACACAAAGGTTGAAGAAAAATGAAAAGCACAAGTTTTGAAAAGCACGAATTTTTTTTCCAACATAATTTTTTTGAGGGCTTGACTGCTACAATCTGGCAGACTATCGACAGTAGAGGCAAGACCATACATAATTCCTTAGCATCAACAGGATTTGCATATAAAATGTGAAAAGAAAAAATGTTATACACAGAAGACTTTCCTTCCTACTTGCCAGATCAAATTTTAACCTGATGAGTAAATCATTGTTCAATTCTCTAAGACAGACATGATAATTGTGGTCTATAATCTTCCACAAGGTCTAAGCAATCACGCTATAATTGCTGTTCCACTCAGCTAAGAGTTTATTACAATAAAACCACTAAAACAATGAAAAGGCTTGAGAAATTCATTAAGCAAAAACAGCTAAACAGGAAGTTTTGTTTTCTCACTGACTGCTTGTCAAATGACCCTAGGAAGACACAGCCATCAATCTGGAACAACCATCTGATCATCACAACAAGCTATAAAGCAGTAGCATAAAAACATTCTACATATTAAAGCTTCATTATGGAACTTCAAAAAACTAACAGGTATTTACAACAGAGAGAGACACTGTAATAACTGGGGCTTTTAAAATAAAAGTTTAGCCTAGATCAAAGAAAGCTAGCTTCAGTTAGTTATTCACATAACCTTTGCCTAACAACTTTGTGAGCCACGCTGACTAATAGAGTTCCCTGCTATCTTGCTGGAGGTTTCCGGTTTTTTACAGTGTTCTTTATTTTTCAATCCCTGCCCTGCTTCCCACTGTGAGCACACCAAGTATAGCTCTCAGACATACCTTTCTACCTGCAGTTTTTCCACTGTTCTTGTCCACTTGCATTGGGAGAAAAATAAGCCTGACATGTGAAACTTGCCTATCTTGCCATCCTAGCCCATGCTTGGTAACAGCTGCTAAGCATATCCCAGGGAACCAAGAACTACCACTGCTATCAACCTGCTACCTAAAACACTATGGAATTTGCTGTACAATAATGCTTTCTCAAGACTTAGGAGCACTACCCTTCCATGCAGTAGGAAACATGGTACAAGGGACTCTGTTCCCCCAGCTGGAACCAGCTGCAGCCCTTGAGTGCAGATGTGCTGTCTGCACCATCAGTGAGCTGCTCAAACAGCCCAGAACCTCATCCCACATTCATTAGGACCTTCAGACAGCAGTGTAGAATTTGCTACTGAAGGAACTCAAAACCACTTAACATGCTGCCTGCTGAGCATTGAAGAACTCCTGGAGCCTCTCGTGTTCTCACTAAGGTCAGCACCCAGTGGGCACAGTCTGGCCCTTAAGAAACATTCCTCTGAACACTGAAGTAAAATCAAAGAAATACATGGCTGAATTACATAACTTTTGAAATAAAAATACATTACTTAAGATCCATTTTTACTTTCTGAAGCTAAATGAAGAGAAAGCATAACATAGTTATTGTTCATTGAACATTGTTCATACAATGTTCGTTGCATTTTAAGTGAAAGTGACACAAATTTACTGTGATAATTCTCAGACAATTCCCTGATTCCAATTTCAGAGCATGGCTCTAGCCCTTTGCACCTTTCATTTTATTCTCACAAGTCAAGCATTAGTGTCGGGGTGGAAACAGCTGTGACAGCATTCTAGGTACCCAGCTGCTGGTCTAGCAGGGAATTACCCACTCACCAACAGCCAATTCCCCTTTAAACCTGCACAACACATGATTCAGAAGGAAGGACAGATCTGTCAAGTGCCAGCATACTGCCTACCTACTGTAAGAACAATACTGCTGTTTCATACTAAGTTGTGTTGGGGGACTGGTTTTGATTTTCAGTGAATATTTCAGGTTTGTGACAACAGTGTGACAAAGTGTCCCCACTCTGCTGCAAAGAAGTCCCTTCCATAAAACTGGGAGACCTACTCTTCTCCCCAGATTGTAGTCTGGGTGGCAAAGAGCTGGAAAGCATCCACTACTCAAAGATCACCGAGTAAAGAGGGGAAGACTGCAGAGCAACACTGGAATGCAGTCAGGAAAACACAGCATGCAGAGAACAATTCTAAACTATGTCGTTCAAGATTCTGTTCTATTCATTTTGCAATTCTTTCATTTCCAAGTACTTGATTTGACAATTTCAATACTTCAAAGAATCCTAAAGATTGCAACAGATGTAATTATATATGGTTTACACACAGTGGTTGACAGGAATCAGGTGAGACAAAAAAGAAGACAAAAGACTTTCCTTACAAGAGTATTATTGGGAAGTTTACATGAAGTCTGTAAACACCCTCTGGAGCACAAATGCACATTTAACGGTTTCACATAACAAGTTAGAAAGGGAATGCTGCCCTCATAGTGTAGATTTCAAAAATTCTTGTACAGATTTAGAGAGATAAGAAACCAAAACCCAAGGCAAGTCCTTATACCATAAATCCAAGGTAGGTTCTTTCACGTGGAGCTATTTTTAAACAAGCTTTCTTTCCTTTTGCTTAGAGTATCAGTGTCCAAGGGATATCAGAAGCCCACTTTGATAGTTGCCTTTGTTTTCAAAAAAGCAGTGTTTGGGGTTTGTGCAGTTGCTGGTAGTTGAGGGGAGAGTTGTTGTTTTGTTTTGGTATTTTGGGTGTTATTTTTGTTTTAGTGTTAAAAAATAAAATTGGAGAAAAGCATATCAATCACAACAAAAAGTATTTAAATCACAACACGCATAGTATCCCACAATTTGGAAAGCAGATTTTAGGAAAATAACTTTCTATGTAATTTGTTAATTTTCTTTACTTAGGTCCAGAGGCTGAAGCTTCTGGCTAAGCCAAACAAGGGGGACAAGATTCCTCAGGGACAGGTTCCTGGAACTTTTCTTTTGTAAAATAACTTTGAGAACCATCAGTGATTTTAGCTACTTTAGCATAGATTCTTGGCTCTTCTTTAGCCAGTGACATGTCTTTTTATCCAGCCTTAACTATTTAAATACATTGTAAAGTAGCACCAGGACTTAAGAGATAATTTTAATATTTTGTTATATGAACTTGAATTTGAGATACTAACCATTGAGATAAGTTTCATTAAATCACTGGTTCCATTTTTATACAGTAGCCAAGCAAGTGACCAAAATATTCAAGTTGTGCTGCCAGTGCTCACATTGATAGACTCCTCCACTCAACAAACAAATTACTAAGAATATTTACCTACAATGATAGGATTAGCTAGCAGGCACTGTCCCTACTTCAAAGGCAAAAATAAAACACATTTTTTGAAAATGCAGTACTTCCTCCCCCAAAAAAATAAAGTCCTATGCAGGGGGAGAAAAAAAAAAAAAAAAAAAAAAAAACGAAAAAAAAACAAACCAATCAACCAACAAAAACCACACAGATCTACAATACTGCAATTAGACTATCAGTAATTATTGATATATTCATCTGTGAGACAACCCATACAATGACTAAATTTATTTGAATAGATGGGGGAAGGAGAGGACAGTACATTTGATTAGAAGGAGACTGCGTTGATTTCCTTGCTAGTTTCAATGACTGTTGAAAACAAAAATATACTAAGATACTGAGCAAAGTTTGTATCTGAAACCTCAGACTAAAGCAAACACCGGCCTTTTAAAAAACCATCAACTCATCTCCTAAATCATGTAGTACTGCATACTATTACCAACACAGGATCCTACCATAACATTGTTCTTTGAATCTGAGTAATAAGTATCTAGAAATGCAAAACAATGCAATACAGGCAACATTTTGCATTAAAAATTTAAGGAAAGTACTCAAAAACCTGAACAACTAAAATCAAACCTTTGCCATAGAAAAATGAACTTTAACATTTGAAGAAAAATCCAAGACTGGCTGCTCTGAAAACAGAGCTTGTAAAAGACAGACAGTGCTGATTTCATACCACAGTGCCTCCCTAATTGCCAGGAAGACTTCTGTGATAGTTCATTCTTCCTACCCAGTCCACGCTTCAGTTTTTTCAGAGTATCTGTAAGACCATTTCTAGACATTAGTCATGGTTTAAACAGCAGCTCAGGTAGGAAATGGACTGGACACAAAAACTCAATACTAATGAACCAATGATAAAATTCAGTAACAACTGACCTAGAGATGTGTTCAAGTTTTTGCTGTGTGTATTTGCGTGTTATATCTGGGCCTCAATGAGCTGCAATAGCCCAAACTAAACTTAACATTTTACACTCCAAGCTATACCACAACAAAAAGTTGTGTCAGGCTAGAACAAGACTATCAACCACAAGTTCCTTTATCATTGCTTTTGTTTTACTGGACTCTTCACAAAGAGCTGAAGTTAACAGCCAAATGTGAGCTCCTGTGAAAGGTGGGAAAAGGCTACCTTGAAGTCCAAGCCTGCAGCCTAGCTAACACCAGCGGGAGCTCACCACGTGTGCCAGGGCACCAGCCTTGGCCACACTCCACCTCAGCTCCGCCTTCCCAACGCCAGGTCCGGACACTACTTCCAGCAGCCAGTACGACCTGCAGCAAGGAATGCCATGCAAAAACCTGAAGTGCCACAGGTGA
The DNA here is from genome assembly GCF_017590055.1 of Onychostruthus taczanowskii. Taxonomy (NCBI): domain Eukaryota; kingdom Metazoa; phylum Chordata; class Aves; order Passeriformes; family Passeridae; genus Onychostruthus; species Onychostruthus taczanowskii. Next base: position 16,969,647 of record NW_024504786.1, read on the forward strand.
GAACGCCTCTTGCAGCAAGGCTACTACCCCGGCCCTCCTGCTCAGCCTTCCATGCAATTGTTTTGGGCCGGGGAGACTGGCTGCAGTCCGTGAGCGCAGCCTGACCCACGACAGGACAGCGATCAGCTGGGTTCCGCACAGCTCCGCTGGCCCACAGGCAGCTACGGGACGCTGAGCCCCAGGCCATCGGCCACGCACCTTGAGACCGTCCAAGGTTCATCAGGTCACGGCCCCCGAGCAGCCCTGCCAGAGCCGGGAGCCCGACCTCGCCGGGGAGACGGGGCTCGGTCACACCCTGCCCTCGAGTTCGCCGGGGAGTGACAGGAGGCGGCGAGCAGAGGGGAGGCGCCCGGCGCCACCCCCTCACGCCCCTTGGCCGGGCGCCGGCCGCGCTCACCGTGCCGAGGACGGGGGCAGGGGCACGGCTGGAGCGGGGCTCCCGGCGCTGCCCCGGCAGCCACTGCCCGCAAGGGCTGCGGCTTGCCGGGCGGCAGGACAGCCCCAGGGGCCGGTGCCGGGGCTGGTCGGCACGGCACGGAACGGGGCGGCGGGACGAGGTTCCGGGCACCGCCGGCGGGCAGCGGCGAGGCACTTCCTAACGCCGCCAAACTTTATCGGGCACCGGAGCCGCCGGACACAGCCCCCTCCCCGCTAGTGACAGCCGCACGTCCCGGCAGGGCGAGTGGGTACCTCAATGTCCACCGGGTCCCGGCTCAGCACACGAGCCATGGTGTCCGCACCGCCTTCCCCCGGCTCCCCGCAGTCCCGGAGTGGAAGGGAGCGGAGAGCGGGAAGAGGCGGAGCCGGCAGCCCGGGCAGCAACGCCCAGGTGGGCGGGCGCCCCCGCGCCGGGCCGGGGCCGCCCCGCCGGGCAGGGCAGGTGCCCCGCGGGGCGGCAGCGGGGCAGGGCGGGTTCCCCGCGGGCAGGCAGCGCTGCCTGCCCCGCTCCCCGGGACTGCGGCAGCGGCTACCGAGCGGCGAGAACGCGGCTCGGCAGCAGCGCTGCTCGGGGGCTCCCCACACACCGCCCCGCCGGGAACGGCCCAGGGCCGCGCCCCGCCGCTGGGCCCTCCGCACGGTCCCGGTGCCTCGCCCCATGTGCGCACCCGGCCTCCTGCGCCCCTGCCCCTCTCATCCCTGGTGGTGGACGAGAAACTGCGCGGGGAGGACCAAACGCCACCCTGGCTGTGTTTATCCACTCGTGACAATCCCACAGGAGCAGCTAGCACGCCACGGCTGAAGCCAGCCCTGCTGCGTCTGGGGTCACCCTCCTGCCCAGCAAAGAGCGGTGGACCCTTGCCAGGGTTACACCTTCCCAGCAGCGCCCGCCCGGGCTGTCCATGAACCTTCACCCTTCTCCCCACGGACAGCGAGCCTTCCCACCCACTTGGGAGACTCCCCTCTCAGCATCCATCCAGCAGGTGGGAGTGGTGCGCGAAGGCCAGGTCACAGCCTACCAAACATTGTAATTGTTTAACACCAGAAACACAATATTTACGGTATCACGGAAACAAACATTTCCACTGCAACAAGCCTAAAGAGAAAGCAAGTATTCTCCACTTCGGGAAGCAACAACACCCAAACCAACCAGCCAACCAAACACTATAACATCTGTTTTTACAGTGCACTTTCATTTAGCCACATCTATGATTCCTCAAAATAAGAGCACATTTATCCCCATTTCACAAGGATAGAGAAGTTTAAAATTAATCTTTTATTTTTTCTAATGTGCATGCCAGGCAGCTTCCTGGGTTCTTCCTCTCCTTCTTAAAATAAACCCCAGATCTGCTCTTCATTCCCTTTACAGCACTCATTTTCTCTAGCTAGCTTTTATTATCCCCTCCTTAGTCCAGCATGAAAAAAAAAAAAAAATTAAAAAGGGTTTCCCACTCCTATTTACTTTACAAAAAGCCTGGAAAACTGTAAGTAGCTTCTGGACACTGCTGACCCTTTGGGTGCAGTAGAGAATTTGCCTTATCCTTTCACATCTCCAGAGATAATGCCTCTCACAGAATAGCATGGAAATTTTTCTTTACCTTGTAATTATTTTATTTCTTTCCATCTCTGTAAATGAGCACTTTAGAGATGCCCAGTGGAGGGTTTTTTTGGTTTTTTTTTTTGCTTTGTAGATGTGAAGAAATAAGGTTGTGGTCTTTTGTGTCTCAAGTGAGAGCTATATTTTCTCAAGTCTCTGCTTCAGCACTATTGCATAACAATTCTTGCTGATTACAATCACCCATGTAAAGCAGCTGAAGTGTTGGCAGGAGAATCAGAAGCAGGATCTCCTTCATTGCTAGTACTTATCTCTAACAAATCCAAGAGTCTTTGGTTCATTTCACTAATACTGACATTGCTGAGCAGCTCAGTGGTCTGATGCTAGCTGGAGAGTTTTCTGGTTGTGTTTGCTCCTGACCTACAGCACTATATTGGATATGCAAGTACATTAGGTGCAAGTCATTTTCACAAGGAATGTTTCAGTGCACATGAAATAATAAACTTCTCTGTGACCAAGCACTTGGAGTTTGCCTCCATTTGTTCTAAAGGAGCATTTACATAGAAGAGACTAGCAGCAGGCACTGAATTCTCCATTATATACATCTTCTGTCTTGTTCTGCAAGTTGTAAATTCTTGGTTACCCCCATGTAATCTACAACTCAAATGAACCTGACACCCACATGATTTTTGACCCGTGAAACCAATAAACCATTTAGATTTCATGGAAATATAAATTTTCCTTGAAATGAAGCAAAACTTACTCTGTCAATACACATAGGTCAGAGAAAGGGATTCTCAGACCTAACCATATTCTGCTTTAATTCACATCTCCTCTTATTTCTGTTTCCATGTTTCTTCTGAGAATCAACTTACTGTCTTTAAAGCATGGCAGTCAGCCAGTCTGTATCAGCCTGCTGCTGTTTGCCATCTTTCCCCAGCAGCTTGGGAGAGCTGGCCTTCCATGGATCACCCATCTGAAGCCTGGATTCTCAGCTGTGGCAAATAGTGCTTTTATCAGCGCTGAGCATGTTTACAGCTGAACTTTGTTTCAGGAAAGAAATGGACAAAAAGAGGGAGACATGCAAAATATTCATCAAAATACAAATATTTAATCGTCTCTAAAGTAGAGTTATAAGAAATTTTAATTGGAGGTGTTACACAGCCCAGATATAGTTTGGGCTTTTTTCATTAAGTGCTAAGCCTCTGATTTTAATTTTTTTTCTCCTGCCAGTAGGATTTTTAAAGCAGCAGAAACAGAGCAGGGATACTAAAGACTTAGCTTTCACTTCTGACATGAAATGCTGTTGAGGCTTGGTTGAGTTATAGGCTTTTGAAAAATTGCCATTAACCTTTTGTTCCTTGTGCTCTTCAGGTAAAATTTGCTCACATGCCAAAGAAATAATTGCATGTGAACTTTCTCAGAAAAGCTCCAGGCACTCACAGCTACCAGAGCAGCTACAGCCTTGTGCTGGGAATGGCTGCCTCACTGGGAGGGCAAAGGAGGGCAGGGCGGCAGACGGTGAGAAAAGCCATGTCCTTCAATTTCAAACGGTTCCAGGAACACAACCTGCCATCTAAAACAAAGGATCCCTCCTCCAGCCATTGCAGTAGTTAATCTCCAAGTTTAAAGGGTAAACTGTAAACTCTGAAAGTTCAGCATTCAAATTCTGGCAGTGATGTATTAGAGAGCCTAGAGGTCTCCATGTACTGATATGTGGTACAAGCAGCTCCCCACTTTTGCATCAAAACTGCCCCTGCTTCACAACTGTTCAAGTACTAGAGAGACAGACATTCCAGACTTTAATTTGCTGTGTAGTTGTACCTTGAACTCAGTGGGCACTCTTTAATCCCACACTATTTTTATTCCAGGATCAGGTTCCTCCCTCATTGCATATGATGAAGAGTGATGGTTACAGTCTCACAGCTAGCATCTCCCAACATTGGAATGCCTGATTTAGCTATCCAGACTGCTCATTACACATAAGCAAGTTCACATGTCAAATTCATGGGATTTGGGAAAGCCTGAAGTGATCCCAAGTTGCTATTTTACCTTCTTACTACTTATGACAGTGCAAAGATTTGTATTTCAGTTATTTTCTGCTTCTGCCCTCTTAGTTTGGCTTAAACAAATGCAAAGTAAAGGTGATATATCCAGAATGCACATAGTCCAGGAGAACTGGGATTAGCAAGAAAATGCCATGAAGAATACAAGCTGCTTCTGAATGCTTACAACTTCTCAGATTTATTTTGTTTGTTTTTTTGTTTTTTTTCTCAGTGGTGGTGACTTTTAACAGGACAAGGTAAATTACTGTTAAAGCTGAAAGTATTGCTGCTGATTCCAGTGCCAGATTCATCAACAGAAGATTTATGTTGCATGTCTTCAGTGTACTGGTGGTCAAGGAGGAAACAAGTGTTTACACATGAAGAAGTTGAAGTATGAAAGGGAGAGGTTTAACTGCACTGTTTCTGAAAGGGTCTGAAGAGCCACAGAGTAACTATGTCATCATTTGTCCTCACCCATCCTAATCCAACACAGGAGGACTGGAATTCAAGACTTAATTTAGGGAAGCTTGCTCTGACTACCTCTCCCAAATAGCAGCATTGATGCTGCAGTCTGTAATTACAACTTTGTGCATTTCTTCACCAATTTAGGGAAAATGCTCAACTTAAAACATTCACAGTAGTGAAGACGTGCACTGCCTTTCTAATCTGCTTGTTTGCAACTGGATTTACTCTTCAGTGCTCAGTGCTCTTCAGAGAGGGCAGCTACAGGATTATCCAGGGTATGGCACAGTGCAAGAGTACCAATGCTCTTTAGGTGTGAGAGACACATAATTATAAATTCTGTTAGGAGGAAGCTCTAACCATTAGTCAGACATAGCCTTTGGGCATGGAACTGTAAAGCACAAATAGATGAATAAGTAACAAAATGGCCACCATGTGGGCCCAAATGCATTTAAAACTACAAATGAGCTGTTCTTTAGTGAGTCCACTAATTTATTCCAGCCATCTGTATCAGTGTAAACAAAAGCTTGTCTCCTAAAGTGCTTAATAATTTCTAAGATGTAGCAAGGACCACAAGTTTCAACATGATCATTTTGGGGAGAAAGAATTAGGAAAAATGAACCCACGTATTTTCACACCACAAACATCTTATGATAACCACTACCATTCAATTCAAAGAAATACTAAAAAGTAAGACTTGTTTCTGGCTCGGCATATTTTTTCCTATTTAAATGCCATGAAATGTTTCATTAGGATATTTTAGGGGATGGAAAAATCTGGCCATTTTCTCCCCTCCAGTCTCCAGTGATGACATCTGTAGACAAATTCTGTATTTATTGCTAAGCCTCAGAATTGCTAAATTGATGTGCTGGCTTTGTACTGCTCTGAGGATCTCAGCTTTCCTGGGGCATTGACAAACAAATTAAACACTAAGAATCAAGTAAACCTCCCCGCCCTAAGGGTTGAGGAAGTCTCCCCTTTTCACATGACACCAGCCTTACTTGGTAATGCCCATGGACCAACAGCAGCAGTTTTAGGCTTGGTTAGTACCTTTATAATGCCTCCAACTATGCACTGTGACCAAACAAAAAAAAAATCTGCCAATCATTGCAAAATCTATTATTAAAGCACTAATGAGAGCACTACAAAAGAAAACCATAGCAAATGATAGGGGCTGTATGATAGTCTCATCATAAGTCAGCTTGGTGGGCAGATTTACCAGAGAAATCTTAGTTTTAACAGAAACAGCCAAACAAAAATAAAGAGGTAGTACGTAATTTCTTGCTTAGAAATGATGATTTACAAGTTACATTAGTTGTTCAGCTGTGTTAAAACACATACTAGTTTTATACTCTTAGACATCTTCCCATTTAGGTATTATAGTACACAAAAACCAATGTTTTCTCTCTCCTTATTGACTTCAATACAGACTGGGTTGCCATTAAAACAGCAAACCTTTCCTCCCTCCACCAGTGTTGTATGTAAACATTAACAGGACTCTGCACATTCTTAACCATACTCTTTACACGCCTGCAAGTTTCTTCCTACAGAATTCCTTTTACATGGAAAAGATTAATTTTCACTGTTCTGTTCAGCAGTTGTCACCATACACACAGTGAAATGTATTGCTCCTATTGCGAGATTGAAACACAGCTAAAATACTATATACTAAAATAATTTTCTAATAGAGGCTATTGTCCTGTGCAGTCCTTTACAGTGCTCAGTGGAACAAACCTCAGTTGGAACTTGAAATTTATAATAGTATTTAACAGCCATCAGCACTAACAGACACAGGTAATTAATGTGAATGCTTTAAGCTAATAAATGAAATATTGCTGAAGAAAAAATGTTCAATATTGCTTTACAGTTAATAAAAATTTGCTGTAAAGTAACATAGTACTTGAGATGAAAATTAAAAGAAGCTTCCAAAGCTCTAACCAGCACTTTTTTTGCTCTCTAGCTTTCATCAAATAGGACAGAAGAAACAAACACTTAACCAGGTCTTCCTTGGGACAGTTCAAGAAAATCTCTTCCCTACCTTGCTGTATAGATAGGTGATTTTTACCCAGGACCTTTACACTGCATAGCAGAAAACAAATTTCCACTTATCTCAGATGTAGCTGTAGCCCCCAACTGCTGGTGTGAGATGATGTATAAAGACTATCCACAATCTCAGCTGTTGACTGGAGAACTGATGCTCAAATAACATAAATTACTTCTGGTACCTCCCTATGTCCTTGCTGGACCACTAGACTGATGGCAAGATGGCAAGCCAGTCATCTGTCTTGGACTGTTTTGAGTGAGTTCCTGTAGCTATTTCTGAACCAGTGAAATAGGCTAACTTTACAATCAGCAGCAGTCATTGCTTTCTTAGCAAGGTCAAAGTGAGTAGAAAAAATTAATTCCTAGCCAAGGTCCCTGCAAAATATGGGCAAGACGTTAATTCACTGCCAGCCTAGCCCGAGGTAGCAATTGTCAATAGGACAAACAGTCTGCATCATCATTTTCTCTCTAATTTAATCAAGGTCATATTAGATCACTACATCAAATCAAGCAGAATCAATTTGATATAAAAAAATCTGAGCTAAACCAGATTCCTTTTGGAAATTAACCCTTTATAACAAACATTATCCGTAAATGTATGGCGTCTTATTTCACTGAAAAATTCCTACTGCTAGAGAACACATATCATGATTTATAAAAAAAAGTCTTCACCCACCAAATAAAACAAGATTACATTGTCTAATCTCATGCCTAAATTTGTGTTTCTTTACTGTGTATTGTGTATAAGTCTCATTCTGCAATATAACAATTTTCACAGAAACTGAAAGATATGTCTGACAAAAAAAGGACTGTATTTTGCTGGGTGTCAGTTACCTCACACAAATTTAGCTTTTAGCAAGAGAAAAGAAAAAAAAAAACAACCAAAACCAACAAATCATGGTGCTGTGGAACTGCCCACTTCTTACACAAATGAATAAAAGTTTTTATGTTCTTTTGGCTTTTTTCTCGTGTTGGTTGATTAGGTTTTTTGGGGGTTTTGTTTGTGTTTTTTAAGATTACGTCCAGTAGAGCTCCTTCCCAAAAATTCAAACAATTATCACTTTAATTGCAGTCTGTACATATCCAAGATTTTATTCTTACTGGACAATAATCTATTGCTATGGCAACTTTTGGCTATGCTGCATTCCACCTTTTTGCAGAATGCTTAGGTGGACTACTGCCACAGCAGCCAGCTAGGAAAGTGTGATCTCCACCTGGCTGGGCCACAGATAGAGTCCTTTTAGCCCACACAACAAATTCCTGCTTCAAGCATTCCAAAAATTTGAAAGACCCCTCCCATATGTCTCATAACACCTACATCAGTGGCTTCTATAGTCAAAACATTTTTTTTTAATCTTGTCAAATACTGACAATGAGACCATATACATATGCATCCTTGTAATTTCACACTTATTGCAGGGAGAACCTATATCACTGTCACTGGATATTTGTTATAAGCCTCAAAGGAGCAGAGTACCATAGGATTTAAAAGGCCTTTTTATTTTTTAGTGTTTTTTCTCAAATACAGAAGAAATTAATCATAATCCTACAAGCAAAGGTATTGTAAATACCAAAGTCAATGCAGCCTGACTGAGGAGCTCCCACACACAGAGCCAGAGCTGCAGCTGAACCCCGTTGTAACAGCCTGGCTGGCCCATCTGTTTGGTGTATGCTTGTTTGTTACTCTCATCATATCCTCAAACTGCCAGCTCTGAGTTTGGGTTCTGTGCTTTGCAAGTACATCCCAGCCATTTAAAGATAACCCCTCTGCTCCCAGTAAAGCCAGTGATCCTAGTAACACAAGTTTCCTCACATCTGATTTTGCATCGCTTGAGTAACGTGACACTGAGCAAGTACTGCAGCACTATTTGCTACAGATGTAGTTGTGATCTTGTGAGAGACAAGCCTTGGCATCAGCAGGATGGATTTGGAAGGATGCAGACTATGGCAGAGAGAAACATACCTGCTTTTGTTTCTTCCAGTGAGAATTTTTTTCATTTTAAGTCTGTTCCTCCATCTCACAGCACTTGCACATAATGAAGAGAAGTAGACTAGAAACATTTATGACTAAGTGTAACCTCAAAGTGTTTTGGAATAGGAAGAATACACTTGGGACCTACACGCCAAAAGTTCTTTATAGATCCATGAATTTTGGTAAGCTATATTGTAGGGTTTATTTTTCCTTTTAAAGTGGAAATAAAGCACTCAACAAAAGCAAAAATTCATAGAATCCCTTTGATCAGAACACATTTGGTTGAAGCAGAACACAGTTTGCCATTTAGAATTTCTACAACCTAATTTAGTTTTTAATATAAAATTTAGGACTCTTATCCATGGAATGTGACTTTTAATTTCAAAATCAATTATGGGGGGTGTTTTATCTATCAACTATTAGATGTTGTATCTTAGCACCAAGATATTGTAATGAAACATGCTTTAAGATTTAAAAATCTTTATATCACTTTATATATGAATTTTTAATTTCCTTTTGCCCATGATTGAAGGGACTTTTAGTTTTTTTCAAAGCATATCTATTACAGCAGAATGTCTGTCTAGGTGTTTGATGATAATTAGCAAGAAAATTAGCCTGCTAGAAATATTATTCATCAAAATACCATTGAATCCTAGGGAGATTGCAAACCCCTGTTGGAAAGTTTCTTAGAGACAGGCTGCTTGGTTGCATCAGGTTTAAATCACATGAAGTATTGATTAAAGTCATTCTCAATTAACTATTGCCAACTTAAAAGGCAAACCAGTCCCATTTTAAGGGAGCATCTAGGTCCAGAATCTCAACTCTCTTAGGGCTATTTTACTACACCACAGAAGCCTAGAGGCTTCCAACTAAGCTCATGGTTGCTATTCTACCATATCAAATACAAAGAGTAAAGAAAAGTACTCAAAGTATGAGTCTGTTTGGGCCAAGCTTTAATACATAACATCTCAATTCCTACTTGAGCACCTGAAGTTTCTAATATACAGATGCCACCACTTTTATCAAGATATACATCGCAGTAGAGTTCTAGGGGTTTTTATTCGTAACTTTTTTGAAATGCCCCGAGCATACCCCTGGGGCTGTATGCGCTTCTTTAGTCTAAGCTTTTGCCTTTAATGTACCTTTTCCGTTTTTTTTAAACCCCTCCCCTTCGCTCCATTCTACCACCTGTTCTTCATTCCCTTTGCCCACTTGCCCGTTGACCACGTGGGACTTTTGCTTTTAACTCTGTCATAGCATCAGGAGCCTTTTGTTTTCTTACTCCTCTGTGATGAGCTGTTTATCTTTGAGTAGAAAGTCAAGCTAGTTTTTGTTAATTTCCAAGCAGAGTATGGCTGCTTTTTGCAGTATTTGTTTTAGTAAATAATGGGTCTGCAGGACACAAAGCTGACTTTTAAAGCAAAGTAAATCTTAGTATGTTAAGGAGAACAATCACCTTCTGTCTGATTGATCCTGAGTCTTAAGGGATGGACTACATCTGCTATAAGTTAGAATTCTTCTCCTGCTTGGAGAAAAGGCAGAGGACTGGAAAATTAAAATTAAAAAGAAAGGAAAAAACTCAAAACTCATAACGAAGCATCCTTCCAGTAAAGACTTGAACATAATGAAATTATTCAAACACAAGGCAAGATATGAATGGGTTTTTTACACACTGCTTATTTCAGGTGATTTCACAATTTCCAGGTAAACATGGAAAAAAAGAAATGTGCTTGCAGTGGGAAAAGTTTTTTCTTTCCCCATTTCTGTGGATGAGCATTAAGAAGTATTTCTTTCCTATCAATTTACTCTAATCTGTGTTACATTTCATCTGCCATTAGCCTGACTGCTGCATCAGGGTCTGAAGTTCATACATTGTAACCTGCAATGAACTTCTTTTGCTCCATAGGGAACTACAATAAAATGTGCAAAACTGTTGCTAAAAGCATAGGAATTCGAGCGTCTGTAGGACTTTCTTCCTTCTGATTAGCATGCCTTGACATGTTCCTTATTATGACACATTTGAAAAAGAGCACACTAGTCTTTTCTTTAGTAAAAAGGGTAATGAAAAAAGCATATCATAAATTGCTTAGGATATGAAGTTAAGCATCCAGAAGTTCAGAAGTCTGCCTATCTCTGACAAACTCAGTGCAAATCGATTATATTTCAGAACTTGACTCAACATTGGTAAGCAAAACCAAAAAATAAAGTCAAAAGGCAGATGCATCAAAGTGACTTTCAGATAAAAATTGTAATCATTATCAGTTGAAAAGGAGAAAAACTCTGACAACAGGAATAGGCATAAAAGGATAATGGTAGATAGCAGAGCTGATGACTTTTTCTAGCTCCTCAAAAGATACAACAGTGTAAATACTAGTGAAGTGAGGGGAGAACATTTTTTTTCTATGACCTGTATGTTATATGCAGCATACAAAACATTATTACACTCTAAGCAAAGGTGTCAGGAAAGATGAAAAAAATATGTAACCCCAAACTGTTTAAATCAGTTGCAAACATACCTCTCAAATGAAGTTCACTAAAGCAGTACAATTTCAGCAGTAAATAAAGAACTGATTAAAGAGATCCTCTGCCCACACTGGAAAATCTTTCCATCCACAGAGAACCTATGCCTGCTCACCTTGAGCTTCATAAGCCTTTTGCATCTGCTAGACACTAATTGATTTCACTGAGAGCAGGTGACTTAAATTAGCAAATTTAGCTCCAATTCATGACTAAATATGGAAATGCCTATCAGAGGCAGTGATTGTTTTGTATTTGTTGTAATTTCCCCCTCCCCTGGGGCACAGTAGATGGAAAAGAGAGATTTGTATTTTTTTGGTAATATGAGAGTCATGGAGGAGGATAAGACCCTTGTGCTTTCCCCTTGCAGTCTGCCCCTTGCTCGAAGGGACCTTGCTCCAGAGCTTGGAGCTGCTTGTGCAGTGAGTGTACAATGCAGCAGCTCCATACTCCTGACTCACCTCCTCCAAAGTGAGTGTAGGCGGCGTCAGGATGGATCCATGTGACTGTGAGCCAGGTGAACGCCCAACAGCTGCTTTTTGTGCATTATTCCCAAACTCTGCCCACAGAACCAGGGGGATAATGTGGATCACAGTTTTGCTCTGTGGTTGTTCAGAGATGTAGCGCCCATTGATTCTTCCTGCATCTTTTTATGACATTCATACTCACCACTCTTCAAATTACGTGATATGATGGGACCTGTTGTAATCTGCTTCCCCTTTTATGTCTGTTTCCGCTCTATAAACAATGTTTGACAGCCTCAGTTTGCCTTCTTAATAACATAATAAAGAAAATTAAAGTGTGAATATTTTTCTAAGAACAGCAAGAAGATTATTTTATTTCATAGAATCATATAATCCATTATTTTACCAGCTGCTTCTTCTAACCTCTTAGATTTGGCTATAGGTGCACTTGTATAACCTCTACATGGTGATACCAGAAACATCCATGGTTTTACCCTGGCTGCCCTCATTCTCTAATAAAAATATGTGATCTCTCCATGTGTGTATAAATGGCCCTTATAAATGCTGGTTTTAGGGAGGAGTTTCCCCTGGTATTTCATATGCAATTTTCTTCAAGTCTGTGGGATATCAGAACCTCTCTGTCTCACCTTTCACCTTCCTGCTCTCCAAAGGATTGCCACATGCTGGGCAATTGAGAAGGAATTGGTAAATAATTATGAATGCCCTTTTGTGCCAGCACTTTTCCTGACTTTTATTTATTTATTTGAAGAATATTACAGATACACTATAAAGGAATGACACTGTTCATCTGGTATTTTTGATGTAAACAGAAAATGTGACTTAAGGCTTTCTGATAAATTCTATAAAATGGATTTCTTGAACAGAATAATGTGTTATCTATGGGTATTTATCCATGAAAGTAGAGACTAAAATTCTGATTAGACATGTATCTTTTCCAATATATTTCTATCAGTTCACTGATTTGGCAAATATTTAGACCCAAAGGTCAGGGCTCTTCATAAGTCCCATTGATTTGAAAGTTGAATGTCTGCCCAAGATTAAACACAAATAGGAATGCTTTCCTAAATCAATTTATTTAAGTCTTTATGTAAGTGCTCTGTTGAATCAGGGCCTAAAGTCAGCAACATATCAGGAAAGATAATGAGTTTGGGCCAAATATGTGCATTAACAGCCAAAACATACAATGAGACAAGGACCATAATTATTACTTGAATTTGAACCAAGCTCCCTAAATGTATAAGTTAATCAGATCTTTAAATTTCATTTCTTTTGAAGCTCTTAGCTTAAATCTAAATGGTGAGACAGGTGACATTTACCTGTACACACTGGGCTGGCTCTTCCTTGTCTTCTGCTCTGCATCTGGATCTGCTTCCCAGAGAAGTCACAATATTAGCAGGAAAGACAGTGCCTGCTTGAGTTTCTCTTGCTAGGATGGTACAGAAGATACACCTAAACTCCAGAGCTGGGAAGGGCTCTGGGCCCCAAAAGCTCGGGATTTCTGCAGTGTCTTCAAACAGAAGTTTATTTTGAGTTTCTGTATAAAGCAAGTAGAATGTCATCCTAACAAACACAGGAGATTATGAATCTGGCAGAGCAGAATGTAGATCAAAATGGTTTTAATCATTACTCCCTGTTTTAATTACTACTTGACACATTATCTCTATTGTCCTTCTACAAGTCTGTCTTTTGAATGAAATATTAAAGGCGAGTTACAGCTGAAAATATATGCAGTCTAGAAAGAAAATGGCTTTGAACTATTTGAAATGATTTATTGTCCACATTTCTTTATGAATATTTATTTGCCATAGTGAAAGCAATTCAATAAAGAGAAAACATGAGGACCAGTTAACTGAACATTTGCATACTCTAACAGTTAAAAAAAAGGGAAAGAAAAATAGTATGCTTCATTAGAATGGTGTCAATGTTTAGTTTTCCTGTTTCCTGTAGTTCATTAATATGCAAGATTCAGATCCTGAAGAGGAGATATAAAAATAGCCTACAAATAAGTGTCCTCAGCCTTTATATATTCCCATTCAGAAGGAAATAAACATGTTTGTAGAGAGATTTTCAAGGCCAGGGTGGAGACTATACTTTTGTTTCCATACTACTCCAGGTAGCTGGCTGTAAACCTTGCTTTTTGCAACAATCATTTGTAATCAGAGTCCTGATCTTGTCAGGACCAGAGGTCCCTCATTCCCGGGCACTCCTCAGAGGAGCAGCTGGCTATCAAAACGAGACATGAGCACACTGATTATTGTACTGTTTAAGCATGGCTTTGTGCACCAAACCCAAGACCACACACAGTGATGCTTCTTTTCTTTGATCCTCAGTGGAGGAACAGAGTTTTTCATGGTATGCACTCTCATTTCTCCCTGCTTGAATTAATTTCATCGACCAAAATGCTCTATGTGTTAGACTTGGAATGAACTCTGTTCCTCAGAGCTTCTTAGTGATATTCTGATACCCAGTCGCAGATGGAGCCTTGACAGATTTTGTACTGATTTTCATGACTCCTTTTCTCTTCTTCTTCTTTTTTTTTTTTTTTTTTTTTTTTTAAACCAGAACTGTTGCTGCTAGAGAATTCACATGCAAATGGAGATGTTGACTGGCACTGTTTCACAAGGAAGCTTGGTTGGTTGGTTTTTAGAACCGATAAATACTCTTTGATAGTATATCAAAGAGTATTTGGAAAAGGATAATCCTGATATATAATAGTTCTTGAGAAGGATGGTTACAGTAGTAAAACACAGACAAATGTATTCTGCATTTTGGACAAATACAGAATTCTCTATGCATCAATATTCTATTCTTCTGAGTAAGAATGATAATACTACTATTTATTTATAGTAATAATTATCATTATTATCTCCCTAAAAGCTAGCTGTGAGGCTAAATCATTAATATTTTCAAATTATTTCATAGTCCTTAACTGGAATTTGCCCCGAGAGTACTAAATATAATAATTTTCTCTGTATGCCTATTTCATTTTCCTTTGGGAAAAATCACACTCAATGTCTTGTTCTCTTTACATTTGTCTACGTAAAACATTTTAAAATTCCAGCTGTTTAGCTTTTCTAGAAGTTAATAACAAGAAAGTTTGACATTATTGTATTGCTTATTTCTTCCTCTTTTGTCAGAGTCTTTCACCCCCACATAGATATCACAATATCATTATCATCTGGGAGCTTATTACTGCATGTACAAATAGAGACGTTGAGACCTACACTTCCTGTTTTTTCCTTGCCTGAATTTGGAGTTGACAAGTAACCATACATTGCTTCTCTGAAGTCAGAGCACTCTTGATATACCACTTTCAGTGTATTTTGTGTTCAGGGAGTTTAAGTTGCACACAGCTAGATGCTACCCCATGTACATGCCTGGATATATTTGTAGGTATCTCAAATGTTTTCTTTCCTCTGCAGTTTACCAGGTTCTGCATTTATTGGCAAATGTGGATCAGTTGCTCACAACTGAAGATACCCAGATCCATTTCCTCTAGGTGTTATCTGTTGGATAGCTAGACTCTAAATGCCTGAAATCGACATCTACCAACATAAAAGCCACAGGATATGACACTGGTATCTTGTGGTTCCAATCAGCCTCCTGGTATTATAGCAGTACTTTTATTTAACCATGTTTCTCCTGAGTTCAGCATGCTCAGCCACACTGGCTGTTTTGCATGGCATCTGCACTGCATATTGTGATAATTGAAAACTCAATACAGCCCGGAGGCACCAGCACAACAGGACAGGAGCGGGCTGGGGCATAACTCAGAAGAATAAGGCAGACAGGCAGCAGCAAGCAGGGCTGAGCCAGCCCCAACACATCTCCAGCAGCAGTCGAGCTGGGTCAGGCATCCAGCAGCTGGGGGTCCCTCTCTGGAAGCAGCAGATGCCCCGTGCAGTGCCTGGGGTGTCCCTCCATCTGCCATCGTGGGGCTGTCATCTGGGAGCACAGACCGTAGGCAGAGTCCGAGGCTCACCTGGAAAATTACAGAGACAGATCAAAACCAGATTCAGAACCACTGACAGCTCCCATCCTGCACATGCCCTTCCTAGGGTGGCTCCTGTTCCTAAAATATCATCTAGGCATTAGCAGAGAATAGGTCAGATATTTTTTCTAGTGTTTCAGAAGTGTAACATATATCAACAAATGTCACTTGCTATTATGCTCATAATTAGAATTAAAACAAATTACTTAAATTAAATGACTGGAGTAAGCCAAAGTATTTCTTCCTATTAGCCTATGTAGAAAGAAAAAAAATTGCCTGGAGTGTAAAAAGGAGAAAAGAAGAAATAATGAAAAAACAACATGTGGCATGAAGAAGATAAATATTTCTTGCCTGTCCTCTTGGCTCTCTCTATGAAGACTTTGTCCAACAACCTCAGCCAAAACTATTTAGTGAGTGATTTGTGTGTCTGGCTGATGGAAGGCCCAGTTGTCTCAGGGGCAGCTTTGCAGGGTTTCCAGGAAGCAGACAAGTAGGTCTCTGCTGTGGGAGTCACAAGCTTTTCCTGACAGTAGTGCACCCGAGCTGGTGGGAGGGTTCAGAGGAGCTGGATGTGGCCCTACCTTCTTCTAGCAGCACCCCCAGAAAGTGCTGATGTTAGACTGTCTCCACAGACTGAAGATCAGCAGCTTGCCATGAGTCATTTGGCGAGGAAGGAAGGTGGACTAGTACAGGAAACTTAGGCTGTAGGGCTGTAAAATTGAGAGAGGTTGAAACATTTCACCCATTGGGGTTCTCCCTTAAAAGTATATTTGTATAAGAAATTAAACCCCCCAGTATGTCTTTATAAACACTTAAAACCAGCCTGAGGAGCAGATCACATTGGTTCCTGCCCTTCCTGGCATTCTGGCCTTGCTCTCCCTTCCGCTCCAATTTGCCAGCCCCAGCAGCTCAGCTGCCAGCCCCTGCCCAAAGCCAGGGAAACGCCCTGCCCAGCCCCTGCAGGACACCCCACACCATGGCACAGGCTTCACCCACCACGGGCTCCGTGCCCCCTTTTTTCCCAGGCCCTGCCCTCCAAATGCCTCCGAGGCACAGCTGCAGTGCGTAGAGTGGGAATCTGGGTACGTGTTCATGTTGTCATCTCCAAACTTTCTGCTTGAAGTGCAGCCTTTTAGGGCTCTATTAGATCTCTGCATTAGGGGTGTGATTATGTATATTTCCTGCTCATGGCATAGTGTTAATTAATGATTATTTCTAAAGTTCTTTTAAATTCTCTGGCAGTGGTATCTATTCTTTTCCTCTGACTCTTCTCCTACCTTTTCCTTCTTCTATTTAGTATAAGGAGTCATCATTGGTGAACTGATTATAAGAAACCAATTTACATCATCAGTTCAGTAGTAGGACACATGTCTTAAATCATCTAAGATAAATACTTTTAATTAAGCAAATGTCCTACTCAATTCACTGTGGACAATCCCATCATAATGGATATTACTTCTGCATGCTAAATCTTGATCTTCATCAATACTGAATGCACAACGCAAAACCATTATAAAAAAAGTAGGCTTACAGTAATATTGCCATTTTGAAGCTGCCAGCTTTTATATTCATTAATATGGTGACAACAGACTCCCGGCTAACAAATTCTACTACAGATCTGAATTTTTATCAGATATGTATATGAGATAAAATCTATGCTAGCCTATTATTTGCAGTTTTTATTAAAAAGTTAAACTGGGGTTATTATAAATTCTCTTTGGATTCCTTAATAAAAAAAAAAAAAATTAAGTTAAAATGGAATGAGATTTCCTGGAAGCATTTTAAAAGGCTGCAACACCAGTAAAGTCAGCAGTCACCACACAGCACAAGGAAGTATTTACTGAGCAGAAGATGAATGTCTCTTCACTGAGAGCCTAATGGTTTTACTTTGTACGGATTTTTGAGAGACAGAGAGAAGAGAAAGCAAGAAAAACTCCAAGCTAATGCTTTCCTAATCTAAGACATCATATTGCTTCTTGATCAGAGCTTTCAACTTCTGATGTAAACTGACTTCTTGCTCTTACGACCAAAATGTCCTGTCTTCTTCCCCCTCCCTCTATCTGTTCAAGCTTGGATTTGGAAGTCCCTTGTCCAAAGGAAGAAAGCCTGATGCCTATTGCTACAGCTGTGGTGTTGAAACCCATTAATATTTCTCTGGCAGGTACCCTGACCCTAGTGCCCTTGTACATGCTCAAAAAACATAGGGTATTCCTGAGCCTTTGTCCCTGAGAGGATTAACAGGGTTGCCCTGGAGCCAGCCTGAAGGTGTTTTAATAGGTAATAGGGGTGGGCTTCACAGCTGACTTCAAGCTTTGCCTCAGGCCGCCCCTGCTCAGCAGCACAGAGGCAGCATTGAAATTGGGGGTAAAGCATGATTCTGTGTGTGAGTTGGAGTGTGAATCCTCTGCATCTGGTGGAGGATATTTCCAAATATATCCTTCACCCACCAGGACAGGCCTCCCAATGGAGGGTTCAGGGACTGGAGATCCGTGCTGCTCCTACCACTGACTTCTTCTCTGACCTAGAGAGTTAGTTACTTAAGCTGTCTCTGCCTCTCTCCTTCTTTCCTCTCTGGCCTCCCTTGTGGCTTATAATTGTCTGAAGGAGAGACTGTAGCACTCTGGGGGGTTTTGCTGTGCTTAGCAAAGTAGGTCCAGGTCTCAGTTGGGTCCTGTGGCTGTATCATGGTAAAAGTAAATAAATAGATAATAGTGGTAACAGTTATCTTTTTGTGTGTGAACAATAGAATCCTAATGGAAGAGAAGCCTATTCTCTGAGTTTTTTTGAGTCTGCAAGTTAAGGTCTCTCTTTCCTCACTCAGCTGGAGAAGATACTGCTTTTGTAAATCAGACAAAACTTATCATGTAAAGTGGAACACATCTTTGATTGTAGTGAATACTATCCTGTCTGTAATTTACCCTTGCTGCTACAAAGGACACAACATGATTAAGCTACGAAATGATAGACTGAACATCATGTGTCAGGCTGGTAAAAGATTTTTCCTATCTAAACAGGAAACAATCATAAAAAACCAGAGAAAATACACAAGAAAGTGTTTTAACATATTATAAACAAGCCACCCCACTGTTGCCTTATATTATAGTGTTGCTTATATTGTATTCCTTGCTTAGATTGCTGTGGATACTTCTCCTGCAGCCTGCAATATTTATTTTTAAAAAACTACAAACTGTCATGATTTTTTAATGATGTGAGTATCCTTCCTCCATAAGTTCATATGTACTGTTACCTGCTCAGTCTGTCATCTCTTCTGTGTTTCCCTGGGTGAGTCCAGATCCTCACAGTGACATTTCTCAAACTGTAGATCTGTGCATTTTCCCGGAGCTGTTTCTACTTTACTTAATGGCAATGTTTAGCAATACCAGCCATCACTCACTATTTGGTATACACCAGGTACTCTGCACAGGGGCAGGTTTACAGACCAGAGAAACAAGGTGTTGCATTTGGCAGCAATTAGCCCAGAACATGCTGCAGAACACCCAAATGGGAGAAGAACCAACACACCTTCAGCTCACATTTTATTCTTTAGTGTGTTACTGCTTTTGTTTCCTCCAATATTCCCAGTTGCACTGTGCCCTCCTAACAGGATTTCAGAGAATGAACACAGTAGAGCCAAGTGCTTTTGCCATAACACATTCAGATACTGCATCAATGAATGTGTGTAACTTCCCTAATTTTGAAGTGTGACTTTGCTATTGTGTATGGTGCTTAGTAACTTCTGCCATGTTTCTGAGGATTTCTGGGTCTGCTGCCAGTAACGTGACACATTCCTAGCCAAATTAGCATGTGATATTTTGTGCTCGTACTCCAGTGGTAAGGTCTGTTTGCTGTTTCCATATAGATGTATTTTTGACAGGAAGAGCAATTCTATAAGCCTAGAATGAAAAGCCTATCCATTGAATTGGTACCACATTACCATGGCAACAATATAATGCTAATGAAATTGTGACTGTTGAACCTGTTTTATGGAACTCTACAAAATGGGCTTCATAAAGGAGAAATCTTGTTGATTAGTAAACGTTTCAAAGCATGATGAAAACCTGAGAAACACATGCGCTATAACTTATGAATCCTGTTATCATCCTCATTTAAGATAATACATTGCTCTTTGTATGAGGCATAGGGCTTTCAAGAAATAAAATTTTATGTTAAATCTCTGTTTCTCCAGGTTTTAACATGCACCACAGAAAGACTCACTCACCTCTGTGTCCTGGTTCACTAGTTCAGTTGGCATAGGCATGTATTAAGTCATGCAGTTTTTGCTGCTTATTTAATGTCTCTCAAAATTTACTGCTACTACAGCTGCAATAAATACATTTCTGTAAGAAAAGTGTGGCTTAGTTTATATAAAATTATTTCACAAAAACATTTCCTTTTAGATTGAGCCCTACACAGAGAAGAGGTGGCAGTAGGAATGCACACTTCACTTCCCACCTCCCTTCTTTTTGTCCATTTGGCAGTTTAGTCATGTAGGCTCCCAGCACAGAAGAGAGAGCCACCCCAGCTCTCATTCCTCAGGACAGCAGCTCTTGCTGAAGGCGGGCTTTGATACTGTGACTACTTTTAAACAAAAAAATGCTGAGCACTCAAATCTCCTGGTCATTTATGTCTCTGGACAGGCTTCTGGGGAGGCGCCGCACCTCTAAGTGTCTGGAGCTTCAGCACCAAGGTTTCCACAGCAGGAATTAAATTTTTCATCAATTATAATAGATAATAGGTAATATTCCTCTCTTTTTTTGTTTTCACCTTGGGAATAACAGTGTGTCTCACCCTGTGGAGCCATCTCCTAATTTGCCAGGTAAATCAGAAGGGAAAAGCAGGTGTGCCAGCAAGCACTGAGTTCCGTGTGCATTCACCGTGTGGTGTTGTCTAGGTGTTTAGCAGAGACAAGAGGGGGAACACTGCTCATTTTAGTCAAGTCCTGATCTACATGGCACAGACGTCCGCAGAAATCTTCACAAACATTGGATTTAATGGGCTTTACATCAGGGTTTTAAAGGGCTGTTTCTGAAAGCTCCATGTTTGATCCTATTTGGAAAAGGAAGCCTTGTCTAACATTTCATTATTTCCATGGTTTTTGGGAAAGCAACACACCAAATTTCTGAGTTGATAGAAATATAATGTAATGTAATTTCCCTTAATATATATTTTGCACTGGCTGACAGTTTTATTAAGCAGAAGCAATAATCATCATTATTCAGTGTAATAACCATCTCATTAAAAATGGTCTAATTTTCCCTAATTTTAATTTACCTCTCAGACTAAGCTGTTCTAAAATTACTGAGGTGCCTACAGTTCAGTTTCATAAGACTTCAGCAGAAATATAAGTCTTCAGAAAGCAAATACTGACTTATTGCTACTAAAATAGTGATAAGCCAGACCTTTGTGAGAGAAAAGGAAGTAGAGAAAATTCAGATTAGGAAATTGCTATATCACTTTTTATTTCCTTACTGTCTTGTAAGTAGCACTTTCTGCACGCATTTTGCACAATGATAAATTGCACAGTTGCCTTCAAGCCTTGCATGCTCTACCCTTTAATAAAGGACCTGGCTAAGGGTCACACCAGAGAGTCCTGGTAAGGGGGAGCTGACAAGCAGAAATATTTCTTGGAGTGACAGAGAAGGAGATGAAGACACTGATCAAGTTTCATTATCATCCAATGAAAATGGGATGTAAACTGTGACATCCAGGCAGATTATATATGTCAGGCAAGCAGATGTGAGCAGAAAAATGTAGATGCTAAACCTTACCTAATAGGCTTACTCTGTGGATTATTCTCAATGAGCAAGGCTATATTGAGTGTGGCCTTGTGTGTAGCTATAGTTAATATACAGGATATAAGAAACATGCATTCATAAGTGAATCTGGGGACATTCCCAGCTGTGCTGAAGTTAATGCTCTTTTATATACTTTGGAGAATCCTAAAAGCACTTTGAGTGTCATATATTTCCACAGACACCATAAACAGCATTAGGGCATTTATACAGCTTTAGTTCCAAGATTTCAAAGGGCACTCTGCTTTCTCTAAAAATGTGCTCAAAAATTCTGTACTCAAACAGCACTTGTGCATGCAAACTGATATAGCAACTTAGCTACTTGATTTGGTTTTGCCAGTTCAGAAAACACATTTGATCAAAAGCATTTTGTTGCAATCACAGGGATAAGTAACCTCATATGAACAAGGAAGCACTCTGCAGGTTATATTATAATACAGACAAATTTTCTAAAGGTTTGTTTATCATCAGATGTTATTCTGTGTAGTCCCGAGTCATAAAAAATCACTTTTTTTGTTTGCTGGGGGTTTTCTAATGTCCCCCTAAAATAACAGAAAAGGCAGTCTCTTATGTGGAAGCACTCTACTTATGAAATCTCTTCTCTTTGAAATTTTGAGTCTTTTCCAGCTGTAGTATTCTTTGCTCAGCTATAAGAACACAAAGTGCAGCAGTGAAAAGCATTGCACTATTATCCCAAGATAATTTGATAGTCTGTAAATGTATTTTCCTGCCTGTGGTTCCAGACATTATGCTCTCATTTGAAGTAATGATTTGCAGTTATTTATACAATTCAAGTTAGCCCACATTTTACCTGCATGGTGCAAACATGGCTTATTTGTGGATTGCACAAGCTAGAGGAGATGGGTGATCTTTGCAAGGCACGCTCCCCCAGCAGTGCAGGGATGCCTGCTGTAGGCAGCCAGCTCCTGCAGGAAGTGCTGCAGCAACTCACGGGACTGTCCCCTGCCCACGTCAGTGTTACCACAGCCATACATCTGCAGGAGCCCTGCTGGACATGTTGAATTCTAAGCTCTGACATAAAACCACAGCTCTGATCTGAAGTGGTCAGTAAATACAGCATGGCACCTTCCAGAAGTACTTACCCTGCTCTTCTCTTTTGGCTTCTGTGTGGGATGTGAAAACTCACCTTAAATTCATCTTGCATTTCTGGAGTTTACCATTCTCCCCAAAGCTGGAAACGAGTGGTCCAGTTGCTTCACCCCTGATGCACCCACACTTCAGCATTACACAGTTTGTTTGTAGAATTTGCAATGTTAGTGAGTGTGGACACAAGGCTTTGGTTTTGCATGGGCTCAGAGTTCACCTCCCTTACTCTCCTGTGCTGGGAAGAGCTTTACATAAGCAACAGCAATTTACTGCTGGCTCGTAAGGGGTCAGCAATGGATGGGCACTCTGTGGTGCTGGCAAGAATGAAGTCTCATTTGAATCCCTGGTGATCCTCCTCTGGGAGCCCGGGGCAATTCAGAGGAGCCATGCACTGGTAACATCCACTGAGCTGCCTGCTCTCTGTGGGCATCAAAATGCTCAGCAACACAAAAGATATAAAATATGGTTTCCATTGTCTTTTTTCACTGTCATACATTCCTGAGTATCATCACAGTTCATATCTGATATTGAGAAAAATATTAATGTCAAGGGAGTGAATTACAGACAGGTGCAGTTCTGACTTGGGGCAGTAAGCAGCCAGGACAGGAACTTCCACCTCTGCCTTCCTGCTTCTCTTATCCTCAGCTGGAGTGGCCCCCAGAGAGTGTCTGAGTGAAGTGTGAAAGTTACAGGTCAAATAAAGGGGGAAAGTAAATATTCAGAAATTACTGGGTCACTCCTCTCTCATCTGTTCATGGTATCTTGGATACTGTTGTGATAATTCAGTCAGTTTCTTTAAAAAAAATTTAAAAACCCCAGACAAATATTTAAAATACTACTTCTGTTTTGCTGAAAATCTTTAAAGTCTTTTTATTTTGAGAGAAAAATTAATATCAACATGTCTTTCCAGGACAGTGTCATTTAAGAACAGCAGCATTTTAAAAAGTGCAAGAATCCCAGTTTACCATCCTGATGTCAGTTTGTGATAACATTTATGACATTAATATAATGGATTATGACCTTTCCTGGCTTGTCTGACTGACAGTTATTCATATATAACACAGTACTTATCACCTTGGTCCTTCCATAATAATAATCCCTTCAATTTTCTGAGCTGTGTCATCAAAACATGTCCTCATAAGTGTTGATCTCATCTCTGGGAGAGTAGCACTAGGAGCTCCTTTTGAGCTTTATGTCACCTAAAATCTATAGTGAAATTGAAGACCAATTGCAGAAAAATAACCTGTCTCTAACTTTATCACACAGTCTGCATAATGGCCCTTATGATTTTAAATGATTTACTGAGTCCTGTCAAAATGCTGTGCTTTTTTTGTGGTGAAAGTTACTGAAGTTCAGAAATGCCATTATTCTGTACAACTGGAGTGATCTTGAGGAAATATGCAATAGATGGTGTGCTACAATTACTTACCTTGACCTTCCTATTTTTTTTGGTTCTTTAATCTCCTCGGAATAGACAGAATAAAATATATTTTCTTCAATATTTAGAGTGAAAATTTGCTGTGCAATTTGTACCTGCTTATCTCATGCCATTTTTACTAAACAGGGTATCAAGGTACTCTTTTTAGATTAGAAGTTTCACATGAATCATATGTAAAAGGTGAAAGAGGAAAGTGAAAATTTTGTATGCTTCCAAGAATTGACCACTTAGCAAATACTAATGATGTTTGCGTGGATAAGGGGTCACTTGGAAATCCTGGATTAGACACCAAGGCCTGTCATAGCCCTGCTCTATGACTGAGTTCCTTCCCTGTTTGCTCTGGGCCTCCCAGTCTGCTCGCTGGGCACCGGGACATTCCCAACCATCCTCTGAGCAAGGCAGGCAGGCTGGGGCTGTTGCTGTGGGAAGCAAAAGATGCTCATGCCTCATGGTCAGGTCTGCTACAACAAGCTGATCATTCAACTCTATCCAAACAAACCTGGGAACTGTGTGAAACACCTCACACCAGCAAAGCAGGAGTGGGAGCAGGAGCTTCCTGTGCACAGAGATGACTCCTGCATCCCCTGAAACGTGGCAGACTGTGAGTGCAGCCACAACAGCATGTGGTCTTTACATAGTACAGGCCTTCTCATGCATGTAAGGATCCCTCAAACAATAAATATTTAAAAGAAACATCGTGTCTTTAAGCTGGCTGAACAATTCCATATGCCTCAGAGGCGCACAGACAGGACATTCCCATTCGCTATGGGGCTCTGCTTCCACAGCCAGGCAGGCCTGCCTCTCCCGGGAGGGCTGAGGCTCTCCAGCCCTCACTGTTTCCCTGGGGCTGTGCACCACTGCCCTTCTGGCACAAACATCCCATCTACAGGAATGTCAGGTTCAAGCAAGGACAAGCAGCCTTGGCACGTATCTGTGACTACTGATACCTCTGCCTTCTCCCCAGTATTTTGTCAAGAATGTGACAGGCTAACTTTTTTTATTCCTAATTATTTTTTTTTTAATAAACTAGCACCATGACAAGGCAGCTGCATGCAAGGAGTAGTGCTGTTCTGTGGGCAGAACAGAGGTGCTCTGGTGCTCAGCTGTCACCTTCTGAAGCTGCCTTCAACATTCTGAAGGAAAGTGGTTTGTCAGCGACATCCTGGGCTGGCTTTTCAGGCTAGGTGCTGATGAGCAGCCATTTCTATCCCTGGGCCTGGTGATTAGTTTTATTCAGCTGAGAGACAAGTACTTGGACATTTGTCACTGTTTCTTTGAAAAATGTGTGTTTTCTTGGGCTATCAAATGGGACATATGGAAGCTGGATTTCCATCTTTCATTAGATCTTGGAAATTGTGTCCTCCTGAGGCAATTAATTAGCATGATGTTCTTGGCTGCTAATGTTTGATTTCAGATTTCAGTGGCAACAGACTTGGCAAGACAGATTTTGTGAGAATGGTCTAATGGTTTAGGTTATTAGCCATTGCCACACAGCTTTCTTCAACTCCTCAGCTTCTGCAGAGTTCTCTTAGGTGTGCAGACAAGTCCTGTGATTTCTGTCCATGTCTTAGCTCTCTCTCTGAAAATTAAATGTAACAGCACTTTCCTGCTTCACAGGACAAGTGCAGGACAGAGTGCATCCCAGCAGAGGCCAGGCAGCACCGCTGCAATCCTTTGCCACCCCAGCTCCATGATGGAGAAGCTGTTCTGCAAAGCTTTTCTTTGATCCTTCCACAGTTTAAGGCAAAAGCATTTACAGTAGAAATCTTTGAATGAACACATTTCTATTTGTTTACTTTCAGTTTGTCCACTGTAGATACCTGCAGGCTGTACACACCTTTATTTTTGGAAAGGACATCTGTGGGAAAAGGCTAAGTGGGCTATTTGATGTAGGCTCCTGGGTAAGGTATAGCCCATCAGCTGGTGTCTTCCATGTGTGATCATTTCCAAACCATACCCTTCTGAAATCAGTGTGATATACAGCAAAACCACACACTTCTAACCTATGAATACAACTCAGAGATATAATCTACACTGTTTGCTTTGGTTTTATTACCTCAATTATATTCATAATCTTATATAATGATAACAATTCATGGCTAGAAAACAGTGTTAGTTACAACTCAAAAAAATGTTACGACTCTCTCAAAGGGAGACACAAGCAAAATACAAAATATCTATCAAGTACAGTTATACAGCAGATAACACATCCTCCATGAGGAAGAACACATGCTTTTCTTTAGTATCCTCTACACAATAACAGAGGGCTGAATTTTCCAGGGCAATGGAGAGGATGAACCTATTTCAGAACACCAAAATGCAAGTGACATTTTATAGATGCATTTGTTAGTACTGTTGCAAATAAGTTGTTGTGTGTGTGGGGGCTCATTTAAGTGGCCATTACTGTATGTGATTTGAACTCACAAAAGGCATTTCACAAATCTGTTTGAAACAGATGTACTTCTACACTGCATTTAAAATAAATTAATCCATGGCTTCAATTTAGGTAACCTTTGCAGTCACTAATATACAATCATGTGTACAATCACACACTTTTTAAGCATGTATGAAAGGCACTAGACAGAAGAAAAGAAGATAAGAAGAATATATCACTAAGCAGTATCTGCAATGTTGGATATTCCTTTCAGATAGCTCATTCACATTTAAACGGAATGAGAAAATGCAAAACATTAAATGTACCATTGCCTGTTTTCACTTGATGCAGCTAGGAGTTCTAATTCAAACACTCTGAGATTGAACTTTGCTTTCATACCTGCCAGACAAACTTTCATTAATTAAACCAACAAAAAAATACAAGGAGGATAGCTGAATAACTAAGTTGAATTTATCCTATATATCCAATTTAATAATGGCATGCTTTTTAAAACATTTTGCTGCTACCCTTATTATCCCATGCCATCTTATTGCAGTAGTTTTTCAGAATCCCTTATTCCTCCCATCAATTCAAGATCCATTTCCACACACCCAGCATTCACCTCCAATTCTCTGACTTTCAAGCCGTGTCTATTGCAGACCACCAGGAAGGAATTTGCAGAACACTGGCTGAAAGACACTTATTGTGCAACTAATAAGGAAGGTTGAAATACCATTAAAATTCCGACTTGTGCTTTAAAATGCCATGAAATTCTGAATTATGGCCCTGCCTTGAATCCCGGGTTGCACAACTGAAGTACTGCCGGGCTGCCGCGCGATCGCGGGCTGCCCGCAGCAGCTGAGCCACACAGGCACTTTGGACCACTACAGCTTTTTGCTCGGGCTCCTGATGGCTTTCCTGGGAGCTGATCACCATTGAGGCTACAGAAGAAAGCACCAAGCTAAAAGTTTAAGCTCTGAATTGCTCTGATAGTTTTACTTCAGCCCCTCACATACCGCTGCCTTTGAAGCCATAGCCCTCCCCGTTCAAATATTTAGTTTTGGCCTCAAAGTTACACTTGCCCTGAAATTATTATCAGATTACATTGGCAAAGTAAAATGCCTAAAAAGTGAATATTTTATCAATCAGTTTCAAAAATTGAGGAGAAAACATATATAATATTTCATACTCTTCTTTTAAATCACTGATTTGAAAGCATTTGGTGAGTGGGTATCACATCTGTATGATGGGACCAAGAATTTCACTTGACACATGGTTGGTGTGGTGGAACCTTAAGATCTGCTGTATGGATGGGAGTATAAGTTTGAAAATTAAGATCCAAAGAAGCTGGAGAAAAATGGAGAAAAATCTTTATGATTAAAAATTGAAGAACATTGATCTACATTATTGACTGACAATTGTAAATCTTTCATTTAACAGGAGAGCTGCTTTCTAATTTTTACACAAAAATCTTCAAAACCATTGGCTCTTTTCTGTATGGGTTTTAAAAATATATTTAACTGTATATGGCACAAATATTTTTTGGATGTTGATTATAGGGCTAAACTAATACCAGCATAAGAAAAAAAAAACAAAACAAAACCAAACACATCTATTACAGTGGAATTGCTTACAGAGCCAACAGCCAGCCTGAAGGGAGCTGCCCGTATGACAAATGTTCATGCATGATGTAAACGTCCTTTTTGGTGATGGTGTAGTAATTTCCATTGCAAGTGGGTATTACATTTTTAATTGATTCCTAGCAGCAAAGTCTGTAACCTTCACTGATACGTGTCCATTTCACAAGGTTATTGACTTTTGACATATCTTGTTAGATGTTATGATGAGACAGTTTTTTTTTTGGCACAGATTGATGTCTATTGATATTACATTAGCTCATCAAGGTTACAAATCACACAGCATTGCACTACATTTCACATTTTCTGTATCATGACAAGAGGTTTATAATATTCACTCTGGGACATATAAAGTGCCTTCCACCCATCCTTTGGATAAATAATTTAAGAAATTGTTGGGAAATCATACCTAATTAGTAGGATCTGCACTCAATAAGTGCCTTTTGATTTAAATTGTATTTGTATTTTGATAGCTATTGATTTTAGGAGTAGGAGAAATGAATAATACATTTTGCATTTCTCCACTGTTCACAGCAATAATCTGACAGAAATAATGGAGGAACACTGCTGGCAGCAGCCTCTTTGGGGATCTGCATGCCTTTCCCTAGAAAGCCCACGGGACAGTTAAAGGCACTCCTGTGTGGAATGGCCTGATCCCCTTTTCTCCCATTGATTTGCTGCATAATCCTGGACAAATCACTCAGCCTCTCAAAGGCTCTCCTTTTTCCATCAGCAAAATGGAAACAGAATGGTTCCTCCTCAGTTTGCAGATGACCACAAGACATGGAGAAAAGCAACAGACACATCCAAGCAGGTATTATACACATCCTAACTGGCACTGCCACATGGAGCATGGAGCCAGCAAGTGAGGCTTCCTGTGGGCACAGGAGAGTCTGGTTCCCCAGAGCAGGACCCACAGTGTCCCCGTGGGCCTCTGAGAGAGCGTGGTGGAGCTGGGCAGCACCCAAAGAACACACCCTGCCAGCCTCCTTCTGCACGCAGTTCTGCCAGCAGGAATGTTCTGGTCGCTTTGGCTACTCGCTTCCCTGGGTGAATGATACAAGACTAATTTGGTTTTCTTTGGATGCTAATCCCTCAGAGTGAGAAGAGGGAACAAGGTGAAGTTGTACCATGCAGATAAGCTGGGTAACAGGCTGGTATCTTCCCGAGGCAGTGCAGCTCGGCGTGCAGGTAGGGAAGGCTGCTTGCATGAATGGCCAGGGGTGAGGAACACAGACAGACAAAAACATCTCTGAGGCTGAAAACAAATCAGAATATATAGGTATTTACAAACACTGATTTCCAACACCCCAGCAGCTGTAACAAATGCAGACTTTATGAGATAACCATAATTATAGAAAAGCTTTATTTTTGGTTTGGTTTTTTTTCACCCAGTATGCCAGCTCTGATTTGAAAGGAAAACCATAGGCTCAACTGTGCAACACAATAAACCATGGCATCAAAGCAAGCATCAAAGTGGCCCCTTGGCTGCTGGCAAACAGTACAGTCATAAGAAAAGAGACAATGAAAATACAATAAGTAGAAATAGTGCTTTTTTTCCCATAACATAAACACCATAGACATTCTTTTAATACAAAGAGAAGCAGGATCCAATGTGACAGCTTTATATTTGCCAAGTATCATGGGAGGACTGTTAAATACATCCTCCCCAAACCAAGCCAAAGGAGCAGAACGAGCCAAGATGTTCTCGTCAGAACAAAGACATCCCTTTTCTTAGGTCTCAGACAGTTAGCAGGATTAATTTTGCTTTTTATTTATTTTAATCATCTCCATCTCAAGCTAGCTTCACCAACATGTGCCAAAATATCTATTAGTGCCTGTCTATATAGGTACAGTCCACTGCACCAAAATCACTTTACGGTCTTCAATAATGGAAATTATATTTAAGACATATTTTTTTTGAATATATAACTTTTAAAAAACTTCTCAAGTAGACAACTGAGAGCCAGGACTGTGCAACTCTGAAGCAGAGGGGGTCGCTGTCACATGGAGGAGCAGACGACTCATATGTGCTTGAATCCTCACCCTCTCACAGGGGGAGATGTAAATAATGCTTAGTGATTTCTTTGTGATGCTTTTCCTTATCTCTTTTTTCAGTTAATATTTTACATTCTTTTAGAAGTATTACCTGCACATTAAGCCCCATATTCATATAATCATGAAGGACATGCAACTTTTCTGTCTTGCCCTTGTACTTTCAAGCAAATTTACAGAAATTGAGGCCTGACAACCCACAGCTGAGGTGCTCAGGAGCAAACAGCTGAAAGCATAAGAATGGGGCTGCTCGAATATATTTTTACCCTTCTCTCATTAAAGATTCATCTGAAGAATTTTTGTGGGAGCCTTAGCCAGTAAAACAGCACCCATCTCTTTTAGGTTCCCAAGCAGCAGGGGCACAGGGGAAAACAAGTATCAGATACATACAATCTTTCCTCCTATGCCTGCTGTGCCCTCCCAGATGCAGTAATTCACCCTCTTCATATCTTTTCATAAAAGAAAAGTGATACTAATTATCCTGAATTATTTTAAAGAAGATGAATATTGGAGACGTTCTTACTTATTTCACAAGACATTCTGATTTCCATGTAAAATGTAATGATTTTCCATGTAAAATTAATGATTGTAATAAGTTTCATTTTAAGGCAGGTCCCTCCTGGGTAACCTCTCTAGTAAAGTCTGATTCCAGGTGAAGCCAACACAAGAACCATATTTGCTTTTATGAGTGCTGAAATGGTCCATGAATCTCAAATAGTATTGCACCCTCTGTTTTATAAATATTTTATGTGTTTTTCTTCAGTAAATACATATATTTTGCTTTTTGAATCTCAGGGCCCCCTTTGAGCTGTGTGGCTCTTAGAATGTTAATAGAGAAGTAGCAACATGAAACTGAAAATAAATGCTTTTAACAAACAGAGAAAGTCTATATTTCACCAAGGAAAGTGTGGTTTAAAATAAAACAGACTCCTGCAATGTCTAAATCCTGCATATTTTCTGCAGAGCATGCCACAGCTATTGACATGCTGTTGGTTTTATATGTCCCAGGATGCATGAATTATTACTGTCATTTGACATTTTATATTCCTAGTTCCATAGCCTATAGCAACACTTACCGTCAGCTGTGGCAGACTATAGCAGACCTCTGGCAATGCCTCTTATTGATCAAGCACTGCTCACTGTTTGCCTGCTCAGTAATGCAAAGACATCCTAATTCTCTGAGACAGAAAACCCACAAGTTACTGCGTATGGGATTTCTAGTCCTTTCAAGAGACCCAAGACACGAAACACAGATTACAGATACCTTCTCCCCCACTGGGAGACAAACTGAGTTATCTCACAAGCTTTAGGTACTACAAAAGAAAGCACATTGTGGGGTAATACTGAAGAGAAAAGCAGGATGCTAACGAATGGTGCAAATATAACTGGTTATGAAAGGGACCTCAGGAATGAGAGAGGTGTTCTGCTAAGAGTCAATGGACTTGTGCTGCCAGCTTTATTAACTTCTTTAAAAAGGACCTAAACAAAGTAATACAGCGAAAAATTATGTCAAAGGTGCGTGTGCTTATGATTTGAATAAAGGTAAATTTTCCCAGTGCTTACTTAGGTGAAATTCCCCCGAGACAGCAAGAGCCTGAGTTCATGTAAATAATAAAATAGAAATTGCAGATCACAGGGCAGCAGAACATACCACAGCTGACCATGTAAAGACCCAGTGCCTAGCAAACACACCCCCCAACCCCCTCTCAAGCCAAAGGAAAGATGACCTACCCTTGGATGGGGCAAGTCCTGTCAGGTAATGCAGCTCACAACAGCAGCAGATCAACCTTAGCCTCCTCGAGGAGCTGGTTTACCACCTTCTCCCTTCTCCCAGTCCACACTCTTCCCCTCTCTGCGGTCTCTCTCCTCCTCCCAGGCAGCGGCCATGGCCCCAGCATGGCTGCCCAGCACGGAGCTCTCTGCACGGAGCGGCTCAGCAGGGAACAGAGGCTGTGTCCACCTGCGCCCAAGGGGCTCCTCAGTGAGTCACCCAAGAGGGAGCATGATGGCCAAGCCCTGACAGCAGGGCTCCATGTCTGCACACCCTTCCTGCCCCAGCAAGTGCCCTGTGCAGGGGCAGCTCTGACCCACACCTGGGACTTCTGTCAAAGTCGTGACAAAGCCGAAGTAAGGGACATGTTTAACTTGGCCAGCCTGAACCACCAGAGAATTTATTTAAGCTGTGTCTTTTGCCAAGCCTCACAGCTGTCCTTCCTCAGGGTGAAGTCCCTGGGCAGGATCCTGGCCCTCCACAGGTCATGGCTTGCACTGGTGCCCACACATTCCCAGGGCTAGCTGCTCACTGACCAAAACACTCCAGCAACAGCCCATCCACGTTTGCTTGGCTAAGGAACAGCTTTGATGTGATGCTTCTGTGGTGAGTGTCCATCCCAGCATCCAGCAGTACCCTATCCCAGCTGGTTGTGAATCCCCATGCGGGGAGAGGGCCTGAGAGCCTTCCCTGGTTCTGGGGACCCATCGGACCCAACTCTCAGGGTGATCCAGATCTTGAATCTGACTCCTGCAGCCCAACTCCAGATTGTGGCTTTGCTCCTCACTTTGGCTGCAGAGACAATAGCTGCAGCACCCTCCTAGCATGCTCTGCTGGTCTTCGGGAAAGGGCTTTTCCTGAAGCTATTGCTTTTTGTCCCATCTTTGAGCACAAGAGTAAGCCTGAAGCACAGCAAAGGGGTTTTCTGCTTGCATTGCACCTTTCTGTTCATTCTCTCCCACTGTCTGATCCTTCTGCTTCTCTTGCCTGTCCCACCACTGTTACATGAGGAGCCTCCAGCATCTTTTTTTCCTCACTGAATCTCTTGGAAAGCATCATCAGGTCATGAACCATTTCCTCCAAACACTGACTGCATCTGCTGCCTTAGCATAATGATGGAGTTGCTTATCCAGTCCAAGCTTGCTACAATGAAAAGTCACACTTTTTCAATTTATCCAGTGAGTTTTTATGATCACTTGAAATACAGCAGCACAGCTCTGCACCTGTAACATCTTCAGAGCCACTTAACAGCACAGCCAGAGAGCACGACTCCAGTTGAGCTCAGCTGAACACAGAAGGTGACTTCTGATGCTGGAGCACTTCATCACCGGGGTAAGACAGGCTGGTGAAGCAGGCAGCATTTGACTTGCAAAGCCTCTTTCTTTGACATTCCTAAGAGGCAGCAGGGCTGCACGTGAGTTAAACCCTTGCCAGCAAACAAAAACATTTTGCTTTGCCAAAACATTACAGTGGTGATTTTGTTCCTGTCTTTTGAAGGCATGAGATTGAATCAACAGATCCTGTCACCTCCTCAGCCAGCTTGAAGAGAGCTGGTTAATGACAAAGACCATTGGCATTCACACAGTCCCACCTCCTTGGAGGCACAGTTCCCTTTTGGTTGACTTCTACCAGGGAGAAACCAGTTTTCTGCCTTGCCCTTGGAAATGGTGGAAGATGCAAACTCCAGGCTAAATGCTTCTCTTCTCTGCTTCATGAGGCTAAGCCCACTGGCCTCACATTCCTGTGCTCAAATCTGGCAGAGCAAATATCTGGAACATGCAGACAAACCCCCAAATTCAGACACCTGCTCACAACAAGGACAGGAAGGGTGTTTGCGCTGCAGTTCATCATCACTAGGGTGGGAAGAGCTGCATTCCAAGCAGGACAGCTGGAGACACTGCTACAGGTGCTGGTGGGACAGAGCATCCACAGAAGTGGCACAGACTGCAGGGCCAAAAGCAGCCCTTGGTGGTTCATGGCAGTGCAATATGTATGTAGGTATTGAGGTTTAGAAATATACACCCACACACTTACACACATGCTGAACTACACATCGTATGTATGGATGGCTGTACGTGATGGTATCCTACATTTTCAGTGCATCATGTGCATCTGTGCAAAAAGATCACAACCCCTGTGGATAATTTATCAGCTGAAATAGGAATTTGACATTGGTCCAAATCCTTACTTCTTAATCTTTCAGTGTTTTTTTGCAATTTGAAAAGAGTTTAATTTTGACTTATTGACATCAGTGCACTTTACTGAGTGAGAAGAACAAACTCCTACCATGATTTCCTCTGAACCCTCATATGAACAAACAGAATTTTTCCATTTATGCAAATACCAGATGTAGCAGTTTTAATAAAATCAAATGCCTTTAAATAAAATACTTCATATAATTTGATTTATTTGTAGTCTTGCCTCTAAGATTAAAAATACCTACTGTCTTCCCATAATCAATAATCCAATTTTTAAGGGGCTGTTACTTTCATTATAAACATATAAAAGCAATCCAAGCTACTAAAACCCTGTATACAGACACATTGTAAAAGCCAAACTACTTTTTACCCAGCAGGCAAAAAAGAGACATAAACAGGTCTGAATTGTTGCAGACATAAATATTTTAGACAGACTAGAAAAACCTTTGGGAATTTGAGACTGTAATTAAGCCCCTTAACAGACCATTCAGTAAACCACAGCCTGAAGGACCCTGTGGTGGGTCCCAGTTGTGGAGTAAGACATTGAAAGGGTGTAAAAGGCAGCACACCCACTTCAGCCAGGGGCTGTTCACCTGTCAGTAAACAGGTCACAAAGTCAAGAATGGCTTCATAGGTGTGCCACAAGCATTCCCTGCTCCTGTGTGGAACATGGTGTCCTTCAGCTGACAGGAGAAAACAGAGAAGACACATTTCTCCTTTGTCTGCAGCCAGCTGAGCTTTCTTCCTCTGTTTCCATCTCTTTCTGTCTACCTCCTTCATCCCTCATCCAAGCTCTCTAAGCTTCCTATTATTCCAGACATTAAATCAATTTGTGTAAAACTATTACTGTTGTAGATGCTCTTTCTGTCTTCCTATTGCTCAGTAGGAAGTAGACTTAGCGGTGCCACCCTAACTAATGAAAGTTTATTTAAGAACAGCTCAAACCCACTAAAAATTAGCAGCTTGATCCCACAGATCTGTACTCAAGCTTACAACCTCCAGCCTGGATTGATCACTGTGGTGTCCAAGAAAGTGCTCTTGGCAGACTCCACACTGTCTCAGATGCATCTTTACATGCATTAGTTGCATTAAATAAATCATTATCACTGCACCAAACTACCTTCTGGTCTCATCACATGTTAAAGTTTCAGGACCTGCTTGGGACTACCCTGAATTGCTGATATCTGTGAAAGTGCCATCCCCAGAGTCACCCTGAGCCAGACACTGCAGTCAGGCTCACGCAGCAACTTGGAAGCACAACAGTATTTTTAACATCCCAGAAACAATTACTGCATCATCTCTCTTTATGGCTTTCCTGGAATATTCTTTATATGATTTGGTTTGTACAAAGAACTGTGTCTAGGATGTTAACTCTTTCTGCTCAGACCCGATGGGTTATTCCTGCTCAGTGAGGAACGCATGGGCTTCCTCTTAAACATGATTTTAAAATTGAATTGACGATGAGGAAAGCAAAGCACAAATTGCGATCAGAGCTTTTATCAGATCTCTACTCTTTGTGTGAGGGTAGGCAGTGTTTCTGATTACCAGAGGACAACTGTACTGGTATCTCCAAAACACAAAATAAAGATTTACAGAAGATGTGCTCTTAACTCTTGCCAACCCAAGTCTAGAATTAATTCTCAACTGGTCGGGAATGCCAAGCCAAACTCCTTCAAATCTTATCTTAAACTAGCTTTTTATGAAAGCTGAATCTCATTGACAGGTCTGCTTTTACTATCAGTAGTAGGACACAACTCCTTGGGTTGTTCTTTCACAAGGACACTATTAGTTTACTCCATATTGAAGTATATTGGGCTTTGGCTTTTTATAAGGCAGCAAGTAATTGCATGGAACACATTTTCATTGTCCCCATCTGTAAATCTGTAAGCGGGTAAAATGAGAGCAGAGACAGTGTATAAACACCTTACAAAATAATCTTTGGCCTTTGATAAGGATGCATTGATTTCAGCAATCTTGTTATCACTGAATCTTTACATGAAATCACATTATATGAAGGCATATTTTATTTTAAATACTTAGCTCTTCTAAATCACAATCACTGATTTATTTTTCTTTTTGACGGTAGCAAGAAACATCAGCTACCTCTCCTCTTAGAAAAATAAAATAAAATAAAAAGAGGACCTACAGTCCAATGTGTGGCCAGATAGGACATAACTTCGTCTTTTGTCACAGCTTGGTAAACAGCAAACCTGCTGAGATTCAGCGGGGAACTGGTGCTTACTCATGCTCCTTGCAGACCTCGGGCCAGCTGAAGGTGGATGAGCAGCAGACAGGGCCAGCAGCAGCTCCTTAGGGCAGCCACGGGCACACGAGCCCCCGCGCTCCCCGACTCTTCATCCCCTTGTCTCCTCTTCCTTCTCTCTCCTTTCTGCTTTTTTCCCCCATTCCTTCTCTTTGTCTGCTACTTTCAGTCATTCCTTTCTGCCCTGTTCCTCCTCTATCTTTTCCCTTTGCTCAGGTGTTCTGCCCCTCTCCTCTGCTCCCTTCAGGAGAGGAGAAGTGTGCAATGCTGTAATTTAGTGCTGATTTCTTACCTAGCCTGGGATAAGCAGCAAAGAAGTAAGGAAACAGGTATTTTGTTTGAAAAATGTCACAGGTCCTTTAGCACCCCAATTCAGTCTCTCCAAAAAAAATAAATCAATTGCAATTTTTAATAGGCATCAGATCACAACTCAAGGTACCACTCCTTGAATGCAATAATGAGTCAGCTCATTCTAGAAGTTGCCGCATACAGAAAACATTTTGCCAATTATTCATGAACAATTCTACAAAATTAATCACAGCCATTATTTAGTGTGCTCTGTCACATCAACTTTGCAATTATTCAATCCCCTTGTTTTTACATACCTATTCAAACCCTGAAAATAAAGACTTCTATTAACTTAAGCACATCTTTCTGAACTTTTTAAAATGCAGTAAACTCTTGGTTTTCTGCCTTAAGTCACACAAAGGACAAGGCAATAAGAGATAACAAGGGTTCTCACAAAAACATAGAGAGACTATAATGCTACTTTCATGTCTTTGATATGAGACAGGTTTCTGCACCTAAGATTTAATGCACACAGATTAATTGCAAGTACAATGGCATTTGGATAACAACATTTAGAAGCACAAAATTACAAGTGTACTGACATGTTTTTTGGCGCTTCCTTATAGCACAGTAGCTGCTGCTCTTTGTCCCCCACATCCCTTGTGTCAGAAGCAGCCCAATACTAATAAATCTCGAACACACTTTTGAGATTCATAGCAAGGGCTGCAACACCTGGGTGGAATTTATAAACGTGTCTTAAAATTGTTTCTGCGTCATACTAGAGCACAGACACAGAAGGAAAGGTCTCTTTGCCCTGTTACTGGGCATCATAAATGAAAATAATTTCCTTCCTTGGCCTGGGATGTACGGTTCTGTCTGGATGTAAAGGGGGGCAGGTTCCTGACTCTTGCTGAAGCAGCTCTGGGCAGAATTACTTGTTCCTTGTGACCAGTAGAGATGGGGCAGCCCTGCAATGCTTTCTTCTAGCTCACTTGGGCAACCAAAGATCTTTTTAGGACACTTACTGTAAGTATTTATGAGTATTTATGTAAGGTAGCAGCAGGGTTTTAAAATCTGGCAGTGCCTAGAATTCACAGGCCTCAAATCTGCTACACAACTAAGATTTGGGGTTAGATTTCTTTTTAGGCATTTACATAACCTCAGAAAGTGCTTTGCTCAGAGCTGTCAGTCAGAGACGTTCCAGCATAATTTCTGAAACATTAGGGAGTTTCACACCCAATGTACAGCAATCTGTTTGGATCCAAAAACTAGAACATGCTGTAGTAAACAGCTTTTTTCCTGATCTCATTTCATGTAATTGGGCAGGAAAACTGAGGTATCAGAGGCTTGAATCCTGCCTGGAAGAACAGAGCAGAGCAGGGAGCATGCAGCTGGGGTTTCAGTACTGGATTGTGACTCCTCAGCTCATCAGATCAATTCCCTCTACCTTTCTTCACCCACTTGGCAATCTGGTGTCCCCAGCTTTTCACTGGGCAGCAAGTTAACCCAGAGAACTGCAGGGATTTGTTTAATGCAACCAAAGCTTTTGTCTTGTGAATATCAGGCTTAAATCATTGTATGGATATGTTCTATGGAAACCATACTCAGTCTCACAGAGCTTCAGAGTAGCTATTTGGAATCCATCAGCAGAAAGACTGGAAGTTCCTAAAGAAAGAGGTCCTTAGCTGCAGTTTCTTTAACCAAGATCTCTCTCTTACAATTTCCAGTGAGTTCCTGCTCTCATATGCTAAAGGTAATACCAAATTTCTGGGGGAAAAAAATCATCCAACTTTTAAGATTGTATTAGTCTAAATAAGTATAAATATTTACCATAGAAAATAATTTCCTGGCTTCCTCAGTTTCCTTCCATGGAAACCTCTTACACCACACTGTACATCATGCATATGCAAGAGGAAATCCAAGGCCGGGAGCCCAGGATGCCATGGAGCCGCATCCCTCGGGCGGCTGCGGGAGCCGCGCACAGCCCGCAGGGCCCGGGGGCTATCCCTGCCCAGCCGGGCCCTGCCAGCAGCGAGCAGGGATGCTGGGCACTGCACTGGCTGTCCCCAGACACGGTCCCTGTGCCTCCAGGCAGAGCCACACCAGGGCACAGCAGCCGGCACTCAGCACCGCACCTGAGGAGCAGCGGCACGGGACAAACGCGGGGCATTGGCGCTGGCCTTGGGCAGGTGGTTATCTGCTGGTTTTAGGTTGTGTCTGTTCGTGACAATAACCCACCACCCTGACCACTGAAGCTCCCTGAGCTCCCAAATCCTGGCCCCAGGTGACCCCACCCGCCCCCTGTGAACCCCCACCACACGCACCTCGTGCTCAGCAGCTCCTTGTATGCATCAACCTTTAGAGCATGCATAGAGCTGCTGTCTTGCCAAAAACATTTCCTTCAATAGGAAACCCATTTTCCCCCCTTTTTTCTCCTTCAGCTTAAAGAAATAAAAGGAAAATATGGGAATTGTGAAATTATATTTACCACCTGCACATTTATGTAGGGGAAAATCTTCTCACCCAGCATCACTCAGACTTCCATGCTATTGTAAAGGTACTGTGCTTGACCCTGTGGAACTCATAACACATTTCATACTTCCAGCTTCCTACAGCAGCTAACTCTGGGAAGTGCTGGAATACTGCAGTTATTCCATTCACGTGTGCCTGCGCATACAGGTGCACACCTGACTGCAAAACACAGCTGTATTCTTAAAACAAACATGTTCAAATTCCATCATATCACCTTTTGGCTTGAAAAAAGAGTCTGCTATTTTATATCCCTTATCAATCACGATATCTAAACGTGGAGCATCCAAGTAGTTTACTCACTGATTTCTCAGTCAGCCTCCTGTATTTTCAACAGTATTTTTCAACCTCAACACCAAGTGGAAGAGCAACTCATGATCCCACATGTTAAAATCAAGAGCAATTGCTCATGTACCCTGTGCAGCAGAGCTGCCATTCCACTGGGGAAAGCCTGACAGCCCGCAACTCTCATGCAGGCAAAACTCCCACAGAGGGGAGCATGACTGCATGTTCCTAACACTGTCACACCAGTCTCACTGTTTGGGGACAGGCTTTTCTGCATGGACAGCACTTGGGTATTTTTTTGTGAAAGAAAAGAAACAGCTAAAATACCAAACTTCCCAAAAGCTGTCAATAATAATAAGAATAATAAGTCAAATCAGCATGTTTTGATTTTCTATATAAGGGTATGTTGAACTTTCAAAGGATGATAGATCTCTGTCTTCCAAAGACAGTCATGTGATGGCCCTTCCCATATCTCAGATTAGACGGGGGTTTTCATATTCTAATACTTGTGCTACATATGCATGATTTAATATCCTTTTTGAAATGCTGCAATTGAGGCTCCAATTGGGGTGGCCCAACACTCAGAGTTGTTTCAGCCAATGCTCATGTAACATCACAAACTCAGCAGGGTTGCCTTGCATTCAGACTGCTTTAAGAAACTTTGGTTCCCATTTTTCATGCTGTCCTGTCTTTCCCCCACTTGTACCTTGGCACAGGGAGCAAACAGAGCAGCACAGGCTGTAGCATGCTCCTAATACTTAGTTCCCTGAGCACAAAGCAAAGATGCAAGAGCCTGGAGCAAGCATCTGTCCTGAAAGAGGCTGGTATGGAATTTGTCAGCAGATACAGGGAGCCGCAGTATTTTCTTTTTTTTTTTTTACCCTGCAAGAACTCTGAGTCAAAATATCTAGAAAAAGTGAAATTTAGTAAAAAATTGGATCATCCTTTTCATCATTGTTTTCATCTCCTGAATCCTTGCAATAGCATTTTGGAAAGTGCTTCTCTGAGAGACAAAGAGGTTTTGTCCTGGGGACCCTGTGCCCAGCAAGGGCAGATCCCCCTCCTGTCACCCCCAGGCAGCAGATCCACGCCACCCCATGTCCTGGCTTTCCTGACCCTGTGCCCAGACGACCCACAGTGCAAAACATCAGTTCACACAGGCATCAGCATCTGCCTGAGTCCCGACATCCAAGAAGCACTAGGAGCAGCAGACATTGCAATGTTTAAATTTGCCAGCAAATAAAATGGTGCATGGCAGCAATGTTGCACATGAAAGGTAAAACTCACAGTTGGAGCAGGCTGTAGGGTGGTGGCTCTGTGCACACTGCAGACTCCATCCTGCTGAGAGGGGATGTGACAGCTGCCTGTGCCTCTCCTGTGGGGGTCAGCCCGGACCTGCCTGTGGCAGAAGGGATGCCACACAGCCTGGCCCTCCCCCTGCCACCAAGGCAAGCCACAGCTGCTCTGCCATCACCGGCTGCATTATTTCCAGCCATTAAAGCACTGCTCTGCCGGCTTGGATTTTCATGTCAGAAACTACGAGATACAGAATAACCCTACAAACCAAATTATATCACTGAGACCCTCTTTCTCCACCAGGGCAGAAACAATTTTGACCCACATTTGTCCTCTAGCAGTCTTTTCCTTCAGGTGAGTGGCCCACAGTGCTTCACCACAATTAACCATGGCCATGGCTCTTAGCAGCAATTTGTTTTCAATTACCTCCTTCAGGCAAATCTGAATAATTACCACCAGTTTTTTCACATTTCTTTCTGCTGCCAAGTCTGTATCAAAGTGCTCAAAGCGCATCAACTGTCAATCCTGCAATATTCCAAATAAACCATTGATTGCCCCTGGTGAATGCCAGGGCAGCCCAAACCCTGGGATTCTTTGCTCAGCACAGACCCATGGGCATGGACAGAGATCTCTCCTCAGTGAGAAGTGCAAGGTCAGTGCCACAGAGCCACCCTGGTGTCAGCTCTGCTGAGCCCAGGGGAAGCGCACACCTCTAACAAAATCACCATTGCCTGGGGCTGCAGTGCCAGCAGGGGAGTGCCAGCAGCTCCTGTCCCAGCTGAGCCCTCCGAGGTGCTGACTGGTCCCAGTGCAAAGGGTGCTCACACAGGCTTGGGC
Source organism: Onychostruthus taczanowskii (assembly GCF_017590055.1). Lineage (NCBI taxonomy): Eukaryota > Metazoa > Chordata > Aves > Passeriformes > Passeridae > Onychostruthus > Onychostruthus taczanowskii. The sequence goes on from NW_024504786.1 coordinate 17,011,025, forward strand.
ACACACTGCCTTCCATCCCTGGAGCATCTCCACCACTCTAAGGCAGCAGGGACCAAACTTCAGCTGATCCTAACAGTAGTTCTTCCAAAGCAGGGAAATGAAGGAAGGAAACTGCAGCACACTGTGGATCCTAATTGCATTTGCTCTGCAGGCTCTGAAATGTCAGTCAAACAAATATGCCATTGCCTTTACTGCTCTGCAGTTGCCATTTACTATTTTACTGGGAAATTATCCAGGAAAGGGATACTACCTAGAAGGGACCATTATGCTAGCACTGGAAACCAGCAATATTTCTGAACAACCCCATGGGCCCATTATCTGTTCCTACGCTGCGGAAAGACAAGAAGAGCCAGAGCGAGCCAATTTGTGTTCATGGCAGCAATTGCAGCTGCAGAGGGGATGGAGGCAGCCCAGGACCCAGCGGGCACATCTGAGCCGGTGCACGCTCTGGAGCTGTGACAATTCACACCAGAGGAGAGAGTGATTCAGTGAGTGAAGAAGGAAAAAGCCCATCTTAAAATGAGTTCTTTTATGAGCCTGAGTTTCATTATGCAACTTTATCAGAGTTTATATGAACCGGAGCAAACAATACAAAGATGCAGAACATGCCCACTCTCCAGCTCTATCAGTCCACAAACCCAGTAATTTCCAGGACATGCAGAAACCATGGGGCAGATGGGTCTTGCTGAGGTGACAAAGCCCCTTTCCATGGGAACAGCCCCAGGGAATCTTATTCTCTGGCAATGCCTCTTGCCCTCCAGAGCTCAGTTCCTGCAATACGCAGCTCCTTGATACTTAACTACCACTCTCCTAGACTTGGAGTGAGTGATTGAGATACTTAATATGCAGGATCATTCTGAATCACCCCATTTTACCACTACTTTATTTTTCCTCCAAGTCAAAAAAGCATAATAAAGGGTACTCAGCCCACTTCTGCTTACTGTAATTCCCCACCCGCTCCCCACAAAGAAACACAGATCTATCTGGATCAGATCCCATTGACTTCTAAGCAAAGCTCAGTCTGTCTCTCCCTCTCTTCAGGTAGTTAGTCCCAGAGGGCAGTTTCAGACCTACTTATAGGTTCACCCTCTGTGGACAGGATGAGCAGGGGCTGTGCCCAGCACAAGTGAGGAGGAAACCACCCATTGCCAAAAGAGGCAATTCCCACTCCTCTGGAAATCACCTTAGCCAGGAAAAGGTGTGCCCTTCACACCAGCACCTGTGAAGGCTTGCTGTTTGCAGAAGGTTCAGCAACGGTTTCATTTATGACATTTTTTGGTTGTCATCACGGTGTCTCTGGCACTGAAAGCACAAGTGGATCAATGCTCGGTTAAGCTCTTGCATCAGGGCACCCTGTCCCTGCTACTGAGACAGCACTAACAAGGCCACAGAGTGTCCTGCAAGCAGGGGACAGTAATGGGACAGCAGCAGCAGTGCTGTGGCTGCTCTCTGGCACAGGGATGGCTGTTCTGCTGTGGGCTGGCAGCTGCATTCTGTGCCTCACAGGGATGTACACCTTGAGCATTCAGTCCCTTCCTAATTCTTGGCACACTTTTTTGGCCCTAGGTATAGTTTCTGCAGACATACAAGCTGAATGAATACTTTTGGGGTTTTCTTTTCATTTTAAACGAAACAAGTGCCATGTTTTATCACCCCTTTTTCTCTCAGATTGGATTTCTTAAATTCACATGGGTTACACATTTTCATAAACCACGTTGGCTGCAGTAAGCTGCGTTTGAATCATCATTTAGAGAAGTGAAGATTTAATTTCATGGTGGAATTAAGGCTGACATTTCCTTTTTATTTACACCACACCAAGGATTAATAAGGTTACTATAACCTTAATCTTTGATAGCTCAACAATAGAATACTCCGGGACTACCGCAAAAGCTGGATTTTAACTCTTTTAATCCCATTATTGTTGATAACCTTATCAACACTGTGCTCCACCACAAAGGTGGAGTGGAAGGACCTCAGACTCTGAAATTCCTTACCATGGAGCAACACTCAGTTTAAACAGAAGAGCCAGAGACACTGATGCCTGCAGTGAGGCTCACAGTTTGCAGTAGGGCGGAAATGCTGCTTTTAAGCGCCTTGTCAGAGATCTTTGCCAAGAAAAACATTGGTCCAGTGGCATATGTTGGTGGAGCAATGCAAGGTTGCTCTAATTCCCTTACTTTGTTTTTCCCTCCTCCCATGCGACAACTACTCCAAGAATCAGACTGCCAGTCTGGCAAGTTGAGATCCAGAAACTTACTGCTAATTACCATGTTTACAATTCCCAACCTGTCTGTTGGTGCCAACAATCAAACTGCATCCTCTTGAGTGCACCAAAAGACACTTGCTGGCAGTAGTTTCCTAAGGTTCCAGGCTGGCTACATTAATTACTGTTAACTTAATTTTTGGGTATTGAAAAGCAGCTTTAATTAGTGATTCCATGGATCAAAATTATCCTTTTATGAGTTTCAAGGAATAGCAGCTTGACTTATAGACTACTTACCAACCTATGAGTCTTTTATCTGGAAACACAAGTGGTAATAAATTTATATGTGGCCTGATAAATAAAGTAGGCAGAGGTTCAGTAAAAATCACACCAGGAAACAAAAGGTTATGCCTTCCCTTTCAAGTAAAAGAAGCAGCTTTAAAAAGGCAGGTTGGATATATCTTATCATCCTCAGTAAACATTTGACTGCACAGAATAAACCACGTACCACATTCTGAAGGTATATCACTGAATCAAATTATTTAGTGAATTAAAAGAAAAAGCATGTATTTTATGAACTCAGTGAAAGAGACCCCAAACTCAAATAACAGCAGGGCACAGCCTGAGCAGAGACGCTCCCCTTTGAGCCCTGTGAGTCCTAGCCTGAGACTTCTGAAGGCCATCTGACTACTCACTTGGGATCCCTTTTTATTGAGCACATGCTTCAACCCTGCCAAAGTCAGCAGAGCACACAGAGCTGTGCAGTACCTGGGAACAGGCTGCCTACTAAAGGTCTGTGCTCAGGGCCATGCCTGCAGAGCCCACCTAAAGCCCACAATTCCCCCCTCCCCTCCCAGCAATAAATTTCTAACCTGGATTTTCCATGGCAATGGGATTCAATCTCCATGATGCTGGCTTTAAAATGTTGGTCAATTGATAAGAACTGCGCTACACTGCCTCTCTGAAGATGTTTGTCTCTGTTCACTGCCTGTCATGGAGCTAAAAGACAGAGAGCAGAGCTACCCTGAGCTCCCCCTGGATGCAGCTTGGTGCTGCTGGGGCGGGCGGGCTGCTGGCCACAGCACGGGGCTGCTCTGGTCATTCCGGCAGCGTGTGGATGCTGGTGCAGCCAACGCCTGCCTGTGCTGAGACTGCAGTCAGTCATCTCTCAGGGGTACTTATATCTGCTTATAATAACACTGGTCCTGCCTGCCTGTGTAAAGATAGGCCTAGGTGTCTGATTTTAGACCTCTTTTTCTAAAAGCTTGGTCTAACTGGTGCCCTAACAGGCTACAGTGAGACTGTCTTTTCTGCCCTGAAGCAGATTCTCCACCATCTCACCAAGACCCAAGACACGAACCAACTTCCCTGCTCTCCTGGCAGTGTTTCACAGGCTGTCAGCCACTGCCAGGCCCCTGCTCTTGCACCACAGTCCTACTCTGTGAGGTTGCAGTGGGCTACTAGGGAAAAGATAACCCAGGGCAAGATTCAGGCATATGAAAAGCAGTGTGGGGTAGGGGAAATAGAGCCAAAGCAGGGAGTAAGCCAAGGAGACAGACACTAAAATCAACAGGCATTTTAACTTACAGGGGAAGAAAGGAAGGAAAATGAATCAGTGCTCCCAGAGGAGGCAGTCTGAATCTACTCTGATCCTAAAGCAAGAGAGTGGAAGCAGGCATTTAAGAGCAGTTCATTTATACAAGGCGTACTGAATATACCGAGCAAACTACCAAAGGAGGCAATAAACCTGCATCTTAAGGACAGTCTAAAAGGAGTTGGATTGGCACTTTAGAGCAAAGAGATATTTGAGGCGGCAAAGGCAAGCAGCAGTGCACGGAGACACATGGACACAGCTCACGTGGCCCACGCTATTGACGTGTTTTCCCTCCCCAGCCCAGCCTGCTGAGCTTGATTACTTACATCTTGTGTAACTTACATAGTCTAAAGAGAGTCGGCCAATTTCCACTCAATTTATAATTTAGCAAGCAGAGGAGCTTGATTCTTCTAATTTACATAAAACATACATAAAACTGAAAACAAAATAGCTTTAGAGCATATGGGCAAAGTACACAAGAGCCACAGAGGAAAGCAGGAGTGAAGAAGGATATGGAGCAAAAGCACAGTCTGGATTGTGCTCTGCTAAGGAGTTCTGAGTACCTTATTTATGACGAATATCTCACAGACAAGCCAGTTTTCATCATCACAGGCACGTGTTGGTGGACAATCAGCACACCGACGTAACTAACCAGTGCCATAACGCTGAGTGGGGTTTTTGTACTGCATCCTTCTTTTTCTAGGTAAAGAAATACTGTTGAAAACCTTCTGCAACAATATGGCATCAGTGTGTATGAAGGTGGAACTGCCTTCCTCCCATTCCCTCTTGGACGTGTCCTTTTCTCGTGAAGAAAGGCAGGGAGCTCTCGCCCTGTGGGTAAACCCAAGTCAGCATTCCACTTCCTGGGAAGCAGCAGCGGGTCTGCGCTCTTGTGGCCATTTCTCCAGCATTCCTCCTCCATGACTGCTGGGTTCTGGCAGAGCCAGAGAAAGCATTCTCTGAGAGGAGACACCACCTGCCAAGTGTGGAAACTGGTATTCCTCCCATGGCATGGTAGGCTCCAAATCGTGCCTCTCTTCTCCATTTGCCTGAGGAGTCATCCTGGGTACTAACAATAGATTCCATGGAGGCTGGTGGAGCTCAGGCTGCCTCACCAACTTCTGTCTGAATTCAGTCATTTCCAGTGAGCAATGTATAAATAGATGCTGCCTCATTATTGATGTATATTGTGCAGAGGGTTTAGCCAGGGATGAAGCTTGCCTGCTTTCCTTTTATGGACGAAAAGCGGGATCCCAGTGCCTTTATGTGAGATCTCTGCACATGTCAATCAAACCACACCAGGAGGAAGATTCTGTGCTCTTAGGCCCATATTAAATGGCAGCCACATGGCCACAAGTCCGTGGGAACAAAATGCATGTGTGTATAGGCACATTCACAAATATGCACAACAAAAACAAATGAAAAAAGAACTCTAATGTTTGCAGCCTAATTTTTCTATTTCTTTTCAAATCCCAAGACCGGGTGTAGTCTGGGCCACTCTGACACAAATCTCATTTGACATCGTTATAAACCACTGATTTACACTAATGGAAGAGTTAGCCTCTGATTTAGGAAGCAGACCTTAGCAGCTGGCCCAAGCCTGAGCATCTCAGCCCTGCAGTCTGGCTGTAGCACATTGATACTTGCCAGCTAAATTTGATCATGAACTCTAGTGAAGGCGAGCTATCGATATTTCAGAAAGCCATTCCTCACACTTCTGAGCAGCAAACGGCCCATCACTAAGAAGGCCAGACCCTTGTCAGCATGAGCTGACTTATATGAAATGAAACACTGACCTCACTGCTAGCTCCAGAGTTAATCTCAGAAGAGAGATTTTATTGGAGAAAGCAGAGCTATTGTTCTGAGCCTCTCTACAGGGCACACGTTTAAGTTTTGCATTCAAGAAATGTGGAATACTTAAAAGAGAGTTGCATTTATAGAGCCTAAACCCGAAAAGCCTAGCTAAGTATTGTGTGCGTAGATTTATTTATTTGATTTGTTTTCCTTGGATTTCTCATCACGCCCATTCAGCATCCTTTCCCTCGCTGGAGTTTTTCCTCCCTCTCTACCAGGGAGGCTGAAGCAGAGTGAGCAGCACTGCCTCACTGCAGCTCCAGAAAAAGAAAACTAAACATGTCTATGTTCATCTCTAACTAAAGGTTTAGACTGGTCCTGTCTTCTTTGCTGGTAAGAATTTAAATAGACAGAAATGACAAGCATCTAAACAAGAAGAGCAAAAGGGAGTGGGTTTGGCTCTTGCTTCCTAGAGCAGGACTCAGAGATGCAGTTTTCATCAAGGGGCTCTTTGAACAACTGAAGGCAAATGGATTTACGTTATCACATGTGTGACACATGATGGGACAGCCACATGATGTCATAACACAACAAAGGACAATGAGAAGTAAAACCAGAAAGGATTGTACTGAAACCTTGAAGGTAATTATGTTATTATGTTCTGCATAACTCAGATCCTGGCAAACACGTGAGGAAAAAGGTCTCCTTAAAAATGGAAAAATCACCACTGTTTAAGCTGAGGTCTGAGAAAGTTTCCACTGCTCTCCTCTATAGTTCAAGACCTTCATAAAAAAAAAAAAATTAGGAAATTAAATGATCCTGAGATTTCTAAAATAAAACATGTTGAGAAAGAAAATCCCTTCCATCCCCTCAAATCTTTTGCATATATTGTAAACAGGAAGGGAGACAGCAAGGCAGTGGAGGAAGGTAGGGGAACAATAAACAGTTTTTACCACAGTGGTCATTTTTAACAACTAGAGCATCGACACTGTAATAAGTGTTGCTCCAGTAAAACAGCAAGCAATAAACAGTAAAACAGAAGCATGTATCATGGCAAATTGATGAAGAGATAATACGAAATGCATTTTCTTGGAGCAACCAGGTAAGTTATCTCCTGAAGAATGATTGTTAAAAGAAGAGTTTCCAGATGGTGGGAAGCATCAAGCCTCCCTGCTCTTACTATTTTTCACCTAAATTGAAGAAACAAAATAAATCCTTAATAATGCAATAATTAGTGATGCCTTTTTTATTTGATTTTTTATCAGCATATTTTAGGAGAATGTGAATATTTGCACAGCTACTACTATCAGTTAATCTAAAAGTAGTCATATGAAATCTACATTATCTATGTAAATGCCTCTGTAAGACGCAGTGAGATGGTTCTTTTTTTGGTAACAGGCTGCACAATTGCATGCTGTACTGTTCTGGTTCAGAATGTTCCTCTTTCTCCAATTAGAGAAGACCAGCCCCATGTTGATCACTTTATCTTTGATTTCCAATGATTTAAAAGATTGGTTTGACCTGTGATCATTAACAAACTTAGTGGTATTGTCCCAATTTAGTAAAGGAACCGCTAATATTACAAACAAGGTTATCAATCAGCCATTAATATTAAAGTCAGCTATGTTTTTCCAACATTTCATGCCTCATGCAATAATGTGAAAGGGGTGTACATTGCGTGCAACTCAGATGAGCTGATAGAGAACAACACTCAGATGAGCTGATACAGACAACTGACCCTGAAACAGATAAAAGATCTACTTAATCTGAAATACTCTTGAGTAGTTTGGAAAGTGTAAGTTACCTTTTGTGGGCCCAGCCCTTTCTTTCTAGTGGTATGAAGCACTAAGAAATTATCGGAGCCATTTCAGCTCCATGGAGCTGTGTTGCAACAGTCAGAGGCAAGAAGGCCTCCCCAGACGGCTCTCCAGCTCTCCTAGGGTGACTGCTGCTTGCTGTGTCTTGGCCAAGTTAATTTTACATCTCCCAGGCAAGGGCTTTCCTGCCTGGAGATTGCTCTGTTGCTTTACATCATCCCCACTGGCTAGAGGAGTTCACTGAAAGGAAATGTTTCTTGATAGCCATGCTGCATTTTCTTTGTACATAGCTTCGAGGTCTATTTGCACACACCAGGCAACGCTGCTTTCCTGCTGGTTTCTGCAGGAGAACGATTTCAAAAGCAGGATACTCATTTAATTTATCTATATGGGCAATACTATGTAATTTTGGCTAGGTATATATAGTCATATATAGATGTGCGTATGTATATATATAAATATATATAAACCAGCTTTCAGGTATATATTCAAGGCTCTTATTTTTCCCATCAATCAACCCGCTCTAGTTTCTGGAACATTTCACCTAATTTTTCGTTGGCTGCTTATAACTAGATACTGTTTTTCCAGGAAGCAAACTACCAAACTTGTGTGATGTTCCAGCCCTGGTTTCAACACTTCTGGCACATACTTCCAGCGCCACACTGCGATGCCTCCTCACCTACAGTCCCTGGTGCCTCACCTCTCCTCTGCCCTCTGACTCTGAAAAAGCTGGGTCACATCTACCTTCTACCATCACCTCCTAGACTCTTCTCTTTACCTTCCTCAGGATCCTCTCTGTCCTTTGCAGTCAGACTCTTTCCATCACCTCTATGAATTCTGGCTTGTTTTTTCACTTTTAGACTACTTATTTTTGGCCTGTCATTTAAATTTCTTTTGAGTCATTGTTATTATCAAGCCAACATTTATAAATAGCTCTATGCATCGCAGGTATGGGATAATCAAGTCTTTTGATTTTTGAGCAATTTGGTTACTAAATGATAGCAATAAAAAGTATGTAATCATCATGGGCGTTAGCCCAGGAAATGTTTCTACCATTAAAGCTTTCAGGAGGTAGATGATGATTCTGGTAAAAATTTATGGCTTTTAATAATGAGTGTTATGATTTACCATTACAACACTAAATGGTGAGGTGTCATAACAGCTATGGGTAATACCTGGGGGTGATGCTTTTCAGAAAAATAGTGACCTATTAAAAGGAAGAGAAGAAAAAGCCTTTTGTGTATGTAAAGACATGATCTAGTTTTAAAAAGTGCATAAAAATTTGTTGTGTACATTATGGCTAGTGTAATGTAAAAAGGCAGAGAAAAGGGCTAGTTGGCTTATTCTTACAGCTGCAAAGTATGTGTGGAGCTGTGTGGATGTACAGATATTACTGTTTTCAGCTTCCTCAAGAAAACCCTACGAACACCAGAAGCCACCTAAGCTGACATGAAAGACAATAACTTGTTATGGAAAGAAAACTTACACTCCCCTCCAAATCATATGTAGTCTTAAAAGCAGAAAGTAAAAACATCTGCATAACTGTACACATCTACACGCAACACTGTGGGCATTTATTTTAGGCAAATTTGCAGCAGCAAGAGGAATCATAACACAGATCATAAATATGCACGGTCCCTGCTGAGGTGAGTGGGTGTTGTGCCTCTGTCAGATCTGGGAGAATGGGGCTTTTCTGCTGTGCTCTAGCCTCTCTTCAGAGAGGGGTGCCTGTGTGTATATATGTATATTTATACCATTCAGGGATATATGCATATGTAAGGGCTGTAGTTTTAATTATTTCTGGAAAGAGCACCTGAAGTCCAAGGGCAGTCCCTCCCACTTAATTTAGGGTACTGCTGAGCAGAGAAATGCTCCACACTATGGGCAGACCCGGGAGGGCTGCAACCCTGCCCACACAGGACAGCAGGGACCAAAAATACTCCTTGTACTCCCACTCCCACCATGGGGCATGACGTGCCCACTGTGCCCAGGGACACAGCCCTTGGGCAGCTCCCTACTCTGGGAAGGCCCGGGCAGGGTGGGGGACAGCCAGTGTCCCAGTGTCACCTGCACTGCACCAGGGCCACTGCCACACCAGCGTCTGCTCTGCCACCGACCGCCTGCGCCGCTCTGGGGGCCTGGCGTGACAAAGACTTACTTATGGCAGCAGCCTCCTGGGCTACCCAGCAGAGAAAATTACCCTGAGATATAAATCTTCATAGGATTATGGCCTTTAAAGACAAGGCTAAGTTCAAGTAATTATTTTTGGGGTAATTTTTTAATTTAATTTTCTACCAGGATGCAGATTACAAAACACATTTTAAAACAAAAATTTAGCATTCTGAATTAATTAAATATGCCCTCACCAAAATAGCTGCTAATACACAATTGGTGCTGCCACAAACCTCATTCTAAAATGTCCTAGGAAATGCTCATACTGGTACAATTAAACCCTCTTATTTATAAAGTAATTTCTTACTATGTTCCAGTATAAACTTTTAGAGTAATTTTTGCCATTAATGAAATATTGTTAAACTACTAGAGGCAGAGAGGTTTTAGAGTTATTTTTTTAGCACACAGGATTTGCAATTTCTAAAGCAAACTAGGAAGTGTAGCATTGTAAAAAAAAAAATCCCTTTCACTAGGGGTCTAATCTTTCCCACAGTGAAATCAATTGGGACTTTGCTATTGCACTGGATAGTAGGATTTGGCCCTAAATATTTTGCATTTAATGGGAGCAGGCTTGCTTTCCTGAGCAGTCCCGTGGAAGCTACGTGCATTGCCAGGATCAGACCCACAGTACAAATAGTCACTACTTAGACGTCTGTTGTTCAGAAATGATCCCTTCTGTCCTTCAATATATATATATGTGACAGACCCCTGGAACTGCTAATAAATGGGGGGAGTCCCTCTGAGGTCATGCTATTGGGAAACATCATCCAAGAGTCCACACTGAGTATTTACACAATATTCTAGAATCATTTTGGCGAGCATATCCAGTATTTCTCCAATCGGATCCTACACTTTCACTCTTTTAACCCACATAGCATAGCAATTCCCAAAAGATTTTATAGAAGAGAAATCTACAATCATCAAAATGTTAATTTTGACAATGACAAAGAGTACATGCATTAAAAATGCATCAGCCCTGTCATTAAGGCATTATTCAGCAAAACCATCTCATCATGCTTTACAGAAAGTGACTAGAAGAAACCAAGTATAAAGAACCATTTGCTAAGCTTGTGTTTATGGGTACCAGTCCAATACACACTACACAAGGTACTCAACCAAGCAAAGAGCAAACAAATCCACGCCCTTTATGCGATGAAATGGGAACTCTTAATAGTATTCTAAGTCATGACTCAATGGAAAACGTAAACTAAAAGCTCTGACCAGAGGAAGGTTTGTAATACAAACCTGTTTTTTAAAATAGTGTTTCCACCGCTGTTCCTGCAGCACTTGTGAACGTGGCTGTGTTACGGTGCTGAACTGACTATGATTTAGCAGCTGATCGTGTCTTTTTAAAGCATAATTTAACATTATTTCTGAGGCTGTTGAACATACTAAACTACAAGGAAAAAAAATCTGCTTTCAAGTGGTATTAGAGAAACACAAGGATCAGAGTGCTAGCATCAAAGATGTGTCTAAAGAATAACAGATCCACACGTCTGTGTTACAACGAGCACTCCTCTCACTACTAAAGGCAACAGACTAAGATTGCTTTGGCAGTTTTGGAAATTATTAAGTAGAACATTGACAGCCTTTAAATCTCTAAGCAAGAGACAGAGAGAAAGACATTTTCCATCAGCCCACCTCGTGCTCTCAACGATCACCCCACGTCTGGCTTGTCCATATTAAAAATCATTCCTACCCCCATCATAGCTGAGGTTGGGGATGGATGCATTCAAAAAGGCTGTCTTATTACAGGACTCCTGGTCTTGCTTTAAAATGGCTTCTGATCTAATTCACTTAAGGCTGAAATGTAGTCTTACAATTATGACTACATGGCAACAAGACCTGGGATCATATGGGCATGTGGAGAGGCCTTGAACGGCAAAACACAGCCATGATCACACCCTGCTCCTTTTCTCTGCCAGGCTGGTGGGCAGAGGAGCAGGGGGAAAAAAGACCAGAACTATGAATGCTATGCCTGGATTTTCCTAAGCACAACATGGGAAAGACTCATCATTTGACTAACCAAATCCTGTACCCTGCTGCTGAGATTGGAGAGAAGAACAGATGCACTTTTTCTGTGTTAAAGCAATGGGGCATGTCTTGGCCAGTTATGGGAATCAACACATCCTTAGTTGTGTCTCCCACCTGCCCAGCTGCAAGTAGCATTTGGGGAGTCCTGAGCTCTTGAAAAGGGCAAAAATAAGCCACCACCTGAGCTGCAGAGGGGAAAAAACCCCTCAGTTCTGGCCCTAAACTTGTGTCTCAATCTGGGGCCTCAGAAGCTGACAAACTGCTGAGCTAGAGCTGGTGTGAAGGTGGATTCTTAATCCTGCCCTCACCAGGTTGCAGGCTGAGGATAAAAGAGCAACAGGGGCATTGCTTCCATCGAAAGCAAGCGGCCTCAGACCTCTCACAGGAGCGGCCCCACTGTGCGGCCGAGCCCCGCGGCAGCCGGGGCAGAGGGCTCCCCCGGCGTCGGGCGGCCTGCGGCCGTGCGGGCTGTCCTGGCCCCGCTAGCCCGGGCCGCTCGGCGCTCC
>NW_024504786.1:17023169-17255685 GCF_017590055.1 Onychostruthus taczanowskii
CCTGCGGGCACTGCGTGTCCCGGTGGGAGGGACCCCTGGCAGGCGAGGCCGGCCGCCTCGGCTCCCCCATCCGCGCCCCAAGCCGGAGAGGGGCGAGGGGCCGCGGACGGAGCGGGCTGGGGGCTGCCGACCGAGTACCGGGGCAGCCCGGACGGGGCGAAAGCCTTTCCCCGGCCCCGGAGCAGCCTAAAGAGCGCTGCCCGCGAAGGCGCTGCCCGCAGCGGCCGCGGCACCCCCTGCCACCCTCTGCCGAGGAGATGGCCCAGCCCTGGGCTTGCTCCCACGCACACACACACACCGGGCACCCCCTCCGCAAGAGACAGGGCGTTCGAGCTCCCCCCGCCCGGGCAGAGACACAGAATGAAACATTGCAAAGCGTAGGAAAAGATGGAAAAGGTGCTACCTTGGCAACTAGAGGAGGTGAGGAGCCAGCTGGTGGGCTGGGGGCGGTCGCGCTGCCTGCCTGCCTGCCCGCCGCCGGTACTCTCCTCGACTACGCGTATTCTTAAGCAATAACAACGTAATCCGTATTATCCACCCAAGAATACCCGTCACCGAAGAGAGTCAGAAAGCTGCTGCTGTTGCTGCTGCTGGTGGAAGTGCTGCACCGGGACAATAAATCCATAACTATAATTCGCCTCCAGAAGAAGGAGAATCCACAAGGGTTGCCAAGCGATCTTGTCCCATATCCAGTGGACGCTGAACCTTCCCATCCTAAGGAAGCGAACGAGAGGAGTAGGCATTTAATACACACACGTACAGTCCCTCTACTCTCCTGCTCCCTTACTGGAGTGGGCAAGAGCTTGCAGGCGAGATGAAAGGAAATAAATCAAAGTAAGGCTGACTTTACCTGGTGATTGCCTGGATTCTTCCTCTGTGCTTCTCTGGTATCCTATTCCCTAGCTGTATGCTCCATCAATTCTCTCTGGGAGCTTGCAAGAGATGTCATACGCAGCAACAGATTCCTGTAAGAGAGATGCACGGTTAAGCACACAAATATTACAAATCTGTTTGCATAGGTGGGCTTGGGAAAGCTCCGATAAAGCAGCAGACACGCCTGAGAGACTTTTCATCTGGGCTTTGGAAATGCATTTTACAAGTCCTGACTCACACTGACTCGATGTGCTACCGAGAGGAGGGAGGGCGGAAAGGAGGCGATGGAGAGGAAAAAAAAAAAAATCAAAGAAAAAAAATAGCAAAGGCTCCGATCTCAGCAGAGGCGCTCCTCTGTCAGGCCTCCTAGAGCCATCAAAATCTAAGGCGAAAAAGGCTTCAAAGTAGAGACTGAGCGCACTCCGCTCCCCGCGTGTGCCCGAGCGCGGAGCGGGCGGCTGCGAGGCGCCGAGCCGGGCAGGCGGCTCCGCGGCGCGGGCGGGGGCGGCGGCAGCGCACCTCCGCCCCGACACCTGCCGCCGCCCCGCCAAGGTCTGCACTAGGCGAACCGGGGGGGAAAATAACAATAATAAAAGAAGTTATTTCCGAACGGCGCCTGCGGCTCTGCCTGTCACCCGGAGCAGTTCCCTTATCAGCAGCGCTCGTGCCTGGGGGAGGCGGGAGGGGGAAGCTTTGTCTGATGATCTGCCGCGGTGATAATAAACGTTTATTGTTCGCCAACTAAATAGAAAGGATCTCTGCAACGTCATGGCACGGCACACTTCGCCTAGCGCTAAGGAACTTCTCCGTGCTATTTCACCCCGGCTCTTGATGCTAAGAACAGCTTCCGTGTGAGTGGTGGGGAGGGGGCAGTGAAATTAGCACCGCACGGTCCGAACCCGCGCAGAGCAGGGGTACTCCGCACTTCTTCAGCCATGAGTAATTATGCAGCACGCACAGCCCTCATTATCCACTGCACTCGGTGACTGACCAGCTTGTTGATTAGATTCCAACTGAAATTAATACAAGATGCTTGCTTTTTCTACAGATTTTTTCCTTAGCATGAGCCCTTGCCTCCGTTGACGTATTACCACTATGCTTCCTATGAAAACATACGAGAAGACAGCATTTGTTTTGTATCGCAGACTCTTACTTGAATTTGAAATAAATGATAAAAACAAAGAGAGAAAGAGGAAAAAAATACTTTGATAGCTACATTACCTTAAATAATTTAAAAATTATTTCCAACACACTCTCCTGTATTTTAATCTTATTTTAGGTGTTATTTTCTGTATCCTCTAACAGAGCAAGCTTTCTAGTCATAGTCTAAATGGCAGCTGGAAAGTAAACAACAAACACTGTAATTTTTCCCCGCTGTGAAACTGAAGGCTGTAACTCCATTAGCTGGCGTTGGAACTCAAATAACTGATGCAGTGGGTTTCCTTCAACTTGAACAAAAGCCGTTTGAAAAAGTGAAATGCACCGAGTCATGGCGAAAACACTCTAATACTGATACCCTAGACTGGTATTCTCCGAAATTGGGAGGCGCTCCACAAATGCATCGAGAATTAGGCAGAAATCCAAACTTTGCGTAGGGTTGGGTTTTGTTTGTTTGGTTTTTTTTTTGGTTTGGTTTTTTTTTTTTTTTTACAGAAGGGAGAATGCGATACTCGGGGACAAGCAGCACCGCGCGGCGCCAGCGCTGTTCTCGCTGCGTCCATCTGACACTGCCCTTCCCCTCCCGAACAACAGCCCCCCCACTACTCCCCGCTAATGCTCCCTGCCGAAACTTCCCGTGCCCAGCCCCGCCGCCGCCGCCCCGCACCGGCCCGGCGCACCCCCGCCGCACGCCCCGGGGCAGCGAGCTCCGCCGCGCCGCCCGCCGCGCACCTTCTCCGCGCCGTGCGGGAGGTGCCCGTGGCGGCGCGCCGCGGCACTAAATACCTTTGTTCACCGGCTCCGGAAAGCCATGTTTATCGGCGCGGCCGCCCCGCTCCGCGCAAAAAGAGAGCGGGTGCCGGAGCGCCAGCCCGGCGGGGCCGGGGAAGGGCCCCCGGGGGCACCTCCGCCTCCACCGCCGTGCCCGCGGAGGGGGACGCACACACCGCACACACACACACACAGAAGGGAGGGGATCGGATGGAGGGAATTAAACAATTAAGCTATCAGGAGCGAAGGTCTGAGCAGAGCTCCGGCTCTCCACGAAAAGCAAATTTCAGAGGGGGGAATATTGATCCCATCCGTCAATAGAGAGGCGCGATATCTTTCCGTGTGAGAAATTGTTGTGAATTAGGGGGCTCGCTGGTGAAAGGGGAGGGGGGGGGGGGGACAGGGAAAAAAAAAAAAAAAAAAAGAAAGGAAGAAGAAAATATTCATGCCCGCTCAAAGGGAGCCTCTTTCTAAAATCACTGGCAGATCGCTCCTTTTGCCACCTACCCGAGTAACCACCAGAAATCCACCTCTATTGAAGCGCTTACCCTTTAAATCCAGGTCTCGAGCAGAACTCCAACTGTGTAAAGCCAGGGAGTCATCTGATGTGTGATGGGGAATGGGCTCTAGGCAGCAGAAAGCAGCTTTCTCTCCTGGTGCCGGATTACCATGTTAACAAACCCCGTGAAGGGACCCCGGCGCCTCTGGCTGGCCATGTCTCGTTGCTTTCACACATCGGCGGCTGCTCTTGCTTCCCATGTCCCCGGCGATCGCCTCTCAGATGAATGTGGGCTTCCAGAAAAGGAGTCGGGGGGGAGAGGAGGAAAAAAAAAATCGCCTAATGCAATCAAATCGATCTGATCTACACCATCTGTCGCCTGCCACTACACACAAGCGTTAAAATAGGAAAACGGGAGACACTGACAGCTCAGGAAGGTTCTTCTGCAGAGTTCATTTTTAGCAGAGCATAATTGGGTATGGACAGCATACAGTTACCAAAGCTGCTGTTAACCATCCAGTAGAGGATCCCGAACATGCTAATGGTGGATTAATTGAGGAAGATCTGACGTGCAAGCTTCATAGTCTCTTATTCATGACTTCCCAACGGGAAAGGACCAATGCCGTGTGGGACTATGGTAACACAGAGTCAAAGAGCTGCTAAGAAAATGGCTCTGTGTTCATAGCACCTCTCTCTGATAACAAACATATGTCGACCAGAACCGTTTAGCAGGATGGGGAAAATGAAATTTTCTTAGCCGAGGTTAGCAATTCCCATCGCTTGCACTTAAAGACAAGTGAAAAATGGTCTGCGGGTCTAAGGCGCTTTCAAGCGCTGGTCTCAGGCTTTGCAGCTAGTGAAAGCAGACGGATCCTGCTCAGATGTGGGGTTAAACCCCAAATTTCTTACTTCTTACTGTCACCAAAGTGCATCCTTAGCAAAGCTCTAAACAAGTAGCTCTGCTAATTTCATCAGGAATGATGCAAGGTCGTGTTAATGCCAGGAACCCTTTTGACTTTTTCCAGCGGGAATGGGGCTTGGGCAAGACATTTCCGATCACTGAAATTTGACATAATCTCAGATAAATATGATTTGGGGGGGAACAAAAGAAAGAACAAAGAAAAGAACAAAACCTATCTTACTCTGCAGTTATTGTATTTTGGCGATAAATATTGGGGGGGGAGGGAGGGAGGGGGCGGCGAGTTGGGAAGAGACGGAGTATGCATCCAGACCTGCAATCACCCCTGCTGCCAACACTCCAATTTGGTCGCGTTTTCTAGTCTTTCCTGAATTATGAGGTTATAGAGCCTTATGTGTAATTATTAAAGCCACGTATGTACACAAGCCACAGACGCCTACGGCAGCCGCGTCTACACACACCGACGGGGAGACAAAGTGCGCTCGTCGGGATGCTCTTTTCCACTCCCTGATGAGTCCATTACCAGCAGGGAGAAGGACTACTAGGGCAAGCGAAGGCGAGCTCTCCTCCGCCCCCCCGAGCGGGCCGGGCCGGGCGGCGGGCGCGGGCCGGAGCTGTCCGCCCGCCCGGTGCTGAGCGGGGCCGGCCCCGCACACAATGGGCCCGCTGCCGCCTCCTCCTACAAAGTCTGCGCGGTCGCCCTGACAATCGCCACAACAATCAGGAAAGTTCCCCTTCGTTTCCATCTCTCCTGTCTGAGTCGCAAAGAATAACAACGCCAATAATACGAATCCAAGCAGCTGAATGTAAACGTTCCGGTAAACAATTATCATTTAGGGTAATTCTGGAGTCAACCCCATGATTCTGCTGGAAGTTTGTGTTAATATCTTTAAAGAAATCTAACAGTTATGAATTAGATTAGCCTTGAAAACGTAGTCTAAAGACAAATCAAACACTTTACCCGATCTTTTGTTTCAATACACATTAATTAAGCACTACTGCCTACCTACACAGCATTCTCGGGTCCCGGCCGCGGCGCCGAGCCAGCGAGCCCCGCTGCCTTTGTTGGCATTTGCGTCCAACTATTGCCCTCTGCAGGTCAAGTCCCAGCCGCGACGAGCGCGCCGCCGCTGCCGAGCGCTCCGCGGACGGGAGACGCCGGGCTCGGCGCCCCCGGGCCCCTCTTCGAAAAAGATCCAACTTTTGTTGGGTTTGGTTCTTCACCACGAGGGCTCAGACGTGTTTTCTTTAGGAGGGGCTACGAGTGGGGAGAGTCGGCACCAGCACTGCTCAGGCCGCCCTCAGCCTCCATTCCAACCCTGGCCAGGAGACGAGAAGACTGAACAAGGCGAGGTGCCACTCTGAAGACGTGTTGTTTCCTTTCTCCCCTTGTCTGCATAAGACTACGGCAAGCTTCCTAGGCAAACCCTGCCCTTCCCCTGGGTTTGCAGAAAAAGCAGGAAGAACCCAGGACCAAACAGGATTGAGCGGGTGGCGACACTCAGGATCCCCCCCGACTTCTCCAGTCGGGCAACTTTTCTTCGGGCACAACTTCAGAGTTTGCTTCTCTCACTCCTGATCCCAAGGAGACCTCACGGGAAGCCAGGCGGGCTGCGGCGGCGGCTGCGAGGGGGCAGCCCGGCAGCAGCCCCTCCCTCCGCCCCAGCCCCTCAACCCAAAGGGATGCTTCCTGCTCCTGCGGGGACAGCGGGAACTTTGGGCACCGCCCGGTGCCACTCTGGCAGTCACGCTCTGCCGTGCCTCCGCACGCATCGGCACCGCTTACCCGGTAACGAACAAAATGCTCTACCAGAGAATAAACCCCCAAGCAGCCCAGTGTTACGGCGTTAGGGTTTTGCTACTTAGAATTCAGGAGATTCAGTGCCTAATAAAATGTGGCCGCTCCCTTTCTTTTTCCCATCACACCTACACACGGCTTTGTAAGGACCCGCTCTATTACCCTCTCTCCGCTTCCTGCGCGGGGTTAACACCGTGCACACGGGCTTCGGCATCCGCTCGGGAGGCAAGCCGCCTGCCCCCGCGGGCTGCCCGCGCCGCGCTGCCGCCTGTCACCCCTCACATATGACGGTGTTTTCCCGGAGCCGCAGCGGGCGGGGAGGGCGGCTGGGCTGCGGCCAGGGACCCGCTCCCTGCCGCAGGCGGCCCGGGGAGGGGCAGCGGCCGCACACCCCGCGCTGCCGCAGAGGCGGACACGCGCCGGCCTTTTGTCTCCCGGCAGCCGCCGCCCATCCCGGCCGGGTGCCGCCGGTCCCGCTTTCCGCGCGTGGGGCCGCAGCCGGGCGGGACCGGGACCCGCCCCGGGAGCGCCCGCCCCGCCCGGCCCCAGGCGATGTCCCCACCCGGGTGACAGCAGGGGACGAGGGTGTGGGCAGGGAAAGGAGGCGAGCCGGGTCAGCCGCTCCTTCCCGTGGCAGGACGCCGGGGGTCCGAGGCTGCGCAGCATCTGCGCTCTCCTGTTCCAGCAGCAGGAGGGTCGCCTGCCCTCGGCAAGGAGGGGACTGAAGGCACTGCCAGCAGGCTCTCGGCAGGCGTCCCCTCCAGAGGGCTGCGCCGTGGGGGTAGGGTCCAGGCTCTGCACACAGGCTTCAGCCCTTCTAGAAGGACGCTGTGTGTGCTGCCCTGCAACCAGCCCGCTCTCCCATCCTCAGCAGCCAGCACGAGGAGTTTCTCGCTCAATGTTACCTTGACCTGTTCCAGGTCTGCTCCTGCATCGGCTCTTGAGAGCAGGGAAGGATTACCTGGAAATGTTGAATAACACCTCAAGTGCGAGACTGGTGAGATAATCAGAGAATTGAAGAGACCCTGAACTGAGGAGCCTAAAAAACAAAATATACATGATAGAATTTGAGATAGAAGTAGCCAGTCACAATGTTTTTCCTGAACATCACCTGATGTTACATCCTGTTGGTGTTCTGGCTTTTACCTGGAGATACTAGACTTGACTGACAGGCTGGTTCTCTCTTTTTCTCAGGCATGATACCCTGTTCACAAACTGATTGAGATCCATTTAAAAGCCCTTACTTTATCTGGCCTTACTATTCCCCTTGCAAAACTGTTCCAGAATCTCATAACTTGGCTTAAGATTTCCAGGCTGTGTTTATTAGGGGCCCGTTTATATCCATTTGTTCAGATGCCAATTTTGTCCTTGAACTTAATTAGTTCTGATATTTACTCCCCTCACAGTGTACTAATATTCCTTCTCATAATTTCTTTTGTTTAAATCAAGCTTTTCGGTCTTGTCTCATAAGATAGAATCTTCATTTCCCTGATTATAGCCATATCCTAGCAACTTATAAAAACTGGGTCATGACCAACACCCAGAAATTACAGTTTTCAAAAGGGTTCATTATTCTATCCATTTTCAGTTTGACCAAGACACAAGTAGGGAGAATGATTAGCATAAGGTCAGACAAACCACAATTCTCCTGACTTCAAGTTCTTTTGTAATCTATCAGGGACATGAGTTCTGAAAGGCTTGTGGTTTATAACTTGGCATTACATCAATGCACATTTATATACCTATATATCATTTCCTGGAGGGGAAGAATGGCCTTGTAGTTAAGAGGGTACATTAGAAATCTGGAGACGTGGCTTCAAATGCCAGGTCTGCCATAGGCAACAGAGGTAACTTTAGCTAGTCCTTTAGTCTTTTGCCACATTTCACCACTTTTAAATTGGAAACAGCAATCTTCCTCTTCTTGCCTCTGTTTCTTTCCCATATACTCACTTGCATCTTAAGGTCTCCTTTCTGGGTACTGCTGGTGCCTGGCACTATGAAGTTGAAATGTTTCTGTGACTCTTAAGCAGCAATCAAAAATAGACAGTACTCTTATAAAGTCTTTGGGCTTTAAGGCTCTATCAGGAAAGTTGTTAGTATCCATGCTAGGGACTGGAATTCCTGAGGTCTTCAGCTCACTGATTAGATTAAAAACACTCTCTGTCATTAAACTAATCGCAGGGACCAGCAGTAAAGCCAGAGACATTTCACTGAAAATCTGCATCCTGGCTTCTGGTTTTCAAGCCTCTGCATGGTTGAAAACCAAGTCAAATATTTTTATTATTATTATTATTATCATTATTATCATTAATGAATTAATTTAAACATAGATGCAATTTAATGCATTTTCTTCACCAGTTTTCAATTTAGAAGGCAATTTTTAACAGCTAATACTGCGAAGAAACAGAACTAGCTCAGGAAGCCCCAACAGCCCCATAGCTGGAGTGGTTCTGGTAACAACAAATGCTATCATTGCTCTTCCCCAGCAATCCAAGTATGGAAGGATGAGACTGAGCACAGAAACAGAGAGCACTCTGTTGAGCTGAGGTGAAGCAATGATATTTATGGGAGTAATTATCACAGAGAAAAACTGGAAAAATATGATTACAGCAAATTGTAACTCGCTCAGATATGTTCTTCGTTGTTAGAAATAGCTCAGCTGAGACCAAACCAATATGAACAACAGACTGGGAGTGTCAGACACTGATTCTCTGGAGGCTGATACCATCAGACCCTCTGAGCAGAACATGATCCAGCTTTAACATATTAGAGAGATTGGTGTCAGCAGCCTGCATCTCTTCCCAGCCATTGTACTCGCTTCCAGCAACCTAACAAAATGTGAGCTGCTGGGCTCCCCACTGGAAAAGCTGACCTGGGGATGCTGTCCCTCAAGACCACCGGCAAGAGAGGCATCGGTCTCTCAGAGCTGGGCAGTTGTGGCAGCTGAGTGCGGCTGAGCAGCTGGCAGAAGGTGCTCAGGTTTCAGAGTGTGGCCGTGTAGGTGAGCAGGGTGATGTGACCACGCACAGCACCCACCTCTGAGCTGGCACTGCCTTCCCGTTCGCTTCCTTTCTGGGCTTCAGCTGCTCTGTTTGACAAATGTGTGAAACCTCCAGAGCGCTTCTGCCGTGGGTGCAGCCATGGACTCGCCTCAGTGTGTGGGGAGTGATGAGCACCCCGGCCACAGGATGGGTTCTGCTGAAGGAACTACAACTGCCCAAAACCTGTAACGGGGTGTTGAGTCTCAAAGACCTTAGAGGAAATGAACTATAAACTCTGCAAGCTTGGAGGCTTGTGTTGGAGGAGAGGATATGGCTAAGGAAAGGAAACATTGTGATTGCTCTGCAGCATTCTGTGAGGCCTGTGTGCAGAAGGGCCTTCAGAAGAAGACTTCACACTTTCATATTCACGTGAAGTCCTGGCTTAATGCAAGTCATCTGCACCATGGTAAATGTCTTGCCAAGTCAATTGTTCTTAGGGAGGGACATTCATCACACTTTTGTGGTTGAGTATTTTACACACTTCATGCAAGTAATATCTTGCAACTGATGTTTAGAAATTTTTAGAAGCAATAACCAATATTGTGTAAAACCAAAAAATATCACTTAAAGTAGTCAACTGTTAAATGTACCTACCCCATGGACCAGATGCATCAAAGAGTTCTTCAGGTGTCTTGAGAGCTCTGTAGGTGTTATTGCTGCTCTCGGTCTGTGAGAAGAATAATAAATGCTATTTACCTTTTAATTTAAAAAAAAATACCTTGCAAATTAAAGACATGCTCTTGCACATGAAAATTTAGTTAGCATCCAGTTAGCATCCATTTTTATTGTGCAGACTATGGCTCTGTAACAACCTATTGAGCCCACAGCCATCTGAACACACATTGCTGCTTCCCTTTTCCCCTACATTTTGGGTATGTGTTAGATTTTGTCACATCCGAGGGGAAAAATTCTGTAACTAACTGCTAATGCTTAAGCAGATCTCCTGCTTAATATTCTTTCTGCTTACAAATCCCTCTAAATATATTGGTGTGTCCTGACAAAGGCAGAGGAGCAGTTTTGGACACTTGTGTGACATACGTCTTACTATCTTACGTAGAAAATTTGACAGTGAATGACAGAACACCTTAGAGGGATCTAAGAAGATGATAAAGGCAACAGCTTTCACATGAATACAGAGTCTAGTTCCTAACAGTTACAAGCTTTTTTTACATGCATCCTTGTAATTTGACATTTATAATTCACTGTAGTGCTGAATCTCTGTCATTTTCTCACCATCAGGTTCTCTATACGTGGATGTACATGTCCTTTCTAATTAGCATACCTATTTGAACATTTAATCTCGTCTCTCAACCTTATTATGCAGTTGCATATTGATCTGTTATGTATCAACAAACGATTTTGGTATAACATATACAGTTCTGTGTTGCTTCCCTCTCAGAACAGGTGCCTATATCTTCTGTTTTCCTGGTTGCAAACCCACTTTGTGAAAAAAAGCACAGTAATTCACAATGGATTTAATAATGGGTAAAAATAAATATCCTGCAATCCTGCAGAGAAACATTTACCCTTGAGATTATATATGTGCACACACACACACACAGAGTGATTCCTTTACTGTGCATAGCATCTTCCTCATAGGGAGCACCTAAGACCTTTTCCTAGGCATTGATGCCTTTGCAACACTGATAAACATTAGACCTATTTTATCCTTGGAGAAGCAGTGCAGAAATATTGCAGAACTTGCTCAAGGTAAGCAAAGAAAACAGCGAGACAGCTGCAGACAGAGCAAGCCCCGAGGTCTCAGCTCCTGACCTGAAGCCCACTGGAAAACACAATCAATATGAAAATCAGGTTGCATCTGCAGGCCCCGGTTGCAGGACTGACCTTTCACTGCTCACTCATCATTTTGCATTAGTAGCTTGGGTGGTGCCATGCCATCGCCTGATATTCCTGTTTATTAGTTAACTTAGTTGAGATTTAATTCAATTGAAATGAAACCTTTTCCGTGGCACGTTAAAACAGGCAATGAAGGACGCACCTTTTATTAACAGTCATACTGATACTGAAGTCAAATAAAGGATTTATTTTAATGTTTTAAATACTATGGCTTTGTATTTGAAATAGGGGATATTCAAGTGGTTGTACTGCTTAGAGCACAGAACTAAAACCTTCCCTTCTACTGGTATTTAAAAAGATATCTTAGGGAAGAATTCAAAGAAAACTTTTTGCAGCTTTCAGCTGAAGAGGAAAAAATGTAGTATATACAAATACTGAAAACCATTTTAAATGCTGTTAATGTAACTTGTGGTTTCGACAGATAACAGGTTTACGTTGAAAGGAAAACAAAAGCCACTAGCAGATCAGAAGAACTCGCCCATATAGTTGAGAAGAGTATACAATGGATAAAGACTATTTTAAAGGAAAAGAGAGCAGGCACATGGATGCCAGTCTGTTGTTCATACTGTTCAGTGAAAGAGCTGGGAGTGTTACAAGCAACCAGCTCTGTCCTGACAGAGCCCAGCCTCAGACTGGGCACCCAGGGCAGATCCTGCACTGCCTCCTCTAAAGGTTTCCCATTTAGTCATGCAGTATTTTCAGTGGGGAAGGAAATCTGCTCAGGACATTACTTTTACAAATATTGATCTTTACTTCTGCTGATGCATAAAGCAGATGTAAGCAGCACAAGAAAGATTTTGTTAATGTACTTTTTTTTTTTCCTTGGGCCTAATTATTGATCTGCAAAGTTCCACTTGGTTTTCACAAGTATAATACAAGAAATGGAAGAAACTAAGTTTGTTTTTGCAGCTCTCTAGTCTGAGCATCTTTTTCAAATGACCTTGATGGTGCTGGTTGGCAGTTTACCTTTTTATATGGCTTTAAGTGTCATCTAAAATACTGTCCTAGTAGCACCTAATAAAAAAATTATTCTTATGAAGAGATGCCCTGGAAAATATAAATAGCATCAAATAGCATCTAAATATTCCTAAATACAAAATGGAGAGCAAGTGATTAATTTATTCATTTTAAATTTAGAAGAAAATATATGCATCATATTTTATATTTATACTCTCACTGTGCTTATATACATATATATATATGTTAATCTTTAAGAATCACACTAGAAATCTCTTCTCTCCTTTAATATCTGACTTGGGAAAAATTCCTATTCAGCCAGTGAAGATTTTCAGTAAGCAGAAAATGATTAAGGATTTTAGAATACATTGCCTGGGTCAGAAGTATCTTTGGAAACAAGACAAGTCTGTGAATTTTTAGGATTTTTTCCACAGCAGCTGAATATGAATTGGAGGGCTTCCAAATCCAAGAAGAACAATGCATTGCCACAGCCTTACTCACAGAAAGCCATGGAACAGTCCCAAAGAAACAGCCAGAAACACTATAGGTTCACTGCAAAA
The DNA here is from genome assembly GCF_017590055.1 of Onychostruthus taczanowskii. Classification (NCBI taxonomy): domain Eukaryota; kingdom Metazoa; phylum Chordata; class Aves; order Passeriformes; family Passeridae; genus Onychostruthus; species Onychostruthus taczanowskii. The sequence continues at coordinate 17,035,603 of NW_024504786.1, forward strand.
GTTTGTGTAGCTTAAAAAGTAGGATAAAAAGTTTTTTCATGAATGTGAAATATAGTTTTTCTTTGAAGATAATCTGTTTTTTGATTAAGAGTTCTCTTGGTCCCAAGTCCCTGTTTTGCTGACTTTTTTTGCTTGGTCAGGCTTCCTATTGCCATTTCTGAGATCTGGGAGTGTGATTCTCCACTTCCAGCATCCTTAAATGCAGAGTTCTTCCAGCATTTTGTAAGCCTAAATCAGGCCACACAACAAAATTACCTCTTGAGTTCTGCTTTGTGGCAGAGAATCCGTGCTTTGCCCTGAGGCAGGTGAGCTGCCCCCGGGATCAAACAGCCAGGCTTCTCAGAGGCCATGCCTTAGCTTAGGTCTGCAGCAAAAAGAAGTGCACTTTGTACTTGTGAACATTTACATACAGTATATGAGAAGTGCTGCAAGAGAAAGTTCGGAAGTGTGAGCCAATGTATCATTCTCTTTCATGTAGCTCTCCTATTTTCTCATCCTATTACTTCAGATCAGCTCTAATCTCATATCTAAACAGTCAGTCCAAAGGGAAAGTGCCTATTTACAGGCTGGATTAAGAGCTTTAACAAAAGGCAAGGCAGAAAGTCATTCATTTACCATATAAGAAAAAGAATGTCTTTGTATTTTATCACTTGCCAGCATCTTCCAAACCTTTTCTTTGTGTTGCTCCCCTTCCAAACAGAAAGTAGATTGGGAAGTTCCCGTCTTGCGGAATGGATCAAGAAAAAGAAAAAAGCATATTGTTCAGCTTTCCCTTTTTGCCTCTAATAGGTTTACTTTTGCTTTACCCCTCAGGGCTCCTGCACATGTGTTCAGCTGAAACTGCTGCCTTGTTAGACCTTTTCCCAAGACTTTCCTGAAAAAGCAGGCATTTGGAAGAGAACAAGAATGGAAGATGAGGGAAGTGCTGGAGTGAGGGAAGACTGAGTTTCCTAGCCAACACAAGGACCAGTCCCTGTGCAGAGCACAGCAAAGGGAGGAGATGCCCCAGGCACTGGTGGAGGGGACAGGCAGTGGGCAGGGAAACACGGCACAGCAAGAGCTGCAGCAAGAGAGAACAAAGGAGGTTCAGTGGTGAAGGGATAACACAACACATGGAGTGAGCGTGGAGGGGAGCAGGGAGCCCCTTCTCTCAGCAGCCACTACACAGCACATCCTGCCAGGGCTCTCTCAAACAAGCACTGCCAGTCCCCAGGGGTGTAGCAAGAGAGGGGTGAAAAAGGATTGCTCCATCTTGGATTATTTATCTTGGGGGACAAACTAAGATAGAAAACAATTAAGGGTTAGTTTAGGATAATCAAAACTTTCAGTTTTTCAGATATCTAAATGATGGCTTTAATTTATTTTTCAATCTGTTTGCTATAGCATTTTTTGAAACAAAATCCGTAATTTCCAAATAGCTGAAGCTGAACACTTGTAATTATTCATGAAAACAAGACCCCTATTTAAAAAAAAAAAATAAAGAAGAATAACTTTCTTGATAAAACAGAAGTCAGGAGTAAGAAAAGATGAACTTAAAAAAAAATTCCTAATGATACACCTGAATGGAGAAAAACTGAAGGCAGGCAGAACAGAATGGAGCCAGAGGCAAAGCATTATTTTCTGAATCTTTACTCAGGCTCATACCCCCAGTATGGCTCAGATTTGTAAGGTTTAACCTGGGTGAGCTTATAAACTCAAAGTTCTCATTAACTTTTACTCCTTGCAACTTGCCCCAAGCTGCCTGCAGCTCTGCTGAGCTGCCCAGGGGCTCCACCCTGCAGCCCCAGACACTGTCTGGGCATCGGGGCCCTTTGCCAGCACAGCCCTGGCAGGCCCTGAAACCCCTCATTTTTTGTGCATACTCTGGTGTCTCCTAACAGCTCCACTTCACAGCTCCCTTTCTCAACCCCAGCACCTTCCTTCACCTTCTGGTAAAATTCCTCTGCCCCAAACTCCATTTTGGCAGGCAGACTCAGGCAAAGTAATTCCCCACCTAATGGCCTCTGGTGTGTGCATTAACCCAAATCACCTGCCTGAGCCACCCAGGGTGAATGATCCCTCATTACCTCTGCTCTGGGAGATGGATAACACCATCCTGACAGCTCAGGGTGGGTTTCATCTCTACAGACACTTCCATGATAAAACAATTAATCATGTCAACCAGCATTTTTCATTAGAACATCAGTGTGGGCAGCATATTTTTAATAGCGTTCATTTCTCATCGGTGCCTGTTTGGTTCATCTCACCTTCTCACAATTAACTGAATTACCAGTTTCAGAGACTGAAGGGAATTTCTTCCATGTTCTTCCATTTTTCCTCAATTCATCACAACATTGGCAGGAATTCTTGAGGCATTTTGTTCTTCTCTGTAGTATGACACTTCAGCAAACTTTATTTAAGAGAATCCCTACCCTAGCATGTGGATACTGACCTTGTTGCCCTCTAATCTCTTTTAATGGCTTGTTACTGTTGTGACATTTGACCTCTTGCTCTTTATCTCATTAGCTAGGAGGCTCAGAGATGTGTTGGAAGGCCCATGGTATGAGGTGTGGTGTACAGCACATACTCAGTAGAACACCCTTGACTGCAGCAGGAGGGAACTGGCTTAGATGGCCAAACTGGTCTCTGCCCAAAAGAACTTCCCAAGGACCTCTCCCATCTTCCACTCGAGCTGATGCAACACCTCTGGCTTACTCCAGTAAGAGATATACCAATCCAAGATTACGGCTCATTCCAGTGGGAGTTGTACCAATCCAGGATTGAAGCACATCCTTCCTTCTTTCTGCCATTCATGCGTGAAGAGGCACGACCAATGGGGCTCCTTCCCCAGAAACAATAAGAGAAATCCTTGATTTTATTGTGCTTTCCCCCTCAATGAATGTAGCTTCTCTTTCTTAAGTCACTTGCCTTTTTGCAAAACAAGAGGACTCATCACAGCTTTTAAGTGGTCATAGGCACTGCAATACAAGCTAGCGCATTCCACATTAAATCAACATTAGAGTGAGGAATGAATACAATCTACCCAACAAATACTTTATCGTGAAAATTATTAAAATTCATAGCTTAGAGGTGTGAATGCTTCTTTAAGAAAGGTACTTATGTTATCCCCAAAATAGCATCAGTATCATGTGATGTTCCAGTTGCTATGGTTACCACAAATTTGTTATTTAATAGCAAAGAAAATAGATGCACAAAACATGCTAATTATAACTGGTACAAATTTTTCTAAATGTTTTATATGAATATGCATGCATGTTTTATGCATAAGGAATAGGAATGCCCCTTTTCAAATAATTCTTCAAGTTTTTAGAAGCATTTTAGTAACTGGCAGGGAAGTACATTGTGTGGTTCTCAGCAGCAAAGAAAAAGGAGTCTGAAAAATTGAAGACGGGCACTTGTCTAAAACCATGCAGTTTTGTATTCAAATAGCAAAAGAATCCTGAAAACTCAAGAGGTTTAAATTTGTTGAACCTTGTACTTTCCCAACCAAATTTGCTTTGTTTCTTCTTCATTGCAAAGAGATTGAAGTGCCTGAGAAACAGTTGCAGGACCATTTGAAGTTGCATTTTATGAAATTGTAATGTTAATACAACGCTGATACAGAAACCAAAGTGCTCCAGTCACTGCCAGAATCAATACAGCTCGATACAACTCCAGCCTCGCTCTGCCTAGAGCTCCTGGGCTCCCACCTGTGTGCAGCAGTGCACTGCCTCCACGGGCTGGTCCCTGCTGCTCCTACTGCTGCTGGCTCCCAGCAGGATGCACCTCAGTGTGCCCCACTGCTGCGGGGCCCGGGGGGCCCTCCATGGGCTGGGAGCTCAGGTGGCACTTGGCAGAAGCACAGGCTGTGAGCACAGCATGGAAAGGTGCTGCTGTGGACTTCTATCTATTGCAAGAAGTACATGGGCTGGCTTTTGTTGTGCAGAGGAGAGATGGAAGGGATATGTATGCAAACAGCTCTCGTGTAATTCCCCTTTCCTTTCTGTTCTCCACCAGATGCTCCCAGAGGTAAGTCTGGGGGACACAATGCATGCAGTACTTTAAGTGCTGGAACTGTAAAACTCACCAGCCTGGCAGGGTCCTGGGGAGGAGCAAGAGAAATCTCATTCCTTTCCTTGGGTAGTCTGTGGCCATGGTGAAAAGACTCTCAAGCCTAAAGTAAACAAAGATATGATTGTGAGTCGTGGGAAGAAAGTAACTGGCTCACGGCTGGTGCAGGAAAGCTGCCGGCAGCGGCCCCGTGTGCAGAGCCAGATGTGGTTCAGGGCTCTGCTGGGTCCGTGCCTCACCGCTCATCCAAATTCCCACCTCTTCCCAGAGAGGAGGGTGGTGCACATGCCTTTGGGGCAGCAGTATCATGTGGCAGACTCCGCCGCACTCGGGGGTCATTGCTGCAAATGTCACCACTGTCACTTGAAATCAAGCCCGCTCCTCTCATAGAGGCTTTTATCTCTCCCCTTGCGAGGCCACACCAGCCGTGGGCAGAATTGAAGTTGTGTGCATGCATTTCACTGCCAAATGGCCGTACCTAATGGCACCAATACTGAAGGCACTTACTGATGCTGCTGCTGGTTGCTCCCTTTCACACTCAGAGCACATGCTAGCTGGCTGCTGTATTTCTGATGTTGTAGTGTCAGTGATACCGACTGAAAAATCTTCTCTGTGGCTTGCTGTCATACTGTGATTGATATCAGCTGTAACAAGAAAAAATGTTATGGCACTGTAATTCTGCTTGATGCAAGGTAGCCTGATCTTTACCATTTTGCAAAGATTATAATACACACTTAGTTTCATAAATAATACCCTTTCACCAGAGTCATGTAAAGTGGAAGAAAAATTGGCAACTAAACTTTTGAAACTTCTCTGATGCAGGTGTTGATGTTTTCAAAGCAAAAGGTTAAATAATAGGATAAAACCTCACTTGCCTCACTTATGAGCAGATGTGACTAGTAAGAACTCACTAGACCAGCCCTTTTGGGCTGGTTTTCTGTGCTTGCCTGTGCATCATAGCAGCAGCAGGGCGCCAGCTCCTGGTAGAGACACTGCAGCCGAGAGAGCAGTGAGGGAGCTGGGGGCTGCTGGGCCAGCTGTGACTCCCAGCCTCACACAGAAGCAGAGGGGAATATTTACTCTGGAATATTCTCTGTAGAGAAATTCACCCAGAGAAATTCAGAGCTGGGGGACCCACACAAATAACAATGCTCACTCACTCACCTGGCTATGGAATGGACCCTCAGACAGGGATGGAGGCTCAGCTCTTCCAGGCCCCCCAGGACAAGCAACAGACAGCAAATGACATCCCCAACACATTTTCTTCAAATTAGAGCTCTCTAGGTGAGTTGGGACTTAGGTTTCCAAGTGCCTTTCTAAAGATTCTAAATTGTATTGGCTTTTTCATGCTTTTTAATTGAATAGTTATTTGGATGCGGCAAAAATGAGCAAACCCCAGCACCATAACCATGAGAAAATGTTCTCATCAGGTAATCATTTATTAAAACATTTTAACCAGCTGGTATGAATATGATTGTCAGTGGAAAATGACAGGGAAATATGTGCTTCCATCTGCACTACCAAGCCAGGAAACATTCCAATGTAGGAGTTTTTCTTCATTATTGTTGCTCTTCCATACCCAGAACAGTGTACCTGAGCACGAGCCCTCCATTGGCGGGGCTTGGGATGGGAGCAGAAGCCTGAAAGGGGAGATGCAGCCCCATGCACTTGTCTGCCTTGTGGCTTTGCGCTGCTCTGGGCTGCTCATCTCAGACCAAAACCCTCACACAGCCTGGGGCCAGTGCAGTTTTATTTCACCCAAAGGTGGACAGCCCTTCACACAAACCTATTTAGAGCTAAGCTCAGATTTCAGGCAGGGGTTTGCCAGGGCTGTCTCAAAGGAATGGGCACGTTGGCAATGGGATTTAGTATCCAATGGTACTCTGCCAAATCCATGAAAGATTTTGCATGGCAAGAACAGGGTGTAACTCCAAGGCCATGATTATTTTCCATGTAAATGTCTGTTTCAGTTTGTGCTTAAATGATTATCTGTCATTGATTTGTGTGCCTAACTACAACTGCTTCAAGCTGTTTTCAATTATTCTGTTCTCAATACGATGCGATCCCAAGGATTAGCCATACCGAGTGCCACAAACCACCTTGCAGCAACAGAGTCATAAACTGAAGAGGATAGAAAGGATTTTAATAGGAGATTAAAAGGAAGAAGTGACTCACTGGATGAGAGAAAAGAGGGAGTGCGCAGGCTTTGACTGCAGGAGAGCTGCTTTGTGATGCCTCTGAGTGCACCGAGGACCCCAGGTTAATATAATAATTCTTCTTTCCTTATCATGCAGGTCTCGGGTAATGATTTCGTAATTAGGGGTGCACTTAAAAACAGAAATGAAGCACGGTTTTAAATGAAGCATGCGTTCTGTCTTTGCACTAAGAGGAGGTGGCTAGTTGCAGGGTAGCATTGCACACAGCTTGCTTCCTTGTCTGCTGAATTCTATGCAAATTTTATGCTTCTTTTTCTGTCTTTCTAATTGAAAACCTGCACTTTTGGAGAGAAACTGTATTTCTCCTTGGCAGTTTTCTCTTTCACCAGGACTGATATTTTAAGAGCAAACAACGTTCATCTACACCAAATCCTGTGTCCTCTGGAGGGGCTAACCTGCACTCTCCCAGACCTGGTACCTAGGTGATACACAACACTGCTGCCAACAGCTGCTCCAAGGTTTGTCAGCTAGGATTGGTAACACAGTCTTACAGCAACCAGGATCTCAGAGTGCTCCAGAGTTTCTATTTACACATACTAGGAAGTCTTCATGTACTTGGGCTAAGATCCTAGTTGTTGCTGAGTAATTAACTACCTACACTCCTGCAGTAGCCACTTGTGACAGCATCCATCAGCTGGGAAAATGTAACTGTTATTGAATTGCTAAGAACAGCCATTAATAGTCTAACTTTCAACCAATTTAAATATTTGAACTTTCAGAGTGCACAGCTGAGATGAATAACATGGAGAAGCACACTCAGACAGATTAAATCCTCTATGGATTCTATCAATACAGAGAGTGGAAAGAGAGGTTATTTGTCTGACATACAAATATATATATATATATTTGTAGCAGATAAAATCAAATGTGTTATCACTATCTGCACTCTGCTATGTATATTTTAAAACATTATGAGTGGATAGGTACATATACAGCAGTAGTTTACAAGAGATAAGCATCATTAATTTCCACACAGCTATATGTTTTCATGGGCTTCTTAACCTTTTAATATTAAGTAAAATAGCAACTACAGCACTATTCTATATCCTTGGGAATATCACAGTTTTGAAACATTTCTGTTCAAAATACAGAAAATGCCACTGCAGTAAAGATTTGGAAAGTGAGGTACATGACATAGGGAGTTGGGGATTGGATTCCCAGCTGATTTTCAGGACTTGCTTGATCTGAATTGATTGAAGCCCCAGAGGCAGGCACAGTGCCAGCAAGAGGAGAGGTGCCTACAGAGCAGGATTCTTGACCCATTGCCACCTGCCAGGCTGCCCTGGCAGAGGCTTCTTACCTGACCAGAGTTTCTGGGCTTCAGGAAATGTGGTGACAATGTGGAGTGGTAACTCTTCTTCTGGAGACAGCTGCCTCACCTTGTCTGAGAAACTATTTCTTTTTCTAGGCCAGCATTCAAAAAGCTGTCAGATCGCTTTAATCTGTTGAAATTTGAGCAAATTCAAATAAAATATGCCAGTCTCCAAAGCAAAGCCAAACTCTAAATGCCCCAGTACTGAATCTATAAGATCAATAAAAACAACAGGGATGTCTGCAATAGCTTTTTCAGAACACAAACTAGTTGACTCTAAACAAAGCTTTTGTGTAACTAGACTTTTCCCATGGTACACCATAACCTTGTAATCAGTCTTCAATCTCTTCTGTAACTTTCAATAATAATAAGATGCAATGAAGTTTGCCCAAATGAAAAAAAAAAGTATAGAGAAAAGACCAATCATCCCCATGGGGCAGTGGTGGAAAACAGTGTAGAACAGGATGTCTGATGTTCTCCTGTTGCAGTACCATACGGTGAGTGAATGATTATTTTCCAAAAAAGAAAGGTAGCCAGCTGAACGTCAGTTTTCCTGGTGAGGTTCAACACATCACTACTTTAAAATTGAAAAGAAAAATGGTCTGAAAAGAAACAATTAGTTGAAGGGGCATGGTAAATAGCTCAGGTACATGTTGGAAATCCACCTGCAAAAGTATTTTAGAACCTATCAAGCTATGCTCTTTGACCTTCCATGCAGCAGGATTGCATCTTTTGTGTCTCGAAGTTCTCACTGACAATTACAATTTAAAAGTCTGAAGTGTACATTGGCAAAGAAGAATTTCCTGAATGCAGGTAAGTGAGCCCAGAGTTGTTTTGACATGACTCAAAGGCTGTTACAGATGTAACAAAAGGAGATGAAGAGATTCATCTTACCTTGTGACTCGTACTTGATTATTAAGACACGCAGTAGAAAACCCCAGAGGCAGCAAGGTGCTGTGGGGCACAGCAGGCAGCAGGGAGGCAAACACGCCCTCGTGGAAAGGGGATGAGAAACACCTCTCCAAAGGACCCAGGGGTGTGTATGTACAGTGAGTGAAAAACGTCCGAGTACCCAGCTCACTTCTGCACTGAGACAAAGCTGCTGACACCAAAAAGTGACTAAACACTGAGAGAGAGATAGCAAGAGGGAACAGAAAGAGAAGGGATGCTCCTGCTGCTGGGGGCAGCCCCAAGCTGCTTCAGCTGTGGCTCTTGCTTATGCAAGGCTTGCAAGATATGCACGAGGAGGCTGGTGGGAAGATGGGCAGGAGGGAGCACGTCTGTTTCCTGCAGCACCTGAAGTGCTCCGGTAAATACAGAAATGCTTCAGTAAAGACAGACGTAGGGCACAGCCTGCAGTTCAGCAACCTGAAATACCACTGTGAAGAGGCAGCAAAAAAAGAATGATCAAAGCACTGTCGCTCATCTGAGTTCTCCACAGCAATGGCAATGTTTTGGGCACGGCCAAGGTGTCCCCAGTAAATGCTCCTCAGGAGGCAGGAATAGTGGCTGCCCTGGCAGGGCTGGCTCCTGCCCTGCCCCCACTCACACAGGGCCATCTGCACATCATCCTTAAATAACACAGCTATGGGAGTACTTTGAATTGTCATATAAACACCAAAAATGTCTCAGACTGATGCCCAGATACATGTATTTCATGAGAATTGGGCCATTTGCTTGAGAAAATTCTTGAATTGAACAAGCAATTTATAAAGCAAAACCTTTTTTTTTTTTTTTTAACTGAGTGCCTCATCATTGTAAAGCAATAGAGAGCCCTCACCTTATCACAGAGCTCTCCTTCAGTCACAGCCCTGGGGCTGCTAGATAGCTCATTGCTGTGATATACTTTAACGGGTGTCATTCCTTTTTAATAAGCCCAAACAAAACAGTTAATAAATCCAAAGGTCTTCCAATCAGTATATCTCTAATTCTTGGCTTTCACTTCTTCAGCAGCACTGATCATCTTCTTGAAACTCATGGCATTCTCATAACTCTCTTGAAATAATGATCAGCGTTGCAGGCTTTGATTCAACACTGACGCGACTTTTCTGCACGTTTGGCTGCGCAGCGTCTGCCGCTGAGTCACATCTGATTTACACTCGAGATAAACGACATCATCCAGGGTAGCCTCTGACTCTGACAGGAGCACCCACTAATCCACATTGCCAACAGGGTTTTCTATCACCATCAGTCTGGAGCACGCCAGCCCGGCTTTGGTCTCCATGGAGATTGTTATGAAATATATTAATCCATCATCTGTTGGTTCCCAAAAGGATCTTTGGGAGTTTAGCAGCTCCATGGACCTCACACTCCCTGAAAGAGGCACTGTGGATTTCTCAGGCCATGGATTTCTCGGCAGGAGCAAGGAGGACTCTTTAAGAAGTGGTCACCTTTGCCATGGCTTAGGGGAAATCTCTGCGAGAAGATAGCTCTTCTCTGTATATTTAGTGAATAGATCTCTCACAGTATTTTTTCCCTCTTTTTTTTTTTTTTTTTGACAGTCCTTAACACTTTTCTCCTCCCACTTTCTGGTGACATTGCAAAATATCCACACTAAAGTGCATTCTGTTAGCAAAGTAAAATGGCAAAATGGTGTATTTTAGGTAGAAGTGTAAATGATATACTTGCAAAACCCAGAACCTGAACAACTGTTCATGGGAAAGGCAGCTATTTCACACCAACCATAAATGAGAGCATTGTCAGGTATCAAAATGTGCCAGAATAGAAAGAATAAAAAAAAACACCAAAAAAAAAAAAATCAAAAAAAACCCCCCCCCAAAAAAAAACCAAACAAAAAAACCAAAAAAACAACCCACCCAAAAAAACCCCAACCAAACAAAAAAAGAAACCTAAAAAAAAAGTCAGTTGAAATTTAAGAGTGCAAACCTGAGATGTCCCAAAGAGGCTGTAGTGTCATGCTAGCAGCTGCTGTGGCTTGCACTGGCTGGATCACAGAGAGCCCCTGTAACCCCCTCTGCACAGCAGGACCACCACCAACTGCAGCACTGGCCTGACTGGACATTTCCATCACAGGAAGCTCCCAGCAAGGTCCTCTCAGCTTTAAATTCAAGGTTTGTCAGAGAGTTTGGTACTGAATTTTGATACTCACAGCATCTGAGGGGATGGGCCAGGGAGGCTTCTGACACACCTCATGTGATGAATAAGTTCCTCCAACATATTCTGCAAATTATGCAATAGAATAGCTGAACTTTACTGTGATTTCACTTTATATTTACAATGTATCTTATCTTAAAGATGAAAAATTAATAGTTAAAATCCTATTCTCTAGATCAAAGCATCTCTTTGTTGTTTGTAATGAAACACTTTGACTCTTACCTAAGTTTTCTGTTCAGACTGTCCAAGAATTCAAGTGTTTCATTATAACAAGTGGGAGATGCTTTGATCTAGAGAATAGGAGGCTTCAGATATTTGCTTAATAGCTATCAAAGCTAATTATTCAAATAAAAATAATAATATAGAAGTAGAGGATAATAAAACAGTAGAATATTAAATAAGTAATAAAAGGGCCTGGGTTGATAAATACCATGCCATATTCTCACACTAATAATATTAATGAAGAGTAACTGCTTATATTATAGTAATGTGTATGAGTATAATGGATTGTACCCCACGAGACCTGATTGTGGGCTGAACCTCAAACTATCAGGCAAAAGAGAAAGATGCTCCTAAAGCCTTACAAGATGAGGCAAGAGACAGAAGTGGGGCACAGCAAATAAATGGTGCCATGCACAGGGAAACAGGATGATAGTGAACAATGGGACAGGCAGGAAAGGAAGAGCTCAGCTCTAGTTAGGAAAAGAGGGCCTGGAGACTCACTGTGGGATGGGGAGGAGGATGCAAGGTGGCTGCTTGCAGGATGGTCCCCTCAAAAGGGGGAGGAGCTGGGGGTGCAAGTCTGAGCCCCCAGCACGAGGGCAAATAGAGCTGGCATCAGGGTCACCCCAGCTGGCAGTAATTAGAAGCTGTTGATAACTGGATCCATACTGTCACAGAGCATGAAAATGAGGACAACAGGTAACTTTTGGTGAAATGCTGAAAGAGGAGAGGGAGGAAGGATGGACATAAAAAGGGGAGATTGATGGCTTAAGAAAATAGTACTCACAGTGTCATTTTAAGTGGGCACCAAAAGACCTATGTTGCATTTGTCAAGGCTGGATAAAAAATGTGTTGCACTAATTGAGACACAGAAGATGCTAGACAAGGACCTCAGCCATGGGGATGGACAGGAAAGGCAACAGCTTAGTGATGCTAAGAAGGAGCAGTCATTGGGATTATGCCATATCCTGGATGTGAGGACCTGAGAAAGGATCTGAGTCAAAGATGACACACAAATTATGGGCCTGAGCGACAAGCAGGGTGGTGAGGTTGTCTGCTGTGATCAAAGAGGGGACTAGCAGGGAAGACATGAACTGGGGAAGATTAAAAGTTCTGTCTCTTCCACATTGGGCTTGAGTTGACAGACTGTCGTCTACATGAAATGACAGGGAAACAAGCCCAGAGATGAGGCTGGACTGAGGAGACAGGTCGGGAGCACACAGGTAGATCTGCAAGTCAGTTGTGCAAGGACAGTAGCTGATGGCGTGTTTGCAGATGAAATTACCCAGAGATGCAGGAAGGTGCAGAAAGAGAAGGCAAACAGGACTAGGTTCTGTAAGATGAGATATTGATAATGATAACGCTAGTGACATAGCATAAAATGACACTGGAACAACAAATACACATTAATAATTTAATTCCAAAAGTGCTTTTTGTTTTTATCTAATTTTTCCAAATAGAATTTTCCAAAGGTTCATTTGAAAAATACTTTTTTTGGGAAGAAAATGTCATCAAAATTAACATGATTTCACGAATATGTCAATTTTGACAAAAATCTTATTTTGCAGTGGAAAAATGTTTCAACAACAGAAAACCCCAAAATTCAGAGCCATTTGCTTTTAGCTCTAAACATAGATCCTACTACTGTCAAGTAACATCTTTCATTATCTTCTTTATGTCTCAAACCACATTAAAAAGAGTCTAGAGGTTTTGCTGATTCTGTTGTAATCAATCCTGTCACAGCTGTTATTGGATTTATCTCGGGATCTGAACACTGGAATTTTTCATTGTTGTTTTACATTTTCTTTATGACTGTACAGCTATACAGTCAAGAGTATAAGAAAATCTAAAATATGCTAAAGTCAACAAATATATTCAATGACTATAAAATTATCTATCAAGCTTTCTTGGGTCCAAATAAACATCAGTAATTTATTTACTGGACTTTAATGTTATGCAGGTCTATCCAGGTACGAATTAGTTTTAAAATTATATCTGAGTAAAGCGGGCTCATACTTACCTGGCTTCATCTGGTATAGAAGTTACTTTATTTATCAAAATAATAACACATAAGTATGGCAAAGCCAAGTAACACCATGAATGAAATCAGGCAAGATTCTTACACTTCAGAAACACCCAACTAAACCTGAGTGTCACATGTGCCTCAGCCTTTCAGAGCCCTATATAAAACTGCTCAGCTGATGCACAGCACTGCTTATAAATCATGCATACATCTTGTAGGCTTCAGTGCAGTAGGGACAATAAAAGGGAATTAAGATGCTTAATGAGGTGAAATGCTTCTATAAACTGGTGTCTGTCTTTATTTCTCACATTCTTTAGGATGTAATTTTCTTTTTTTTCCTATCTTTCATCATTTCTCTGACTACCAAGTATCCCAGGTTTTCCTGCCAAAGGATACGATTGGTTTCAGCATTAGGCATATACAAAAGATCCATCTTCCCATTTCAGGTAGTATATGTGCCCTTTCATAACATTCCCAGCCTCCCTGTATGTGTTAGACAGGTTTGCACGGGCTGTCTCTACTGCTGCTGTGCTATTTCCCCAAAGCACACACAGCTGGTTAAAATTCCCTGACCAAAGCTGCCCTTCCTGCATGCAGGGGACAGAAGGTGATGTGCCTGGCATTGCCTGTGGCCTGCTGCCCCCTCACTGCCCGTGTGCCATTAGATGGAGTCACATATAATGTCATGTCGGTTGCGTCATTAATAAAATGACAAAATAAAACTTGAATTACCACTGTCGGATGTGGTTTACTGGAGCATTAATACATTTCTTGGGCTACTGAAGTCATTCAGCCTTTGCAGTCACGGCTCACAATGCACCCGATGTATTATTAATGTCCCAGTAAAGCACACCCTGTTGTGTCTTAATGCTGTGGCATAAGATGCCTGGAAAAGTAAACAGCTATGTAAAGCAGAGAGTGATGACTGTTAGGGAGATGAATGGGGGACATTACGGCTTCGCCCACCGCGCCTGTGGCTCCGGCAGTCTCAGGTAAGGTTTCACTGTGTAGATTCTACTGAAGGCTTTTTCCGTAGTGTTTCTAAACATCTATTATTTATAAACCACTGCTGCTCTGCATGATACTTCATGGGTAAGTAAGGGAAACATTTTGTGCCCCGAGGAGCTCACGGTGGCTGCCCTGGGTGCCATGACCACGCCGGGGGCCAGGCAGAGGTGCAGGCAGGACAGCTGTGTGTTTGCAGCCCCTGACCCCACTGTGCCCACCTCCCCACACGGGCCGTGCCCGCCCCAGCAGGGAACAGCCTAAATAAACAGAGGCAGCCTCTCGTTCTGAGCTGCTGGCATTTCCATTCTGCTTATGCAGAGTCTACATCTGAGATAAGCTGTACCTCTCCGAAACAAGTGCTCAGATAATCTGTATCCTCATGTAATTCGCTGCTATGCCTGCTGCCGCAGCTGCTGCTACACAATTTTCTCCCTCCAAAAACAGCTGTGGATCCAGCAAATTTCTTCGGTGTTGGAGGACAGAAGCAGCGGGTGGGAGGGAGGGAGCCAGGAGGCAGAGATGAAGGGGACAGCCAAGGCACTGTGCAGAGAATGGGAGGGAAGAGCAGAGAGGAAGAAGGAGCCACTGTGGGGAGTGCACTGTGTGCACTACCTGACACACACACAACCCACATGCTGCCTGAATCAAAGCATCTTTTATAAATAACCCCTGGGAAGAAGGTCTCCACAACGACAGCTGAAAAGATTTGAAGCAAAACATACACGGCAAAGGCAATCACGTACCTGAATGTGAGAATTCCCTTTATTTGCTTGGTGATGGGTTATAGATGTCCCCAGAATGACTCAGAGAAGTCTTTGGCAGAAGTCTGGAACCTGAAAGTCAGGAATTCATGAGAAACATAAACAATCTCTGAGGCTGCAGATTCCTAGAGCAGAAGGAAGACCACATCCCCATAGAAGCAGTGTAGGACCATGCCTTTGAGAAAAGCAAAGCCACTGAGACAGTGTTAACATTACTTCTGCTTAGTTTTTTTTTCTTTTAGTATTAGTGATTTTGGCCCAGTTTTTGAGTTAATGTACAATCCTTTCTTCTCCTAAAAAAAAAAAAAAGGCAAAATGCGGGAAGGGAGTGGAACAGATGACTGTAGTTTGGCGGTCAGACTGAGAAAGAAACATCTAGTATGTACATTCAGAACACTTTGTGTCTGTCACCAGGGGCTCAATGGGTGAAGCTGGGAAAATAACATAAACTTGAGCTCTGCAACTGAAAAAAACCCATGGGTTTTCTTCAGATCAGTTCAGTCAGTTGTTGTCATTCAACTCCAGACAAGGTTTTGCTTCAAGTTTGGGGTTATTTTAATTCATTCCATAATCTTTGCCCCACTTTCAGTTCAGTTTGGAATTGAGAAATGCATTGCAAAGCAAAGAGTCAACAGACTTGGGTTCTTTAAATATCAGAATGAATTGTCTCAAGGTTTTGAAAATTTCTTGCCGCCTGCCACTTCCCAGGTATTTTTCCTTGGCTGTAAATGTGTTGAGTCTCACCCTAACCTATTTTGATTTCCCTGAAATGCTGTTTTCCAGAAAATTTACTGTTCACCATCAAAAAATTTTTCCATCTACCCTTCCTCTCCCCTTCCTGTGGGCCAATCAGTTCAGTCCTTCCATGCCCGACTACCCCTAGTGCTCCTAAGGCTCCCTGCTGGCATTCCAGCACTCCTGGTACTAAAGCAAAGATTTGGGGAGGAGTAAAGCCAGTGATTTTACATGGAGGGAGTAGGAGCTATGATAGCCTGAAAAGGGAAAGGCCTGGAACACAGAGGGGTTATAAAGCAAAATACAGTAAAGACATGACCTGCTTGGTGAATAAAGTGCATGGGAAGAAGACAGTCCCCACTCTGTGCTGTAAAAAATGTTGTAAAAGAACTGCTGAATGAATGAAATTATTAAATCAATATATTCTTCTCCTATTTATAAAGCCTTTGCTTCCAGTAGCTTTTGAGTTCAATAATGTATATGCTGTGAGAAATACAGAACAGTCAATATTAACAGCCCCCCCTCCAGCTGCAGTTAAACTTATTTTAAAATAATCTTCACATTTTCATATATGAAGCAGATGTTTAAAATTGATCAGAGTTCAACATATTTATATTAAAACAGATCCTTTTTTATCAGGTGGTTGGAGATTTTCTGATAGTTAGAGCCATGTCCTTTAGCTATCAATATGTTTTGTCCTTTGATGAGTAACTGCCTTCTATGCAGAGTCTGCATGCAAAAAAGACCCTCGATATCCCTGCTTTTAACCACTTGTGAAAGAGAAACACCTCGCAGACCTTCTGCATCCTGAACTCACGGAACAAAATGGCACAGTCCATCCATGTAAAGGGTGCTGGTCAGCCCTCATCCTGACCCTTTAATGAAATATTGCTTCCAAACAGAAAGGCCCAGAATAAATGACATCTGTTAACCTTTGCAGTGTGTTTGCGTGCTGCTATAGCCTAATCTCTGAAAATCAAAAGGGTGTAATTTTTTCAAGCACCAATTTGGCAGGCCCTTACCCCCTCTTAACGCCTCTCCATGCTGCCTGCCCAGGGCAAGATTTCAGTGCTGTCCAGGAAATCTCAGTCTGCTACCACAGACAATGGGCAACCGACCGCCTGCAACTTCCAAGTTGCCAGGACAAGTTGCAAAGATCACTAAACTCAGAGTGACAGGTGATCGATATGCTGAACAATTAGTATCAAATATACAGTAAATGATGCATAATATCATTGGTGAAAAATGTTCTATTTAGGCAGAATGTAGATTGATGTCAGAAAATGCTCTTTAGAATGTGGAATAATCAAGTCAACTGCTTGATGGATGTACTATATAGTCTATTTACATAGCTTGGATTCAATACACTTACATGATATTTGCATCAGAAACATATCTATAGTCAACCAATGGGAAAGAATACATGATTTTAGCAACATGCTTATACATTAATAATATTACTTGGCAATCTGATGTTTCAAGACCCAGGGTGAATTACTTATTAAAAACCCATATACAGCTATCTGTCTTTATCTTTCTTTCTGTGTGAGCCATAATGGCCTTGATTGTTTTCAAAATTACATTTGGCCAGGATATGACTGTTACATGAAACCTCTTAAACCAATATCATTTCCCTCACTGATAAAATACATTATACTGCTGGGTGCATTGAGCCAAACCATTAACGAAGGAAGCTTAACCTAACCTTTGTGCTTCTGACCAGCCGTTCTAGCAAACTAACATTGCAGAAATTGTTTAAAAAGTGGAATTGACATGATTATAAATTTTTATATTAAGTTCACTCATTTCTTGGAGCTTATACTATCACCTCCACTTTTAATGGTTTGAATTTTGCAGGAGACTTAGTTACTTGGGAAGATACAAGGAAACGTGCTCCATTTAACATTGTTTAGAAACGAAGGCACAAGATAAATTAGCTAGATAAGGTCAAATTAAGCAAGGTCCATTTTAAAACTTGAATTCAGGATTCATGAGAAGGAGGAAATACATGCATTCAGTACAAATTGAGGAAAAAAAATAAGACGCAATGGTAGTCATGGAAAAACCTGAAGTAAAATTCTTCATAATAATTATGGTGTTATTTTAATAAAGCATCTCAACCCATGCCTGGTTTTAAGAAGAGGTATAGCTCCCCCGACATGCAGACCAAAACAACAGAGCTCCTCTGATAGGAAGCAAATGACAATGTCAGTGAGAAACACTACTCTCACAAGTAGCTAATGAAGCCATTTTCTGAAGTTAATACTCGGCTAGATCCCAGTGCTTCTTCCTCTCTCCTCAGGTGTCCATCATGAGATCTCCTTGCAACAGAGAGAGGAGACTGACCATCATTTTCATGCTCAAGAAGAAGAACCACAGAGCACAAGTAAAGGAAGGGCAAGACTTACCTGTAAATACTAGCAATATGTAGCTCCTGCATGGCACTTTTTCTATTTGGGTGTCCAGTGGCTTTAAGAGCAAGGTCATGGTCTATAAAGTCTTGGGGTAATGGCTCATTCATGACAAATACCAGTGGCAGAGACATGAGTGGACCATCTCAGGACCACTAAGCAGGAGAAGGCAGAACTGGGGATCCTGGAAGAAATGCTGTGCAGTTCATTGTACGTGCAAACTGGCAGCCCCCACAGAGCAATGCAGTCTCGCCACAGGCATCTCAGCTCACCAGTCTGAACAATTTCCAAAGGAAAACCATTTCAGAAGCTTGCTACTCCTAATTTTTTCTCTTCCCTTGTTTTTCCTATTTGTCTGCTTCATTGCCGTTTCTGCAAATACTGAAAGCACCAAGCATATTCCTGAAGGGAATATGTAGGCAGATGTAAGACAAAGCAACACACTGCTAATTGTAGGGCATGAAAGGTATGCAGCAGCATCTGCGCTTGCCAGGACAGAACTAATTTTTGTCTGTACAGCTGTAGTTCTTATCAGAGCAGATAACTAGTTTACAGCAAGTAAAGCATTGTTTTCTTACTCTCTGCATGGGAATCTGCTATAGCAGGGTGGCTCTGCAAGCATTTTGGGAGGCAAAGCCAGATAAATGAGCTAAAGTATAGCAGTGTCATACAAACACATCTTCAACCCGGATGCTCAGTGGGTGCTCAGTACACCATGGTAGAAGAGGGGATGGTCACGTCTCCTGCAGGAGAAATCCCTGCTCCTAAGGAAGATTTCTTAACCTTTACAGCCACCATTTGTTCTTTTTCAGCCATCTTTGAAACAGGCAGAAAGAGGAAGGGGAGAGTGGTCTTCAGAGAGCTGCAGCTGCCCTCCCCTGTATCACCCCTCAGGCACAGACACTGTGACACGGTCTGGGCACCGTGTGGCCATGCCCACGCCCTGCCATCGTCCCTGTGTGGTGGCATGCTGCAGCAGACAGGGACAGGGAGGTGGCAGGAAGCAGCAGCAGGCACCCAGGGGAGTAGGAGCAGAGGGTCCCCGTACAGCCGGGACATCACGTGAGGCCGCCCGGCAGGCTAGAAACCAGAGGCACCCCCCACACCACAGTTCCTTCCATGTTCAGAGGAATTCACCTTCTTACAATACACCAGAGCAGCACCTGATTCCCTCTTTGATCTCCTCCCTTGTCTGGAAATAATGCTTTGCATCTCAAATCTGGCTAACGGCTCCTGCTGAAATGGAGTGATGCTCTTAGTGCTCTAGTTAGTGCTGTCAAGCAATCTGAAATGGAAGCTGGCAGTTGTCCTTCCAAATGGCTATTGCTACATGTAGCCCAGAAGTGGTAAGCTAAAAAATCTTTTTTTGTTTGAACTCCTTCCAATTTCATTCAGCAGGATACTGGCAGGCCACTTTCTGTGTTAATTATTTCTGTCCTGATTGCCTGGCCACACAGAGCACTGGATCGACAGTATCACACTTCACCATTTGTTAATTCTTCCAGCTGAATGTAGAAAGAAATTGAAATAAAGAAATTTCACCTAGAGAAAAATCTCCAAAAGTCAGGAAATGGGAGAGAAGGTGCCAGTGGAGTCAGAAGATACATGCATCTCCCAGATCAACACCAGTACGTCTGTGATTTTGGACATCTTTAAGAGCAGAAGAGTGACACAGTGTATTACTCATTGGAAAACGCTTAATGGGTCTGATCCTGAAATGAATTACACTGGCTTAAATCTGGAATGTCTCCAACAAAGTCAGAGATTAATCAAGAAGAACTTTTAATGCTTGATTAGGAAAGACTGCCTCTGCATTGCTGGCAGGTACAAATGAGAGGACCTAGGCATAAAATTACCTCATTGCTCCCACAAATCAGTGAGCTAAATGGCTACATCTTGACATTCGTACCAGCAGTAAATTATTGTCAGGCACAAAATTCTTGCAACAATTAAATGTGGGTGCAAATCAGACTAAAAACCAGAGTGCATTTGAAGCCTGTTAACACAAATATTGCCTTCTAATGCTCTCCACAGTGCCACGTCTTTGGGAGAGCACAATGAATGCAAGAGATGATGTTGTCTAAAAATACCACCCTGGAAAACTGCTTAGTAGAATTTGCACCAGAACTTTCCTGTCCTTGGCTTCTCAGTAAGACTACTGCAGTATTTCCAGCAAGGGAGAAGGAAATGGATATTTTCAGCTTCCAGGGAAGCTGTCTACATGAAGAGGAGTTTCTGTTCGTATGGCACTCAAGTGCAGGTTCTGACTGTACCTGCAGACCAAGGCCAGTCTGAGAACTGAGTTCACACATGCCACAGGCCTGACATTTTTACTGATTATCCTACTGGCCACAGAGATAGATATCATGTAAGAGAAATTTATTTCTCACACAAGCCAGGATTGTGTGTGCTAAACCGAGCAAAATTATGTAGGGCCTGTGGTGCATGCCCTGCAAAACAGCAAGCACATAGAATAGTGAGCACCCTGAGCACAAAAAAACACACTAAATCCAGATAGAAAAGAAACTGCTTCAAAAAGTGTAGTCTAATCAGCAGAATTCTGAAAAATTAGAAATAATTAATAATTATTAATAATTAAAAATAAGCACAACTGGATACTTTCAAAACAGAAAAAAATTACAAACACCCCCAATAAATTTTTAAATTAGCATTGAAAGAGTCTACATAAGATGACCCAGCCTCCCTCTGAAGCACAAGCTTCTTGTTTTGACAATGTGTGAAACAAAGTGGTGGTGAAAAATTCATTAACCAGTTAGTTAAAGCAAACCCATAGCTCTCAGCTTCATTGCTGTTGGGTTAAATAGGATTTTTTTTTAAGAAGACAACTCAGCATCTTGAAAGAGACCAGTTTACATAAAAGTCATGAATATGTTCTGACAGAAACCTGAAGAGTCTATTTTGGAAAAATCTAATGGAAGTATGCTGCTGTGCTGTTACATTAGGGCTGCTGACTTTCCACTCACAGCTACTGAATTGGTGCTGCTGTGGCAAGAGCACTCCAGAAGTTAATTGGGAAAGATAAAGAGCACAGCAAAGCACCAGGAGCACGGCAGCCTGTGCCTTCCTCCCCCCACATTTACACTGCCAACAGTGCCCTTTGGACCAGAGTTTGCTGAAGGACACTGGTGTCACCAAACCAGGAGCTTTCCTTTTTGGGCCTCTTCTCCTCACACCGTAATTCATCTGAGACTGTTGACAGTAGAATTCTGAGTGGTAATCAATGGTGAATTTGTGCGTGGTGGCCAGAAAGGAGGCCAGGAACTCCTGCTGCCCACGCAGCCCCATCTCCCACACAGCAGGGCTGTGTCCCCTCTACTCCCAGCTCCAGTGGTCTCAGCATGGGAGATGAACAAACACTTGTGTTTAGCTAATAATAAACAGAAGAGGAAGGCAGGCTGAGCAGCAGTGGCACTTACTGTAGTGGCATGAGTTTACTGTGTCCTGCCACAGGCATCCCTGGCACACTGTCACCCAGCTTCCCAGTGTGTGACACCTCCCTGTGACACACAGACACTGTGTGCATGTGTTGGCTGTCTGTGAGATGGAGATAAGCTCTTTAATGATCCTGTGGTGCCCATTTTTGTTCAGGATGGTTGTGGGTATTGAGGTTAAAATTTCATCTCTTTTCCCTTCATGGATTTCACTAAATCTCACCCAGGATTTTGAAACATGCCAGGATTAGAGAAAAATCTCTTTAAACATGAGCTTATTTCTGACACCAAAATTTCTCCAGCTGGGATCAGCAATAACAACATCAGGTTTAAGGTCTCCATCTTTATAGTGGTTGGTGTTACAGAGCATACAATCTGTGCCTTGAAGCCTGGGCTTTGCCTGAATTTAGCTGAGCACTGGGTGCTCGTTGTGGTGAAAGCCAGTGCTTAAATTGCCTCAACCTTCAATCCAGAAGTACAAACTGTGTGAGGAGAAACACTATCAACTAATTAGACTGTAAGCTCCCTTCCTCAGAAAATCTTTTTTTTTATCTCAAAGCTTAGGAGCTTGAACATAGCATGGTTTGGTTGCTATCACTTAGCAAAGGGAGAGTGTGAGTAGAAAGTGGGTTCTTGTGGAAAACCTGTGTGCACAAACTTAAAAACACCCCTGAAAAATGTAGCCAGGATGATGTGCTGTCTGTTCAGCTTAACTACAGGAAATATGTCTCACCCATCAGATGAAATGAAACCACTGTGAAAACCTCACTCATAGAACAGAAAAACAGTTGCAGCTTTACAACTGCCAGCCATAGGCCAGGCTGGGAGGTGCAGGTTACACTAATGGCTCACCTGTGCCTGGCACCAACTGGCCTTTTGTCCCCTCCGGCTTCCAGCTGCACAGAAACTCTGTCCTATCTGACTTCCTTGCAAGTACTGGCCACTTGGCACAGAAGAGTTAATTGCCATGTCTTAGTGAGTCCAACATACCCTGCTGTGCCCAGAGAAAACTGCCCTGGGCACCCAAGGCAAGGAGCGCCCAACCAGGTGGGGCCTCTTTTCATAAAAGTGATGCCTTCCAGTCCTTCACTGTCCAGTCTCCCCACACAAAAGCCTTTCTTTCCAATGCCTTGCTTCCTTGTTCTGTCTCCTCCAGGTCTTGGAGAAAAAAAGCTTTGGCCTGGCAGCTCCACACAGGAGGTCTGTGCTTCAGCCTGGGAGAACAGGAGCAGGTAGTGCAGTGCATACTGAGCCACTGAAGTCTGGTTCAAACATACTTCAAAGCTTCTGGAAGCCAACAGGGGTCTTATGTATTGCTACTGATATTCACATCAATCTGGAGCACTTTGTCCAAGTCCACACAGTGGGATCTCTGCAGAGTTATAAATATTCCCCAACTCTCAGGACTCCCACTCCCCTGCTCTAAGTCCTCTTACCATTCCCTGGTTATATCTGACATTCCTGGATATTGTGTCTTACTTTTCCTCAGACTACAATTCCCTCCTCCTGTTTGTACAGGAAAAGGAAAACTTCATAATTTTGCTTGGACACTGACTCACCTTTTCATCAAGATTATTCTTTCCATGTTCACACTGGGAAGTGAACTTTCAGACAGGTGGCTGGAGGAGAGAATCTCATCAGAACAGGGCATTGCACCTCTGAAATCTCATGGAAATTTGGTCATACTGGTACCTTTCCAACACTCTGTTGTTACCACAGGTTCAGTTCATGTCAGCCTCATACTGTCCCAGCTCCACACATGGCCAAACCAGGTGTCTTTGTTGAAGGGTCCAGGATGTATCCTGTGTCTGGATGCCCCAGAGTCTGTAGCAACGTTTCTATAGTTTTCAGTGAGATAAGGAGAAAGCTCTGTGTTCTCATTATACGTGGAGCTAAGCATAAAGTCTAACAGCAGAAACAAAGAAAAAATACAGAGCAGCCAGTGTTATCCAAATTGTTATAGGCTTTTATGGAATCATAAAGATCAGTAAAATGGTCTTTGTGTAACATACCACAATTCCAAACATAATACAACTAAAATCAATGAACGCTCTTTAAAATGAGTGAATACACCCACGCAGTTCAAATTTCATTGTATTTAGACATGCAGTAGATGTTCTGATACATCAACTTTGATTTTGCCTTCCCCTCCTCCTAGATATTCTTTTTATCAGGTTGCCTGTACAAAACACATTGAACACAGTGGGGGGGAAGGTGGGAATGGTGTTTGGTTTTAAGTATTCATTAAACATCTGTAGCAGTTAATACAAAGGAAGAGTCTTTGAATAAATCTAAAAATTAGGAAATTGTACTTCTGATCTTGACTTCATCCTCATGCATCAATGAACATATTTTAATTTTGTTCATCTTTATTGTGTTTAAACCAAACACTGAAAACAACAACCCTCATCTGCCTGTTACATATCATTTCTAATGACAGGGTACCTTTTGTTCTAAATGCACAGTAAAAAGACTTTCACTTTAATATTCTAGTTCTTGGCTTTTCAAGTTAAAGTAGTGCTTTACAAGTGATCTCTACTGATAGTGACATACATTTACATTAGAATTCCAACCTGATTCTCTACCTTTCATAATCTACATATATCTTCTGTTTTGTTTCAGATTCTTTTCTTGCAGGTTATGTAGATTTGACTGCAGTAGATTTTTCCCCCAAAGAATATCCAAAAATACATGTCTGCATAGCATAAAGTTGGAAGAACTGTTTGTCACAGTCTGCTTAACAAAACAAGTTGTTTTTCTGTTTGCAGATTATCCCTGAGAAGGCATCCAAGTTTTACAAATGCATTCATTATTAGAAATCATTCTGTGAACTTCATAATTTAGGGCCAAAATAGACTATCAGTTCATTTAGTTTGACCTCTTGTACCATATAAATTACTAAATTTCACCCGTGCTCTAAACTCAGAGACTTCATTAGAGTAAAACATTTCAAGTCCTAAGATTAAATTGTGCTTCACTGGTTGAGAACAAGACAGACAAAGCTGCCAGGAATATTTAAGCCCCCTGGAATAGCAAAGAATTATTTAGATGAGATATGCCTGGATCATCCCAGCAGGTGAGGCTTAAGTTTAATGAGCAGTAGGATGGAAACACCTGAAGATCATCTTAGGAAAGATGATACTCTGCACCAGAGCACTCACTCGCTCCGGTCCCAGGACAATTACAGAAGGATTTGAGTTCCTAATCGTGAATGTCTAGTGCCACTTGACACTTCACACGAGGTAGCCTGGTGTGCCTGGAGGCAGGACAGCACTGCACCAGCAGGGACCACAGCCCCAGGAGTGCCAGGGGAGGGCAAGATCCATGAGGCAGAGAGCAGGGGGCCCTTTGTCTCACAGCACAGAGTCCCAAGGATGGGATTCAGCTCCACAAGCAGCCCCAGACTTTTTTCAGTCCATAAGGCTTTACACTAGACAGCAGAGGAGCCTAGCAAGCTGCTCAGCACCCATGTTTAGTGAGCTGGCAGACTCCCTGGGCTCTCTTCTCTGATGGACAGCTCTCTGTTGCACAAGTCTCACCCTGACGGGCTCGAGGGCTTCAGAAGGATGTGAGAAAACAACCCAGCAAGGTCTAGGCAGGGATGTGTGCATGCAAAAACTGCCTTTGACTGAAACCCTGACACACTAGTTTTCATCGCACGCACCGTCTTAACTCAGGAAGTGGAAATGCAAAGGTAATACTGCCACCAACCAGCAACCCTCCCAAAGGCCATGACAGGACTCAGCCAAGCCCCCCGGGCTGGGCACCCCCAGCTTCCCCCCAGTCTGCTTCAGCAAACACCTTCTGGTGTGCTCCCACCCACACCGTGGCTATCTCCCCTGGGAGTCTGCCTGCCACAGGGCTTGCTGGGGAGGCCTTTTCCCCTCACTGTTTCCAGAAGCAAATTGAAATCTCAGCTATTGCCAGCCTCCTCATTACACACCCTCAGCCTCTACCTCAGGTACACACAATGGGCCTTGGTCATTTGGTCCCTGCCTATTTAGGGTTTGACATTTCCTCTCCCTTCATGCTCTCAGGTTTTGCAGGTCTGGCCTGGGAGAGCACAAGAGCATGCCCATTCCTCCTTAAGAAGACTGTTTTTCATGGCAAACAGTCAAATTTGACATTGTCTGTGAAAGCCTAGATGTGAAAATAGTGTATTCTTGCATGGCTCTGCTCTCAGAAGTGCTAAGCAGTGAGCAGCTCCCCATAGCCCCACAGCTATGCATTTCCATAAAAAACAGAAACTGAGGCCCTACCAAGCATTGGTGTTCTTTAAATCATAGGTAAAACTAATCTGTATTCCAATTTGAAAAAAGTCTCTGGAAGGACAAAACATGCATGTTGATGGCAGAGAAAAAAAAATCATATGTCTGCTCATTGGGGAAAAAAATCCAAGAATATTTAATGTGTGAAAATAGGACTCCAGTTATGCTGTTAAGAATAATGAAATCTAGGGTGCTAAGTACTGTATGTGTCGCTGTACAAGTTAAGCTGCCTGAGGCAGTTTTAATTTCTCTAGCCAATTTTTCTTAAATTTTCTCTGAATTTACGCACCCAAGTATTCATCACCTGTAGAGGAGGGGGCTGGACGGAGTAAGTGCAGCCAGAGATGCTCAAGGCAGAGGCATGCCTGAGTCCTGGCCACAGGGCAGCTGGGCACTGGGAGCAGGGCTTGCCAGGGAAGCCCAGAACCAGAGCAGACACACCCCAGCTCCTCTAGATCTGCTGGGAGCTGTTCTGTCTCTGGTGTGGTGGGTTTTAGTCACAGGCTTAGCTATTCCCTCCAGCTAAAGAGAAAGGGCTGGTCACAGCAGCCCATGAGGGAGAGGGGTGTGCCCCGTACTGAAAGAAACAGCCTTGGAGGCAAGGGGCAGAGCCCAGGGCTGGCACTGACACACATCAAAACTACATTCCTCGTGGTTACTTTCCCTGTCAAGAACAGGCTAAAATTAACTTGTCAAAATTATTAAATTTGAGAGGCAAACATAATCCAAAATTGGATATGTTTGCCTCTCAAATTGGCCAAACAAGTGCCATCAGCAGGAGTGTACACTTTGTGGGACTACACCAGACATTTGCATTTTAGTGGTGAAATAAACATTTACTTCTGCAAATCACTGTAGTACCTGCTGTAATTTTACTTGC
This sequence comes from Onychostruthus taczanowskii, assembly GCF_017590055.1. NCBI lineage: Eukaryota > Metazoa > Chordata > Aves > Passeriformes > Passeridae > Onychostruthus > Onychostruthus taczanowskii. Next base: position 17,062,055 of record NW_024504786.1, read on the forward strand.
CAGGTGCCTCTGAGTTTAAGGCAGAAGTCTGCCTCCAGAGTCAGGTTTGCTTCAGCCTCAGCAGCACTTGTCCTGTGAGGGCTTGGGAAAGGGCCTTCAGTCTCCTTTGGTCTCCACCCCATATCCATGGCAGGAAAATTTTATTTTAGATTTGCAAAATATTCACTGTTTGTGATTTCCTATGGTGAGCTGTCACTGTCTGGGTGTGACTCAGAGCATGGATTAAAGTGAAATAGTTGCCAGAGGAACAGAGGTAGGTGCTGTGAGGCAATCCACGGGTGCCCTGGGCAGCAAAGGCTGGCAGTGGCATCCTTGCAGGATGCTCCATGCTGATATCAGAGGCTCCCTGGCCAGGCATAGGGATCAGTCAGTGCCCATGACTTTGGACAAAGCCATGGCCTCTGTGTGCTGCTGCACACAGGTGAGGCGCAGAGTGCTGCAAAAGGGCCCTGGTGTGCACTGCAGCAGCAGCAGCAATGCTGAGGAGCCCCGAGCCCCTCTGCCAGCACTGCCAGCAAGCGAGGGACAGCCTGCTCCTCGCTCTGACACACATCTCACCTGTCAGCAGCCAGCCCTGAAAGCACCTGGCAACCTTTCAGCCAGCTCTCCATATGTAACAGCTACAAGCCAACAAACCATCAGCACAGTGACTGAAAAGCCCTTCATTCTCCCCCTTCCTTCTGTGTTTATGTTTCCCCAAACATGCAGTGCAGCCATTTCCACGGAGCTGCATTTCAGACATTATTTGGGTTACAGAGCAGTAGCTCTGCTTGCTTAAGTCACTAATCCAGCTTCAGGTGTGGAGATTAAGCCAGAGCCCATTTTTATCACATTCTCTAAAGAAAAGGCTGTTTTTTCTGTACTGCAAAACAACATCAGCGTCTGCACTGTGTTCCTGATTTGCAAGAGCAATGTGCCGGCTGCATTGCTGGATGGATCGTCCAGGCAGGGTGCTTTCCTTCTGCCTTGGGCACAGCACTGGGAGGCAGATCCAGCTTCTTGCTCATCCAGAGGGACAAAATGCACAACCAGCAAAGGCAAAAGCTGCCTGCCACCCACGCCTCAGCAGCTTGTGCCTGGAATCCTCCTGTCCAAGGGGAAGCCCTGGGGTGGAGATCCCACCTTGGATCCTGAGCATAACACTCCAGGTTATTCCCCACCAGCCCCCAGCTGCTGCCCAATGGAGGGAGGTGGCAGCAGGACAAGAGCCTAAAAAGGTGCAAAGCCAGAGCAGAGGACCTTGTGGAAGGTGTCTGTTCAGCTCTGGTTTTGTACCAAGGAAATTACTGCACTCATTTGCCTCTGAGGACAAAATGCCTGTATCTGTATCCTTCATCTCCAAGCATAACAATTTGCCCAAAAACTGTAGTTGAATTTATCTATCATCTATATTGTGTTTGGGCACAAACCAGTGCAGAAGACCAGATTTGCCACTGGCATAATTTGACTTTGATACCTTTTTAATTTTTCTTGCAGTTGTATCCAAGTGGCAGCAAAGATGGACCTCTTCCATGTCCTCATTTTCCAAACAGAAAATTCGAGCGAAGCAGAGTATGTGCGGTTTTTTCCTCCCTTTCATTGTAAGATCCTCTCTTCTTCTCTGCTCCCATCAGCAACCAGAAAATATCCTCAGAACTCTGATGGAAAGACAAGACACGTGAGATAGTATATTATTCTGAATGGAGTTTCTGGAGCAACTAAAGTTTTGAGCTCATCTGCTGCTCTCTCTCAAGCTTGATTCAGAATCTAATTTGTCCAAAATTTCAACCGTGATGAACTTTCCCAAAACAGAAGCAGCAAGCTGCTTCCCACCATCACATACTTGGCCTGCATCCCGCCTATCCATATGCAGCAGATGTAAATATAATTTACTGGCACAAGCAGCTTTCTGCAAATGGCATCTTTCTAAGTCTTCTTTAGTATCCATGTGAAGAAATAAATGATTTTATTGATGCACTTGGAGGCCCCAATAAGCTTCATAATGACCTACAAATGGAGGTCTTTCTTAATATGCATCGATCAATAACTCACATAATTACGTCTCGTATCATTTTGCTGAATGGTTAACAATTCCAACCAAAGTTATAATGATTCCTTACAGACAACATAAGTCTTCTAGGAGCCACATTTTGCTGCCTTCCATATATTGTAGACCTGCACAGACACAGATTTAGTGCAGGCACCAGTTGCATCAGCTAATTTAGGACACTGCCTCTTCTCTGGTGTGCCCAGTCACTGCAAGTGCAGCTTGCAAAGTCTCCTGCCACATCATGAGATGCCTTGGAGAACAGATTGGAGCAACTACAGACAATTCCTTTTTTTTCTATCATGTTGAAATAAAGTGGTTAGTAAGATGATGCTTTAATCAGGGAGAAGACAACTATAAAGTCAGAATTAAATATTTTCAGTGGTGACAACCTGTCTGGTGGCAGTGGGAAATCCTGCATGTCAGCACATTCATTCTTGGCTTTATCCTTGCTCACTGGATGTGACTCAAAGGAAATGCTGGGCTTCAGTTTCTTCATCAGCAAAATGGGGATAATATTTCCACTTATGCAAGTCACTTTAAGTGGAAAGCACTGCATTCATGCAAGATAGCTTTATCGTGCCAGTACACCACAGAGTTTTTCACTTTCTGCCTGGAACATTTCATAAAAATCCCTCCACATATGGAACAGAACAACTATTACAGACTTCCAAAAATGTGATTTTTAGGGAGCTGACAGTGCCACTTACATTTGTGCACTTTTGTGTTTCAAAACGAGTCATGTTTGGCAACGAAATTCACAATCATCTGGCAGTTTTTGCAAAAAAAAGCTGACCATACTGCTCCAGGTTTTGCCAGCCTTGTCACAATCCCCCTGTGCACCAGCCCTGGCTGCTGCCTGGGCAGCAGGATGTGGCTGGCAGGCTCTTGATCAAACCCCCAGCTTCACACGTGGGTTTTGGAGCAGAGACATATTGTTTAGCACTTTAAATTCCCCTCAGCAGAACTGTGCTGCAGCATCAATTGCCATTCCATCACTCACCTTTAGTGGATGGAGGAAAACGATGCTCCAGCACCTTGTTGCTCTGCTTCACAGAAGTGGTGAGACCTGGGCCTCCAGGCAAGCTGCAGACACTGCCCTCGAGAGCCCCCCGGTCCCTCTGCACACCCAGCTCCCCATCCACCACAAGGATGCTCCTGGCCCAGCACTGTGCTGCCAAGGAGGCACAGTTCTGCTTAGAAACTTACTATCCCCTTCCCAGAGCAGGGCTTTATCAATGTCAGGAGACTGATAAATGCTTACATAGTTCAACTTTGTGCTCTCCCTCCTCTGTGAGCTTGGAACAAGACTGTAGACAAGTACCATACATGACGTAGCTATCAAAGAAAGAAGAATTATATTTTAATTACTGTATTTATCTCAGAGAACACAGTGATTGGATTCTCTGATGAAAATAAATGCAATGAAAGACTAACAGACTTTTGGTGGCAGAACCATTAAATCCTCTCTGTAAATATGGTCTGGATATCTGGGGTGCAATTAGGACAGCAGCACTGAGTGCTTCTCTGGGTAAGTGTACAGATGCACTCTAACCTGAATCTAATTCTGCTCAAAGGCCAAGGCAGAGCAATGCTATTTGTGCTGCAATGATTTAGTAGAAATGGGCACCATTATATTTCTAATGACTTTTGGTCAATGAGCACCTTGGACTCTCAGTGCCTGCTGCTAAAGACCTGATTGCTTTTAGCAACTCTTTCACAGAAGACACACCATCACAGCAAATGCAGAGCTCACCTGTGAAGAAATCAGACCCAGACAAAGCAGTGGGTATCAGGACAATAGCACACATGACAGGAGAGCTTCTGTAGCAAAATGCAAAATTCAGACATCACTAGTAGGCATTACTTGTAAAAACAGACCCGAACAAATAATTCAAAATGAATAATTTATTTGATTAATTTTGTTTCTCCTTGCTTGGGGAATATATATAAGCCAATCACACCATCTTGAATTTATTATTCAAATATATTCAGTGACTTTCTTTTCACTATATTTTTTTACTCTATGGACTAATCAGAATATTTAAAATTAAAAATACACAGTTTTTCTGTGATTGGCCAGACATACCACATGACATTACTTTTCTTCTGGGAGCAAGTGAGTATGCCAGCACTTCTGGAGTAATCCTTATGCATGCAAAATTGAAAATTCAGTTTTGACAAATATTTGCATGTGCATCTTTGGAATTCACTTGCTGCCAAGAAAACTGTCAGTAAAATTCAGCACCTCTTAAATTTGAAAAATGTGAGAACTAAAACACGCATTTTAACATTTGCATTTAATTTTTTCTCTCTGTTTCATCTGGAAGTTTTAGAACATTGTTTTTTTCCCTGAATGGCTGCAGCATTGCATAGCAGGACCGAGTTACAGTTTTGAGCCACTCAGTATCACTTGACTCAGCCAATGGTCTGTTATCCTAAAAGCCTGTGCTTTTCTGAACAGGCAAATGCTGCGTGCACCACACGCAAGGCCTTCAAAAGTCAGGGTGGTTTTGCCTTGACAGATATGTTCATTATTCCTGTATCAAATAACCCCTCAATTACTGAATGACTCTAGTTCTATTGTTAGGAAGAGGTAGATTTGAGAGCGACTCATTAAAAGCCTAAACTGTGATGTTAGCATAAAACATAGGTGAAGGGAAAAGTTATTCCACCACAGAAAACTTCCATCTCAGCTTTTTAATTAGTGAAGAGCACCTGCTAAAGGAGCCCTCACCTGTCTGGTGTGTTACTTTGTGCAATCCCCCACTTGAGGGCAGAGCTTCAATTAGGGATTCCAGAGAATCTTTTCTACCTCAGCCTTCAGCTCCATGTTTCTGAAAACATGCTCATGTGTACATTTGCCTGAGAACCAATACAACTATCTACAGGATTTATGTGTTAATATATCCCTTGGTCTGTCTTTAAAACAGCCTCCATATGTTCATATGCAGGGACATGAAAAAAATTTAGGGTCTGCCTAATCTTCAATTACATCTGACCCGCTGGTGACTTGGGATGGGGATGAAACTGAATATATCCCTGATTGTGTTTGGCAGAAATATTTAGGTGGAAACTCTGCCCACAGAGAGAAATTTGAGTGATCTGTAGCAATCAAAAGCAGAGCTTGACATAGGCACTGATGTCCTGGCTCTGCAGACTGCCCCCACTCGAGGCCCCTGTGTCCTGTTCTGCTGAGGGGAGCCAGTCCTGCCTGGACAAAGAAGCAGCCAGCATATTTTGGGACACCATCAAAGAGCAACAAACAAAACCCAGCCCAGAGAGCAGGAGGGTTATCTGCTGGCAAAGATGGACAGCAATGACCACAAGTGCAATTATAAAACTATGGTGGGAAATAGGGTATTAACTCGGTGAGCAAACAGAGCTGATGCTCCAGTCACCGTGCAAGATGATTTAAATGGCTTAATTTACACTTCACAGCAAGCCTTTCCTACTGCAAATCAATAAATTTGCATAGGTTCTCAAAATAATCAACAACATGCTCCTGCATCTATTTTTTAAATAGGTACAAAATTCCTTAATGAAAGCCAGAATTGCATCATAAACTCAGGTTTTTAGTTCACTTGCTAGTTGCACTGATGAGAGAATATGAATATATTAAGGGTTAGAGCTAAGCAGCAGCTTTGCAGCTCATTTCTGCAGATAGCAGGATTGCAGGTTCCCATGGATCCAGGCATACAGCCCCTTCCCATCACCCCCCAGTGGTGCAGGCAGAGCCTCCTGGACACTCCTGGCCTGAGCAGAAAAAGAAATTCAGCTGAGATCCTCTGGGTACACCTCTGTGCACACTTCTGTGCAGGGGACAGGCATGTGGAAGGGGGCCAGACAGATGCACAGAGGTCAAGTTCCTACAGGAGTAACCTTGAACCAGAGCCAGACACATTTTTCCCATGTAATTTCTAATTTCTTGTTCTCCTCCTTACCTTTGGTCTGGATGGGATCAGAAGCAGAAGCTCCAAAATGCCACCAGCAAGGCTGTGCTGGCAGCAGAGGTGTTCACAGCTCCTGAGAACGCTTGTTCCCATCAAGGTATCAACGTGAAATTGCCAGTTAAAGGTTAAAAATGTTTGACAGTGGCATCCTGGCACTCAGGGTCTCCCCTGAGCCAAGGCAAACTTCAGATGTTGCTGAATTATCCCTTTAAATATCCAGGACAGCTGAAGACAAGGCTTTGCACTTGCCCAGGCTGTTCTGCTCCCCTCTCCTTTTGGTGCTCTCGTGTACAGAGCCACAGCAAGGTCTGACCCCTCTGGGACTGGAGGAACTGGCACAAAGGAGTGAGGAATGTCACAGCTTTTCTGGACCCTGGATAAACACTGTACTGATGGGTCAGTGGGGTGTGAATGGGCTGGTCCCAGGGCTGGGGCAGCAGGGCCAGTGTCAGCACGGGCTGTGTGCAGGCATGGTGAAGCTGGGGTTCTGACTTACCAGCCCAGTCTTTCTGTGCCCAGGTGTAAAAACAAAACAACAAAAAAACCCAAACAAAACCCCAAAGCAAACAAAAAAAAACAACATCAAGATTTAAAAAGATTGTGAGGGAATATTTCTCTCCTTGTAGCTGTGCAATGACTAAGGACTTTGAAGTTAATTTTTAAGCAGATCTTTTTTACTCCTCTGCTAAAACAAAAAGCAAGGTTTTTAAACACAGAAACATAATGAGTGCAGAGGATGGAAAAAAAATATGGGTATTCCTGCCAAATGCAAGAGAAGTGTAGGCAGGGGCTTTGATGGTTTCACTGCTGGAACAGGGGGGGCGTCTTGCTCTTCAGGGCTAGGGAAATGATTTGTCACGAGTTAGCCTCAGGTACTGACCAAAGTCTGAACACTCAGGCTTGTTTCCTCCTGCTTCCCAAGTGTGTGTCATGTCACTGTGGGTCACCACCAGGCATCTTGGGGGCACTACAAACAGCACTCAGGCAGAGTTCCAGACCTCTCCTGGATAGCAAGGACATTCCTCCTGCCCTGAGTCCTGCCCAGGGAGCTGAGGAGCTGGAGCAGGACTCAGGTGACCATCCTTCCTGTTGCCAGCCTCAAATCCTGGAGCAGACAGCCCTTGCTGAGCACCACTGCAGCAGCCCTGCCTCTGCTGGGACGGAGCTGCTGCAATTCCCATTAGCCTGTGCCTTACAGGACTTGCCAGAGAGAAGGTCTGTGTGTGGAGGATCATGAAGGCACCTCCGAAGAAGAGCTCAACCCTTCATCTGACTCCCTGCAGTCCCAACACTGCCCCACAGAGAAGCTGAGGGGCACAGTCTCAACACAGCCACTGCTGCTGTCTCTCATGGTTGCAGATAATTGGTGGATATGGAAAAGGGACCTCTATTACGGCCACGTTTCCTGGCAAGGTACTACTAGCCTGCTGTCCCTCATTTCTTTGCATGTCTCATACTTAATTTGTTTTTTATTTGATTGAGGGTTTTTTTAAGTATTTATTACTCATGGCAGAATGTTGGGTTATAGTGTGTCAAACTTGACAAAACTTCAAGCAGAGAGAATGATGAAAAGTATCTTGAAAATCATATTTGCCCCTTAATAATTTAATTCTGCAGAAAGGGAAATCAAAGCATCACAAATTGATTGCTGTGGAACAAATTACAATTATTTCCACACATCCAAATAAATCTACTAATTTTAGGCATCTGACTTGAGGCATTAGATGGAATATGCAAATGCACATGTTGAAATGATGGCCGTGTCTCTAGAGCTGCTCACTTATTTCTCTGTTCTTACTGGATGCTCAACAGTTTCAGACTGCTATTGAGACATGCAGTAAATTAGCTGCTCTTAAGCACTGCATGTTAAACGTATTAGGAAGCATTTCTGTAAAGCACAGCTGGCAGTCTCAGGCAACCAGCTCTGGCTTACCCTTTCTAGAAATGCAGACTAATGTCTAATGTCCACTGTCACTTCCCCCAAACCTGCTTCCAGTTGGGTCATACTGGTCAAGATACCCTTGACTGAAGCCCTCTGCTCTGCTCTACTTTATGGGAAAGAATGCCATGACAGGAAACGTCCCCCTTGAACACCAGTTTTCCACATATATTTTACAAAATGTACTTGTTCAGCTGTCACACAGCTTCACATAAGAGAAGCCATCTGATATTGTTACTGACATACTAGTCTAGTGTGGCTTTTAATATTAGGCTTTTTATAACTCACAGGGATGGCAGAGCAATCTCAGGTAATCAAAATAAATGAAGACAGCCTGAATAATGCATTTGTTAAATCTAAATAACATACAGTGGACACCTTTTAAAGCGTTTTCCAGGAAAATGTGACTCAGGTGCAATATTGATTGAGAAGATAAAGACAGGTGTTTTCAATTCTTATATTATGGATGCAGTGAGGACTTTGATAATGTAACAATCATCTTTTGTTACTTTGCTGCAGTCCAATACAGCTAGAATCAATTTTTCATTGTACTCATTTACTGGAAAAAGGGATAATGGCAAGGACAACACCGCTTTAATAGAAAGAATAAGTCATGATTTAATTCAGATGTTGTACTACAGCTACAAGTTGAAAGATATATTTATATATACCAAAACATACAAAGGAGCCTGCATGCTTTTGAATAGAAGTCATGGCTCTGCATTTCTATTTATTGGTAGTTAGGTGGAATGATGCAGCATTATTATCCTGACAGCAATAAGAAGCAAGAACCTTTTAAAGTGCAAAAAGATAGCTGTAGGATTATGAGCAATCTTCATAGAAAAGCAAAATAAAGGGCAATAGCAAAAGGGCACGTTTAGGTCTTCATTAATATTTGTATTTAAGTAAAAATGACAAGAAAAAAAAACCCAAAGAAAGGCTAAGTTCACAATCAATGTAACGCTTTTCTGCACAACTGAGATATTTCTCAAAGATCTCAGGAATTTTCGATAAATTTTCTTCCTATGGAAAGTACTCAGAATGATGATAAAATAATGGGGTTTTTTTTTTTCCCTAGCAAAATAGATTGCTTCATGACTTCTTGAATGAAACACAAATCTGAGTGATAGTGTTTGGGCCTGGATTAGTCTCCTGGGGTTGCAGCCAGTGTATGAAATTTCATAGCTTTTCCAAGGAGTTCAATAGTGCTCTTCTCTGTAGCGAGACATTGCTGAATGACCCCTGAAAAACACCCCACAGAATGTGCTTCAAACGACCACCAGAAGCTGCCAGGAGTTAATTGAGCCTGGTATAGCTCAGAAATATTCTGCAAGGCATGTTTCTGAGCAGTACGCATCACACCAGCTTAAATCTGAACTTCAGCAGACTTTGGAAAAAATCAGGATCCAAAGTCAAGTTTTAGAGTTGCTTTCTACCTCTCTAATAGGCCTGCTCTTGAAATTCAGACACTCCTTTTAATGAGCATCTTCTACAGAAAAGCAGACAAAAGGAACAAAATCCTTCCCTGGAATCTCAGGCTTTTCTTTAAAAAAGCCTGGTCTAGTCCTAACTCATTGTAAACTGAGTCCCCACATCCCTCTCTGAGGAGCAAAGAGAAACTGAAGAGTAAAACAAGCCAAAAAAGTAAAAAATTAAAAAAAAAAGTCTGAAAAAAATTAACTCCTTTCCCAGCAGCAGCATCTTCTCACAAGCATTTCCAGTCTCCTCTTAAGCTGATGGATCAGACTCAGATGCCTCTCAGCTGAAGTGGCTCAGGAAGGCATTTCCAGCCTCCAGAGGACATCTGGGATTTACACCAGTGACCCTGCACGGATTTTGCACAGCCTCTGAGGCGCTGGGAAGCCGTGGGTAAGTCCCTTTTCCCCCTGCCAAATGAGGCACACGCTGGGTTATTGGTAGGCAAGGTGCAGGGAGGGGCAGGGCTCTGGGCACTGGAAGACCAGGGCACTTCTGTAGGATACAGCAAAGAGAAATGCTCAGTGAAGCAGAAAAGGTGCAGCAGGAGGGCTTGGGAGAGTCACAGGTGTCCTGGCAAGCAGGAGCAGGGACATCCCCCCTCAGCACAGCTGGATACTAGGGGTTAGCAGGGGCCCTGCCCTGCAAACGTCTGGGACCCCAAACTTACTGAGGGTGGCCTTAGACCATAGAGAGTTTGCCCTAAAACTGCTAAGATTTATAAGCAATCTTAAAGAAAACATGATTTTCTTTACACTGTCATTTCTCAGCCAGTTAGCTGAGACTTCAGACTTCCCTCCCCAAGATGCAGGACAGGTGCTGTGAGAACTGTGTGACCTCTTGGATTCACTTGTACCCAAGCTAGTCTGACCATGCAAGAACAATAGAATGGCAAGATCCTGGAGGAGACAATGAAAGCTTTGAGCTGAGCACCACTGGCTTCACCTCTGCTGACTCCAGAGGGAGCTCAGGATAATGGCATGAGCCTCGTCCTCCTAGCCTTTGCCTGTGCTGCCATGGGGCGAGAAGCTATTTAATTAGGTTTTTTTCTGAGCTGAGAAGGGATCAGTATGTCAACAGCCCTATACAAGAGGGTAAAGATGCAGTCTCAGTGCCTACTCCTGAACCCAACAGGGCTTTCCACTCTGTTCATATAGCAATCCACATTGCTAGACAACAAAGAATGGTGGCTACCACCTTTTCCTTAATCACTCCTCACATACCCTATTCAAGGCCCTGAGGCACTTGGAAGAATGAGCGCTTGCTCACTGTCTATCCAGCAGCTACAGTAACACCTGACAATGGTGAATGACTTTTTATAGACATGATATAATACTTTTAAGGGAAAAGAAAAACTCTTCATCTTCATCAGAAAGGAAATTCCAGCACTCTCCATTTCCCATCTATGCAGATAAAGCTGCCCTTACGGATAAACTTTTGCTCCTCTTCACTCCCTTTCCCTCTTTCTTTTTCAATTCTGTCTCCATTTTCTTTCTTCTTGTTAAGGTTTCTTAACACTGACACCCATTATTTATTTTAGACTTAGATGGCCCAGGTAGAAATTCCCTGTAAAACCTGTTCTTTCTTCTTGGGGAGGCGTGGACAGCCAGGTTAGCACTCACCAAATCATGTGAAATCAAGTTACATTTTTCTTAGTCCTGTCTCAGTATAGAAGAAACATTGAACCAGCTCCAATCTAGCAACCACCTGAGCATGGCAAAAGCCATGCCCTTCCCAATGCCACCCTGAGCTCTCAAATAACTCTTTATGCCCTCTATAACTGGGGTTAATTTTAAGAAGAAACTTAACTCTGCAATAGGAAGATGGGGTAAAATCCTTAATGCCAGCTTTCATGCCTTGGTTCTGTGTCACTGTGAATGCATTTAGATCAGGAGCATGCTAGCAGGCACACTTCTTGCCTCAATGGGATCCAAGATTGAAACACCTATATATGTAAGGAAGCCAATTTCCTGGCAAGAAAATAAAACTGATACAAAGCACACAAAGGACCCCAATACCAGCGAGAATGTCACCAGCAGTGCAATACATTAAAGAAGATCATTGCAACAAATCAAGTTCCTAAGCGTGACTTTCCCTTTCACGTAGAGAATGGACTGATTCGTTCCCCAAACAATGGAAAACTTTGCGGAGGCTCTGGAACAGATTGCTCTTTTTGGCTCCATTACTCACAGATCAGCTTGCCACATTCAGCAACAAAGGCAAGGACTAAAACTCATCTTATTTGTTGTCCACAATTTATGAAAAAATAATCTAGCTCATAGGAAATGAGCAGCTTCAAGAATTTGCTCAAGTGAAAGCTGTTCACTGTCAGCAGAGTCAGCTTCAAGGTGACTCATGTGATCTGTGCACTACTACGTTATGCTACATTCATCCATCTAGGAATAATTGTGAAGACTTTACCAGTTCACTGTCAGCACAGAGTCAGCTTCAAGGTGACTCATCTGATCTGTGCACTACTACTTTATGCTACATTCATCCATCTAGGAATAATTGTGAAGACTTTACCAGATTTTTTTTTTTACTACTAGGAAAAAGGCACTGAACCTGTGCTGACTGTTCTTTGACTTGAGTCACAGATGGCAGCACTTGAGTCACAATGGCAGGACACTGCCATTGCATTTTTGTGGGCATGGGCAGGGCTGTTGTTTTACACACTACCAGCACTTCAGTGACACTGAACAGTAGTCCGGACACTGCCATTGCATTTTGTGGGCATGGGCACTTTGCATTTTGTGGGCATTTACACACTACCAGCACTTCAGTGACACTGAACAGTAGTCCTGTGTCCTGAGAGGAAAGCAAAATTTCTGCACACATAGCATTTCTCTCCATCCATGTCCATACCCATTTTTGATAACTTTTTGTCTGCCACCACTTGGCACTGGTAAAGCATCATCTAAGCATGTAAAAGCAAAAGAAACATCCTGTATGTAACCCATTCAGAACTGTCAGCACCTAACACTAATGCTTTCTGACTAACAGCTTTAGGAATCCTTCAAAAGGTCAGCAAATGGCTCAGGGCTGTCTGAAGCTCCAAGAGACATCTCCAAAGCCTAGCACACACACATCCCACCGGGATCCACATTTGACTCCCTCCCACCACGGAACCGACAGCCCCGTAAGTGCGAGCAAGGCAGCCGGTGCTCTGCAAGGAGAGCCCACATCAGCTGTTCTCTGCAGATACTCCCACACAAAAAGAGGTTTGTTTTCACAACACCATTCAGAGTGGGAGATTTCAGGCTCCCAAAGACCAATCCACTCTGCATATTGTTTCTGTAGCACTGGAGACACTAAAGGAAGATCATCCATAAGACATTGCCAATTGCCCTCTCCCCAAATGATTTTAGTGAAATTTTGTGCCTAGGAAAAGCTGTACATATGAAGAGATCATTTGTCAACCTGCTTGGGAAAAAGGCATAGAAAAATGGGATGTTCACTTTGATTAGAAGAATAAGTCTTTCATAAACAAGTTCTGAGGCTCTTAGCATAATCCTAGCAAAAATTCCATGGTAATCCATGTTTTTAATTCAGAAGAACATTTTCATTGTTAATACATCAGATTTTGCTTTTATCTGACTTATGCTCAGTGATTATAACACAGACATAGTGTTTGCATATGAAAGAGTAAAAAAGGACTGAGGGCTATAGTCTACAGAGAAAGACATGAAGATGGATGAATGTTTGCCTTGGTAAACAGTATTAGAAATAATTATTTTTAAAAGTATTCAGGTGCATCTCATTTTGTTTCTGTGTAACTAAAAAGGAAGCAACTGATTTGCAACCTAGGATTTGAAAAAGCTGATAAAAAGCCAAAGAATAATTTTTGATTAAGTACTTGTTCAACAGCTGCAGCATCATCCAGTACCTATTGGGCAAGTGCCAGGCTACCTGTTCAATGTCTGGAGATTGATAACTGTTCAGAAATTGATGAATGACAGATTGAGAAAGTAGACAAACAGGCCTAGGAATGATATCCTTAAAATAAAAAAGTGCAAGTATTCAGTTAATTAAGATTGTGATCATCAGTCTGCTGTATTACTTATTTGCTGTTTTAAGGTTTCTGTGGAAAACAAAAAAAAGGTTCTGAAGGCATCCAGGCAAGTGCCCACTGATAGCTTTCTTGAAAACAATTTGAATTCAAAGAACTAAAGTCTCAGCACCTCTCAATTTTTCTGCTGGAGAGCACCAGTACTATTTAATCAAACAAGCTGCTTGAATTTGCCAGTATTAACTCATTCTTTGCTTCCCTAATATTTTTGTTTTCAGCATTGTCAAATAACATAGATGCAGAGAGAGTAGTAGGACTCTAAAAGCCAGTTTCCTCTGTTACAGCAAGTGTTATCCCTGGGGTCAAGGATTGTCTGAATCAATAACACACCAATCTCAGTAGCCCCATTTAAATGGTGAGTCAGTTCACATAATCCAACCACATGTCAGATGAAAAAGAATGGTTTAGCAAACACTTTGCAGTCATCTGGTTTTTGGAACTTAGTAGTAAATTATTGGATATCAGTCTACTGTTGCAACTATATATCTTTACACAATAGCAATTTTTCTTGGAGTTTTCTACTGCTCAGCTGCTTATTCAGTATTTTTATACACCCTATATTTATTTTCAAATACCATTTTAAAATTCTCGCTGGAATTTTTCCATCTACAAAAGTTTTAAGGGACTATGACAGTTCACGAGAGCTTTTCTCAGGCAAGGAAAGCTGATAGAAAGTTTTGCTGTCCCACTAATTCAGAGCACAAAATGACATCTCTGGACCAAGTCTAATTTACAAACAGCCTTTTCCTCCCAAGACAACTGCCTTCAACTGAGCTGTCCTAGACATGCATGCTTCTGTTGGGCGTTTTTAATACATACACTGGTTAAATTACACAGAATTAATATATGAACTATTTTTTATCAATTAGGAAAATAACCTTATTGTGTAGCAACACCTCCTCAACACCAAGAGCAGCTGGGTAAGACTGGCCAGAGGGGCACAAGGAGGGTTGGAGCCCTAGCAGCACTCCATGGAAGAATACCTGGGAACTGTCAGGAGGGGACCTTGCACTGGAGAGGACACCCCAGAACATCCTACCCTCTAGCAGGGCAAAAGGGACCAAGAGCACCCAGGCACCCCCACCAGGCACAAACCTGAATGGCCAAGCTCCCTGCCCCAGCTCTTGGACATGGCCACACTCACATAGCCCACAGACAGTCACTTAAAGAAGCTTTATTGCTGCTCAAGTGAGGGGTATATTAAAATTAGTAGCAGGTGAGGAAGGAAACAAACTGATATTTGACAGATAAACACTTTTTCTAGAGAAAGGCTAAACTCTCCCTAGTGGGCTAGGAGTCTTCTATACAAAACAAACAAACAAAAAAAAAATGTTCTAAAGTGGAACAAAAAAGATTCCCTGATATAATGAAAAAGACATCATCTAAAGCTACTTGTATAACTTCCTCTTTCATGTTTTCTTTGGGATTACACAAAAAAGATTGCCAACACTTCATTTAGATATTTGTTGATTACACAAATCCCGAACAGCAGTTGGTGAACAGAATGACAATAACAAACACTTTTTTCAGACCATTCTGTGTGGGGCATGGATTTTAAGACTTCCTCGGTGCTCACTCTGAGCAATACATAGGAATATGATTAACACTACCAAAGCTCGAGGACAGAAACCCTTACACCTGCACCAGAGCAACTCTGAAACAATAGCCTTGGCCAACACACACAGGTCAGACTTGGCCTTGAGCAGGCAAGGTGCAAAGAGCAGGCAGGAAACGAGGCCAGGGGAGAGCAGCAGCAGCAGCGCCGTGCTCAGGGCTGGGGATGTTTGCTGCCTCCAAGGAGCCAAGGCTGGGGCAGGGACTCAGCTCCCTCCCATTTCACATTTTGTGTGAGGACAGGCTCTCAATAGGCACCATATACATGACAGCACACTTTCTGCTTACCTTGTGTGCTGTAGGAAAACCAAATTGCTTGTTAGAATTGAAGGCATTTAACCAGCCACCATAGAGGGGCTTTAAATGAAGGGCAAATGCAAATCAGTGCTGGCTCCCAAAATGTGCATTGCAGCACACACCATAGCACTGGACAGCTGAAGAAGTGCTTTTCACAGGGGCTGCCTTAGCAGTTTCAGGGGACAGAGCAAGCTAAAGTGAATACTGGGCTTTTTTCTAAGTAGCTGATTTTACAGGAACATGAACCATCATGGGAAGCAGTCAATGAGTAAGTTACTGCTTCCCTGCTGAAATTTGCCAGCAATGGAATATATTGTGGCACCCTATCTCAAGCAGAGGGATACCAAAACTGACATTAAATACAATGCAGGTGTTATTTCACCAAGTGATGAATACTAGGTGAAACATGGCACAAACATCAAACCATGATGATGATTTTTCAAAGTTGCATAGGAGAGACAAAATTTGCTAAGAATGTTGTGTCTTTAGCATGGAGATCTGTGAGTGTATGTTGTACTTGCACTCCAGGTAGGTCACTGCTGCCCTGATTTCCTGCTCATTTTCAGCATCTGTAAATCCTAGAGATTATGAGCTGCCTGGTAAAGCTATGCTCTTACCTCTCAATTGGCTGCTCTGGAAACAGCAATTACAAGTTAAATTTCATCATGCTTAAAAATAATCCTCTTTTTCCCTCTGATCTAAGGTTACCAGTCTTAAAAGAAGGCAGCAGACAATTAGAAATTAAGGGAAGCAAAGCTTCAGACTGGGACTTACATACACACTCCACTCCTCCTGCCCAGGCATTGTTTCTTGGCTCCAATGGCATCAATAGCAACTTTGCTGGTGGCAAGGGTGGATTCACAGCTGAACCTCAAAAGTCTTCCATAACTCCCATATGGATCTGGACCTCCCTAATGGCCAGAAACTCTCAACAATGTAATGAATTTCTGGAAAAAAAATTAAAACTGAATGTCTCCATTGTGCTCCTGCTATGGCAGCCAGAAGAGCAGAGTCGCTTGAAGGAAGCGCAGCTTGCCAAGGGCCCAAAGAGCTGAACTGCTCCAAACCAAAGCAGGCCTCAGACAGTTCTGCATGTGACACTAAGTGTTGCATAATATTTGGATTTGGTTTTCAAGTTAATCCAACTTAAAAAACCAATTCTCTCCCTTCTCCCAGCTACAGGCAGCAAAAGTGAAGGGCACAAATGAGATCACTGCTTTGGTCTCTGGTGTTAGCAGGCTGAGGAGGCTCAGTTATGGCTTGAGATCTTGCCATTCTCTTCTGGTCTTCCAGAGCACTTTTCTTTCCTAAATTAAAATTAAAAAAAAAAACCAACTTGTAAACAGCTTCAAAGAACAAAAGCATTTTAAACTGTAATTTATGCTTGCATTTTGGTATGTGCATGTAAGCCCATTCCTTTGTTAACAGTATTTTATCTTTTATCATTTAAAGTTTTTGAAAATGAAATAGTAATTACTTTTTTCAGAAATATTTCTGTATGGAGCAGTCTGATGAAATACAGGGCTTCAGGCAGATATTCTGCATCCATCATGAAGAAATTTGAAGACAGGGAGAATTTCATATATTTGGAATCAGATAATTGAAGGTGACTCCTGTTAGGGGCTTTTAGGTGGAACTGCCTACTACTGCTTTGTTTTCTGTCTGCATCTTCAAAAGAGAACTCCAGAAAGAAATGTGCATTACAGTTACACCTTACTAATTCTTAAAGAAGAGAACACGGGTGCTCTTTGGACTGGTCCCAGAGAACAACAAAAGTTTGAGAAGAAAAACCCAAAAAGCACTTCAGGAGAAAATAATTCCAGCTCTTGAAAAGAATGAGTGGTGGTAAGATTGCCATCTTATATTTGAAATAACAAATTACAAATTCTGATCTTTAACATCCTGGCAGCCAAACTAAGAACTAATATCATCAGTGGGAATCCAAGCAGAAAGAATAAGTGCTCAGATGAAGGTAAAAAAAGCAGAATGAGGAACGAAGACTTGTGATTTTATGTTGGGTGCTAGATTGCAAGTCAGCTATTTGGAATGATATTTTCTTTTTCCCCTCTTTGCTAAAAGACTTGTGTACCATGTAGAGTCATGGCATTCCTAATGGCTGGACTGCTTCTGGCTTTTACAGTATGAGAAAATTTTACTTTATTGTTCTTATTCCTAAGGCATGCTTAAATATGGACTCAAAATTTAACTTTACAACAAAAATAGGAGGTCTCAGTACTTACAACTTCACTTTTTTACTAGATGTTTCATTTGAAAATTTGCCCTGTAAAAGGCAAAATGGCATTTAAAATTATCACAATTTCACATGGTACAAATTATTGAACAAAATCTCCCTGCTTTATTAATAACAAGAACCAGTTTGAAGAACAGTACAGGAAGAGTATACAATTCTCTCTTTACAGACTATGTGGTACCACAATGCCCTATTGCTTTTCAGAAGCTATCCACATCATTTAACCTCCACATCACCAAGAAAACACAATCTGATATTTGCTTATTTGTGCATCCTGGTTTGTTGACTCTTCTCTAGCTGGAAAAAAAAGCAAGGATGAGCACATTTCACATGTGAGTTTCATGCTCTGCAAGGAATGAAAGGTCAAAGGGTAGCAGGCAAAAGCTATTTGCCATTCAGTTCTAATTTCCCTCATAAATTATTAAACAATCCCTTATGCATTTCCATCTTTGATAGTCTTGTGGTATAAAGTGTAAGTCAATGGATAAGCTAATTGCAATAAGCAGAAGTGGTATTTAATGCACTGGACACTTTCAACAGCAAAGTAGTTCTAATTAGTGTTTCTAACTGATGTGACAGCAGTTTACAGAGCACCAAAATAGTTCCTCATTTGTCAAGTGGGTCCGAAGCTTATGGCAGCTTTCTGATCATCTCCCTTGCCGCAGGACCTGAAAGCACCTTCAAAAAGCTTTCTCTCATTGATCTTTAGTCAGATGCTGACTGAAAGGCACACAGCTTTGCCAGAAAGAAGATAGATAGATGCTGTACCAGCATGAAAATGTCACTTACTTAATAAAAAAGGGTACCTGTTCCCAGCCCCTCTGAATGCATGCATATGCACACACAAACATACACAAGCCCAAACCCAGAGAGGCAGTGAAAAGGGACGTTTCTATTAAGCTAAGCATTTAATGTGTGTGTAAAGTACCGTCTGCACAAACTTACCACATCAGATCATATTAGGCATATCCTTATAGACACACAAATGGCATCCCACAGTCTGTGACTGAAATGCAGAGATTTTCAAAATTGCATTAAATAAGGCCTTCCCTCTAGATTTTTCATTATTAGGCATGCAGTGCATCAAGTGAACGACATAATTAATTTCAAAATATCACAGTTTTCTTTCCTTGTCTATGATTTCTTCTACTGTGTCGATAGTTCAGCTAGCATGCTGTTCTCTGAGGGCTGAGGGAGTAAATGACGGCATGTCAGGTAAAGAGCAAGTATTTGCTGAATACAGTGTCAAGAAAGTTCAGAACAGTTTTCTCTTTGTTGCACTTGTTTTATAGCCATCATTATACTAAATATTGTGGTTAGTTATGGGATAAACTATGACATTTTCCTACATAGCTCAGACAACATTTAAAAGAGCCCATAAAAGCATTTATAAGATTTTCAAAATAGTTTTTAAACTCGGTGCCAAGCAGGTTTGTCAAAAGCCACTCTTTACTGAACCCCCTGCACTAGGTAGCAGGAGCTGTGCTATCTGTTACAAGCAGAATTATTTGATGGTGCCACATGTGTACCACAGTCTTGGATGCTGGAGATGCAGCACTCCCTGTGCATGCATGTTCCAAACATTTCCCAGTTTCTCAAAACAAGAAGAGGATGCACAAAGAACTGCAACAAAACAGCAGAGTTGTCTGCACATGGAGGCTGCCCATCTCTGCAGTGCCTGCACCACTGGCTTCTGACCAGCTGCCTTGAGTTCTGGGGTTGTTCTGGCCATCAAACCTCTGGTGCATCTGGTGCCCTGCTGTGTTTCACCAGAAGCCCTTCTTTGCTGGGTCCCATGGGAACAGCGCTGAAAAGCCAGCAGATATTTCAGGAGTGCAAAGCAGAACCTCTACCAGTTCATTAAGGGAGATTTAGAATTACTTTTGGCTCTGTGCCTTATTGAGGGATAGCCTGTTCCACTGCTCAGCCTATGTACTTCCTTAAACTAAAACCTAAATTGAAAATGCATTATTTGCACCACATAGGGGTTAAACCAGTAAGAAAGGACTACTAATGGAAAAAGATTTCATGGTTATTCTTTTCCTTGAGAAAGGAAAGAGATCTTCACTACATGCTTCATATCCAGATTGAACCCTGAAAGGTTCAATGTCCTTCCAGAGACAGAAAACTTCGTGTCTAGAAATACAGAACTAAAGAAACAAAAAACCCCTGCATTTTGTTTCAGCATGCCCAGTAGTTATACTTCAGCATTTTCTCAGTCCCAAAGGCATGGTGGAATAAGGAACTATTTGGCTGATGTCAAGGTTCCTTTCTCTGCCAAAGCTTATACCCAGCCTGAAGGAAACCAAAACAAAAACCCAAACAAAATCCATTGCTGCTATGAAGGGTTTTGAAGCAAGCATGATAGATACGCAAGGATGACCAGCTGAGAATTAGACCCCCTGTTCTAGGAGGGGATCCCTCCCCTCCCTCTAAAGTCTTTCTCTGTAGATATCCCATAGTTTTTAAATACTCAGTTTGACCAGCTGAAGCAACAGTGTCATTTCAAGTCAGTCATGGAGGCTGCTACTCACACATCTCTCCTCTTGCAGGAGACCGCAGCCCATAAGAATGTGTGGAAGGCGATATCACTTAGTGTAGCATGGGCAATTAGGAGTAGGGAAGGACTGGGTCAGAGCACAAGTCAGAAATAATAGAGAGCATGCACTAATTGGAGAAGCTTTTTATTTTATTAGTGCTTCCATGTCAAATTAGTCAAATGTCTTAGGCACTTACTGGGTGGGTGAGCTGTGAATGCTGTGTGCCCAGCCACGAGCAGCCTCCCATCTTGCTCCCTGCATTTCCTCTTCTCTGCTTTCTGGCCTCAGGACTCTGCCTCTCATGCAGTGCCTGTCTCCATCAGCCTGGTCACCTTTTAAAGCAGATTACTTGGTTCACAAATGCAAAACAATATTTGGCTATGGCATTCCCTGAGCCAAGTCTTGGGTACCAAACCCCACTGGCTTTACAGTCTGGCTTTGCTGCAGTGCAAGGGAGGCAATGCATCTTTAAATCCATAGTGCTGCAAAATCTGCCTGGCCTCTGAACATTCCATGATAAGAGACAAAAATCAGTGAAATACTTGAATGAATAACAGCCCAACAGCCAAACTACAAGGCAAAAACCTGGTCTGAGCCAAGTGACCATGGAACACCTAAACCATAGCACAGGTTCCCAAGGGAGGCAGAAGAGCTAGAGGTGCAGTCTGTGGTTTAGCAATACAGAATTTGCATTTGCACTGGTTTGCTTTAATTTAAGGCATTTTCACACTGGCTCTCAGGCTAGGCAGAGGATTATCAGTGCCCCTACTTCCCTTTGAAATTCTCATACCAATTTTCTAAAAATGATCCAGAACACTATGCAGCTTTGTTTAGATTAAAAAACATCGCTGGAAAACTTGCTTTTGCATGGAAGTGCACTTCCTCTGCTCCTGCTTTGAAAACTTAGTTTCCACTGCTCTTGCTTATCATTTCCCAAAAGGCTTTGCATCACACAGGACAGAAGAAGCCAAAGCATCATCGTTCTACCATAGTTTACAGCACTGTCTTGGAGAGACCCCTATGTCACAGGGTCACTCATAGAAGCACTGCTACATAACTTTTGTCTTGCACGCTTTGAAAACTGTTACTCTTTTTTAGATCTCTGACCTCTGTTACAAGTCCCTGTCTTAATTACTGCTCTTGTATTTTCATTTCTGTTATTTGATCCACTTATTGACTTTTTTCTCTGATGCCATTTTGTGTTGCCCTAGCAAGCCTTCCTATCCTTTTATCAACTAATGTCCTATACTTTCACACTAATTTTTTTACTAAAAAATAGCTCTCCAGTTTCTTTTGTAGGTCTAGATCTGTTATGAATATTAATAGCTTCTTGCAAGCTCTATTTGTGGGAGAGTGCTGGTCTTTGATCTGTGGCTTTTTCTTGAATACACTAGCATCTCTGCAACTGGGCTTTGGGTCCCTTTTATGTTTTCCTACCAGAGTCCTTTCTTCATTTCCATCTTTTGCTTTCACTGCAGAGTTGGAACCTGTGGAAGACCTTTAAGCATTTTTCTTTATTAAGTAAGCCCTCTCATACTGGCACAGTCTATGGTGATTTCAGCCCTCATTGTGGACTATTTCTGTACATTCCCTAAAGGCATCAAGCCATTCAGGTGGGAGCATGTAATTTGTTTTGTACTGTAGAATTCCTACCATGTCTATATGTATTTAGACCACAGGCAAACCAATAAAGTTGTCATAGAAACAAAGCATGTCATGAATAAATCAATTCATAACAAACTTGTAAACTTCGAAGAATCCACTGTGCTTTAACAGCACATCTATTATATGAAACACTAATCATGTTTGTAATGAATAACATACACATTCTACACATGTCCATTTGTTTAGTCCTGTTGGGCATCTTATAAATATTAAGTCTTTCCTGTATGTTGTGCATGTCTCCACAGCAAGACAAGACTGAATTGAATGCTTGCATGATAATGTATCAGCAGGAATTTTTCTATTTATTTTTTGATGTGTGAGGCAGAGAGGTTCAGTAAACTCTGAAAGCCTTTTTTACATGTCGGTGAGATTGAAAGTATCAGTGCAGTAATTCTTTTTCTAGTCACAGACAACTTAATAGGACTTCATCCACTCTTCATATAATTATAAAAAAAGCCCAGACAATGAGAGTCTGATAAAAGAAGCAGATAATACTGATGAGAGCTGATAACACAAGCATAAGTTCACAGGCTGAGAATATCCTACCTTCTTTTACTCTAGTTTGGTTTCACTGAAATGCGTGCATCTGTGGTGGAAATGCTGCTAGAATTGATCAAAATACCGTATCAAAACTTCACTTTGCACATCATGCTTTCACTGGCACTTAGGTGAAATGGGTGCAAAATACAACCTGACTGACACAGCACTCTGCTTGCCTGCATGGGAATGGCCAGGCCAAGCAGGATGGAGATTATTTGGAGTCACAGTCTAACAGTCCCCTGACTTCAAACGAATTGTCAGGCAGTGAGGTAGGACTTGCTGTGAGTTGCACATGTGTTTGAACTCTCAGCTACCAACCTAAAGCCAATGGAGAGATTTTCAAGTACACCTCTGAGAAACATGCCTATGAACAAGGTGAAGGAAAGGAGCACATGACACAGGGGAATAAAAGAAATAACACATTATTACAGAAAAATTATTAGCATTCAGAGGCTGAGTGTCTTCCCAGAGACAGATACACATGATTAAAACATGGTCTACCCAAGGACAACCTCATGGGGCCCATCCATAGGGGCTCCCAAAGGCCAGAGCACGTCCCTCCCCAGCACCAGACTTTGTTTTCAGTCTCTGCAAAGGAAGAACCAAGCTGAGGTTTCTGTTTCAGTGAGACACCTTTCTGACTCCTCCATGCAATAGCACTTGTGGAAAAAGATATGGGTAATAGTCTTAAGTATCTATCCCAGAAAACATGTGCCTGAATAACAAATTGCTAACATAAATTGGTAGCATGATATGTTATACATGGCACATGGATCTGTCAGACCCAAGGTGGAGTCCCATTCTATTGATCCCAGTAATTAAGCAGTATGTGATTTGTTTAAGATTGTTCTATAATCCATTAATATTACGTAAACTTGATTACCAATACCCTTCACTGCATAGCTACATCTCACTTCAAGGAGTTATTCTGAAACAGCAAGGGAAAGAAATTGGAGCAATATTATTTTACATCTACAAGTTCAAAAATGTCTCCTTTCTTTGGAAGTAATGTAAGTGCCTTTTCTAGTTTTCTAGAATATTTATTTTTGATTTGCAGTTAAGAAAATTCCAAGTATTTATTTTGTCTTGGATATTTACAGGAGACAAGCACTCTAAAAAGAAAACTTCACAACACATTTAGGTGGCCTGTTTCTCTACAGAATTTTCCCCTATTCACAATTAGAAGGCTGCAAATAAATAACTTGGCTCACAGACATATGCTGCAGGATGGGCAATGTTTGTGCTGCCTATGCACAAGGCCAAAGCTCTCAGTGAGTTAGTGCTGTCCAGGAATATGCTATAGGAATCACAGCTCAAAAGCAAAAATCATCTGCTTCCAAATTCACAGAGCCTTCTTTTAACTAAGTATTTTACAGATATGCTATTTCCATAGAAAAATACATTACCCAGTAATTAGGTTCATTTATGGAATCAAATCAAGGCTGTCTACATTTCTGCTGGGTAATATTCTTCACAAACAATCCTCTCTCCTGGCTCCTCTGATTATTTTATGATTCCTCTTGCTTCTTGTCAGTACAGATTAAAGGTAACACATACAGCTGGGAACAAACATAATTTTCCAGCAATAGCATTTTGTTTTCCTTAATAATTAACAAGTGCTGCTGACTAACCCTCCAGTATAAAATGTGCACCTTATCGAAAGGGAGCGGACACAGGTTAGAACAGCTCACTTGGGATATCAAAATAAGAAGTGTGATTAAAGCATTAAAGATTTAGAGGTTGACATTAAGGGATGAAAGGTGGAATTACTGTAAATATAAAACTGTTCAGCATTAAATGGAATGTGTTACACTTGAAACAGTCTTTCAAAGTGCTAACATTTCAGCATTAATTATTAATAGAAACTGACAGCTCATTTTTAATTTGAGCCTAATGACAAGGTTCCTTAAGAGATAAATACAACACACTGGCTCAGAGGGTTTGTGGATCTTTTGAAAAGCTCTCTAGGTTGTCTAGACATTAATCTGAAAATTCCTCAAAACATAACAGTCTCTCCACAGAGGTAAAAGAAAAAACCCCAACAATTCAGAGAGTACCAGCGCACCCTCTCTTCAGGGACACCTGCCCCACATCAGCAGAGTGCCACTGGCAGCACTACCCCTCTCTGCTACACACCCAGATGGACATGGACAAAGTCTCAAGGGTGCACCACCAGCCCTTCATTGCCCCCTTCCCCACCAGACAAGCTTTGGAAAATGTGTGGTTGGTTTTCTGAGTGCTTTCCTTATCAGACCACAAACATCATGTTCACACACCACTAATCACCTAATGTTTTTAGAACAACTACCCATCTCCTTTTCCTATTTGTCATAATTTTGAGTTATGTCACCAAAACAATGAGTCTTAGAACCTGGTTCTGATCCCAGCTCAGTCTCCATCACTCAGGAGTAGTCACTGTCATCAGTGATTAGGAGAACAAGACACACACCAAAAACAAGGACGGCAGACATACACCAAAAACAAAGTACAGGATCACAGGTCAGGCCAGGCAGAAGGACCTTTGCTAAAAACTGCTATGTCTGCATCATCTCCATTGGTCCAAATAAACTTTTGAAGCATCTATCAATAAAAATACCATTATTATATTTCTGCTATTGAAACTTGAATTATCATATTCAATAAAAATGCATTTTAGATGTGAAATAGGATCTATTCAACAATATCTTTATTACATAAAGCATATTAAATCTTTTGTTACTAGAAATATTTGTAGTAGCACTCAGCTGCTCCTTTGGGACACTACAACTCTAAGAGTGTGAAGTTCTGAATAATCCATCAGAATGAGGGTCAAACGTAGCTCATGAGCTCTGGCAGGTGTAAAGGCTCACGAGTGACAGTGCACTTCCTTCCAGCCACGCAAACAAACTGCAGCAAGAAGATTAAGTGAAGATACATGGCCATTGCATTCCTGCAGGGGAGATGGGAAGAAAGTGGATGGCTCAAATAGTGGGCAAAACGAAAAGAAAAAACAAACACCCCATGTTTTGGGATACGGCTGAAGAAAGAAAGCAGAAGGAACATGCTGATAGTTTTATCTGCTCTTACTGACACATTCAGAATTCCTCAGGGGCTGGAAGAAACGAGGCAGTTTGCAAGCTGGGTTTTCACTGTGCACAAGCCTGTCTCACAATATGATAGGAATTAACTTGTGTCTACAAAAGGCAATATTTGGCGAAGAAGGGCGCTGAGGCCATGAGGCTGTCAAATTAAAGGACATTCAGAGAAGAAAAGCACTTGTACACTGATTTAATTCAAGCAACAGGATAAAGGAAGGGTAAGTAAGGGTAATAAGGAGGAAGTAAGAGAAATCATTGCTTGAGAATACACTCTGATTTCACTAAAAAGCCTGCTGATGTGAATCTTTTTAGTCTTGGCTTTTCTGTTTACTCTGTGCTTTTGTTTTGCTTCAAAGGAATTTGTGCTAGAAGTAGCATGTTAGGAGGATCAAAGTTACAAGATGACTTCTGGGAAAAACATTTATATAAAGCACTCAGAACTTGACTTCTGGTGCTGTCTTGGAGTTAGTGTTCACCGAGTTGCTTTTTAGCACACACAGTTCCTATAGCTTACAGGAAATCTGATTAAATCAGATGTGCTCCCCATTACTGTTAAACAATCTAACTCTACCTGCTCATGGTAATATCCAAGTACTGTCTCTGGAGTAATTAAAAATAACATTTGGAAAGCAAGAATTTTTGGTTTTGTTAAGCTGTCTTACAGAGATTTTGCATGATCTCTGTCAATAACTAAGCACCTGTATTCTGCTAAGTGGAAAAGCTGAGCTAAGAAAAGCTGTTCGGTTTATATACAAAATAAAATTGCTAAATTCACCTAAATGAACCATTTAAAGCAAATTGCTTTCCCAGTACTACTCAGGACTATTTGCCATTTAGGAGTTGTTAGAGAAGTATGAAATATACCTAATGAAATACACAGCCATACAAAAGTCAAGGCTTCTTTATAAGTCATTCTTTAATGAAAGATGAGGCATTTTCTTGTAAAAGTGTTGCCAGTGTGTATATTTCTAAAGCATATTAAGAAATGTACAATCAGAAGCAGCATGCTGTTCTACCTTCTGCTCGTTTCCTTGAAAAAGTTCCTGTCACAAATAGAAATGGTATCTGAAAAGACTCAGTGAGTGCATCTTTTCTAGGAAAAAAAGATTTCCTCTTCATTTGAAGATTTGATTCCAGGGATGACAAGGCAGTTTGCAATTTCAGCATGTCTCCTGATTTTTAAAAAAGAGAGGAACAACAGCTTCAAAGGCCCAGCTCCCAAGTATGAAATCCTTTTGTAAATTTGTCTCTTGCTCCTAAATATCTGCTTTAATAAGCTGGTGTCAATACATACACTACACCTGTACATATGAGGGCCACATATAGGTCTGATTGTTGTCCTGACAGCCTCATCCCATTCCAGCTCTCCCAGACCCTTCTGAGTTCCCCCCATCATGTTTTACTAACACCCACCCCAATCACAAACCTGAACTGCAGGCTCCTGCACCCCAGCACAAGCAGCTCTCCTGCAAAAGGGGAGCACCCATGTTCTGTGCCACGTTTGGAGGCTGCTCATGCAACAGCATGTGCCAGTATTTTCACTAGCTCCAAGACAGGATTTAATCTGTAGTTTGGCCACAACAGATGCACACCACACAGAAAAAGCTGTAATATACTACCTACACACGCTTCTTTGAGGCTGCACAGCCTTCTGCACCAAGTGTACACATCCCATTTTATGACATTTCACATAAGGGCAGCAAGTGTTGATATTGCACATATCTTACTACATCAGAGCCCTGTGACCTCCTCTCGAGGGCTTTTAAACTAGCAATGTATGCTGTACATGATCTGCCTTGCACACAGACTAGAAAGGGTTCCATATTTCTCACCTCTCCTTCCCTCTTCCTAACCTCACAACCACCTCAACTGAACATCTATAGAAAACAATAAGGTGACTTCAAACAGACAAAAGAAATCACAAAATTTACTCTCAGCAATTGCAACAAACCTTGGCTTGCAGAGACTTGAGCTCCTTCCTGACTCCACCACCATGTAGGAGAGATTTCCACTAGCAAATCTCATGTACATATACAAGGTAATGCCTCATGCCAGGATCTTAGAAGACAGCAGCAGTTCTAAGCTCATGAACCAAAATATTTTATTTTTCTAACAATATATTCATCAATAAAGCAAACGTGAAGGGTCATTCTAAAACCACAAAGCATTGTGTCAACATTCCTTATTATTTTTCAGTGAGATCCTCTCCTGTGGTTTTTGTGTCTGCAGTGAGTTTCCAGAAGAGGTAAAAGGGCCCCAGTAACTACCTCCTGGCTTGCACTCCACAGCCCCCACTCAAGGCCAGCCCTTCAGCCAGCACAAACCTGAGCTACTGCCCCTGATGCCACTGGAACTTTTCTGCTGTGCTGAGATGGGGAATTGGCTCCTGCAGTTCTGGTGTACATGATGGCCCTTTCCAGTACATGATGCTTTTTGAGGCAGCATTAATGCACAAACAAGTCCTTGCTCTTTGAAAGGCAGACATCTCCTACAATCTGACAGCAACAATTTGTACACCTGAAGGAACCATGCTGAAATGGCACCAGGAAATTCATTTATTATTCTTTCATCTTGTCAAGATTGGAAGATTAGAAGGTGTGCATTTGTGAAGCAGCACACAAAGGGTGCAGTAGTGGGAGTTTAGGAGGCTCTGCCAAGGAAGAAGAATGCAAACTGCATGTTTGGAGCACTTGGCACTAGGCCCTGCAAGTCTCTAGGAAGCAGCAGACATGGGGAGGGAGGAGGAGCTGAAAGCAAAGCAAACAAGACAAGTCTGAACCCTGAAGACAGGCGGGGAGGGACTCCAGGCATTAGCCTGGGAGGAAAGGCAAGAAGCTAAGCTCCAGCCTGCAGCATTGAAGGACAAGGGAACATCAGTAGGAGATGTCTTGGAGACGACTGAAGAGCTGAAATTTGGGGTAAAAAATAAATTGGAATAGGACCTACCAAATAGGTGCAGAGGTTAAATCACATAAGAGGAACTGGCAGGGAGAGAAATGGTCTTGTAAACCACAAGAATCAATAAAACAGAGTTTAGGAGGAAAGATGCTGCTTATATCAATGCTGACTGAAAAAGACTGAATGGGACAATGAAAACCAAGGTAGAGCAAAGAAAATGTGAATGCCTGCATAAACTGGAAATCCTAGTAAATATCCTCTTGTAGAACTGAGACAAAAGCCAGCTCAGCTAAGGTAAACTGGCACAGCTCCACGGAAAGCCAAGGGTACCTTTGCCATCACCAAGGCAGCCTCAGTGATGCCTTTAGACTTCGCTAGGCTCCTTGTGCCCTGCCCCCCAGTACTTTATTAACTATATCACATATGTGCAGGCATACAAGGCTAACAAAGTGGTCTTACCACCAACCTTAAGAAGTGTCCATAAATTGTATTAGAGATGGGTAGTAGAAGTGGCATAAAAATATGAATATTGACTTTTATCCATTGCTGACAGACGCTCCCATAAAGAAAAAACTAAGGAGGCTTACTGTGTAATTGTTCAACACAATGATTTACTGTGCAATCCTGCAAAGCTTATCATGTAACTCATTGTGCAAGTCCCTGATTTACTGTGAACACTGCAGAGCTTATCACAATGTTTCTGTGGGAAAGACTTGGCACCAGCTTGGGATAGGGTTTCACAGACCATTAATGATGATTGACAGGTTCATTTCAAATGAGTTATGTTCAAGTTCACAGTACAAAACCATCATGCTTTGTGATATTCAGATATTTTAACTTCAGTGCTGTATAAATGCTCCTTACCACCAAGAAATTACCAAACAAGCACGCATGAGACTGGCTTGGTTTACATTTCTCTCTTGTTTTATATATTGTCATTAGAGTCAACCTTCACCTTTTCATGGTCCATACATGAAAAATGGAAACGCTGCACTTTTTCTTCAGATTGGACTGGGTGAGATATGTACAACATTTCAACCCAATTATGAAAAACTAAATGCGCTCAGCTTAGGTAAAATATTTTCAAAACCATAAATCTGCATTTTTGAAGGCTGGGAGACATGTTTATAAAATACTAAGTGTGTGTCTGACATGTCAGATAAAGCCCAGCATAAAAATAATGTAAATGCCACTTAGCCAAATGTTTACCTGGTTTCCTTTTTGCTTGGCTGGGCACATTAAACTTGAATAAATAGGATAAATATCTGATTTTCATGGAATTCCTATGCTTGAGGCAGTCCTGATAAAACTGGAATCAGGTATTGACTGCTGCAGGTAAGTGGGGAGATACCATAAGGATTGTGTGGCTCTGCACCAGTGCCATGCTAGAACCACACAGAAACAGCATGTCTGCCTTTCTACACAAGGGCCTGAAAAGGAATGGATGAAAATACCACTTGAATTACATGGACAACACATTGAAAGTTAAATGCAAAACTGGAGAGGTCATCCAGCAGCTACCACCAGTTCAGGCCAACTCGCTGTCAAATCCTGCATTCAGCACAGGACTGACCACTTGCTGAATCACCTGGCACAGACCAACAGCAATTCTAAACATCCATTTCCCCCTTCCCCATTTTGTAAACAGTAACCTGGGCTTTACAAAAGATCAAGACTTCATCTCACATGGCCACACCACAAATTGCACATGATTCTACAGTGGAAAAGCTCATGCATTAATCTTGTTATCATGAGTAAAGGGAAGATCAGGAAATGCTTAATGCCCAGTTTATTTACAACAGCCCAGTCCATGTCATTGTATTGTACAGTGTTGTTCAAACAGGTGGATGCTAAGGCTTGCTTTCCTTCCACTGGACAAAAGCCAAACCTGCTGTAGTCCTTCAGAGGCTTTCAGTGCCCACTGCACTGTAAAGATGCCCAGCTCAGTCCCCACGTATCAGGGCAGCTGCCTTTCCTGCTCCTGACAGAGCTCAGAGCAGCCCTTAGGAAGCAAAATACAACACTGAGAACAAATCAAACATCCCCAACAAGATGGGCCTGTGCACATCTCCCACTCCTAGACCCTGTTCAGTGCTGATATGGAAAAGATACAAGTGTGGCTCTGCTGCCATAGATGTGACCATTGATATTCAGTCAGGTGTGGACTTGTTAAATGGATACAGG
Source organism: Onychostruthus taczanowskii (assembly GCF_017590055.1). Taxonomy (NCBI): domain Eukaryota; kingdom Metazoa; phylum Chordata; class Aves; order Passeriformes; family Passeridae; genus Onychostruthus; species Onychostruthus taczanowskii. Next base: position 17,092,584 of record NW_024504786.1, read on the forward strand.
CTGTAAAAACTGCAGCTGAAAATGGCAGCTTGGCTACATCTCAAACTACTCTGTGCTTCTGTAGAAGGGTTTGTTCAGGGCCCATTAACAGCCCATGTCTCTTCAGGTAGTGGGATGAGAGCAAGAGCAAAAGCATGCTCATGGCATGGAGACTCAACAACCCCAGGACCATGGCGAAGAGTGGGTTTCCTTTACAAGCAAGCTGAATTCACTACTAAGGTGTTTTTGGATCACACTGTGCTAGCCATAACCACAAGAAGAGTCTTTAAGCAATCTGTTTCTAAAAACCCACCCAGTTTTCATTGTTCCTGTTGCAAAAAAATATTTAAACACATTTTTGCACTGTCACAAGCAAAGAACACTGAGCCAGCATAGCCACAGAACTGCCTCAGCTTTCTTTTTTCACTGAATCAGTGATTTACTTCCATTATTTATACTGGAAAACAGCAGGATTTCCATCTCCTGTAATTAATTTTCAATACTGTAGAAGACTGAGCACCTGATTCACTGACTACAAAGGGGATTAAAGCACGTGTTTCAGTTCAAGCATGTGACAAAATGTTTCAAGTAATCAGGGCCAAGGAAGTGTGCAGCAGTATCTGCTGTAGGTGCTTCCACAGCATCATTTTCCTCCTCATCTGCTAACATGAATCAGTGCTGTCTTGCCACTGGACTGGCTGACCTATTAAAAATGTATCTGGACATCCAGCTGTACCCTGTGATATACAGTTAGCTCTGTTCCGTCAGATTGATTTACAGAAAGGAATATGCTTATCTGGAAAGGTAAAAATCACAAGGCAGAAAAGGAACAGCTGGCAAGTCTTAAAGACAAAGGGGAGGCTCTCTTCAGGCACTTTTCTTGTATAATTTATGCTGTAGACATTTTACTCTGTCTAATTATTGCCCCATTTCAATCTAATGTCAGTTAATCAATGACTTCTGCATAGCATGGAGGTGAACCCTGGATGCAGAACAAATGCATAAATTTGGTCTGCCTTTTTGCAGGCTCTTCTTACAGAGCCTCATCTTTTGCATTTGCTTTCTGGAATTGAAATTTCTTCTCTTTTGACTCATCCCCAGCAAACACCCACGCTCTCCCTCTTTTGAGTCACAGTGTTTTTGTATTTTTAAATCATGATTACACTTCTGTAAAATGTAGATTTTTGAAGAACCTCACCACTGCTTTTTACTATTATTGTTTTATTATTCTGCTATTTTTATTTGGAAGGTCTGCTTCTCAAACCTCTCCAGGTGGTAAGATCCCAGATATCTCATGAAACAAACATTGTGACTTTTTGCTTTGCTTCTGAAGTCTTGATTTCATGCCTTTCTTTCCCTTACTCAATATATTCAACCATAGCTTTAAAATGAGAATATATTATCCCAAGTACTTGGAGGGACCCACAGGTTTTTGTCATCTTCTAGACTAATCTATGTAGAGCAGTTGGAAACAAAAAACATGCAGAGATTATGCCAATCAAACCCCACATGTAAAGGATCTGATTTGGATCTGATTTGGCAGGTGCTCCCGTCTACAACTTTGTGGGATGAAGCCCATATTCTTCTATTACCTTCACACTAATACTACATTTAAACAGACACACATCCAAATACACTGGTAGATATCCTGGAGGAGAACCCTGCACTTATCCCAGAGAAGCGCACTCTTGCTTCCACTTCAAACCTGCCCTATCAGAATCTGGCAAAATAAACAGAGAACATTTCATATTTTTTTTAAGGAAAACTGGAAAGCTTGCCCAAGCAGTAGCTTAACTGAGTGTAAGGATTGAAATCTGTAGGTAGTTATCCTCTGTCCTCCTGGAGGCCAGATAAGCCTTGTATGGAGTTGGACAAAAATGTAGGCAAAGTGACACTCTTTTCCATATTTTTTTTCCTAAACTGTGGAGAAATGCAACATAAGGTGCTTTATTTATCTCATTTCTTTAAATGGCCTACATGTGTAAATAAGTTGTTCTACTGAATGTATGAAACAGTGCCCCAGGTTTCTTAAGAGCTGAATGTGTACTGAGGAGGTATTTTAGAGAATTTTAACTTGATTCATTCTGCTGCAAATAACTGTAGTCATTCTCTTGAAACAATGCATGCAATTTGGATCAGCTCATTGTCTAACACTCTGACCCAAAAAAGGCAAGCTAAGACAAACCCTCCAGCTTCTTCTCAGCTCCCAACTGCCACCACCCCAAATCTTTTACCATGGCCTGCACAAAACACATGGATGCCAGGAGGCTTATGTTTTGTTTTACAAAAGTCTCAAACAATAGCTTGGGTTTGCACAGAATAGGTTGACACAAGGTGAGGCAGGTGAGCAAGCACAGAAACCCTTTGGCTGCACAGGAGCCCAGAGGGGAGCACAACCTCAGCTGCAGCTGTGTCAGCTCAGATTCCACCAGCTGCATCCCTGCAGGAGCTGCAGCCCCTGTCCCCATATCCCTGAGGAAAAATCTGGAACATTAGAGCTGAAAAGCTATTGCAGAACAATTGCTCCAAGATATTAAATCTAGCTACTTTTTTATTCTCCTAAGAAATCTTGCCTTTCTAATAAGAAATAGGCTATAGAGACATGGGACATGGTAGGTCCCTCCAGGTTAAGTGAAAGCCATTAAAGCATTTACTTACCTCAGCTAACCATGTCTTCTCCCAGCAGGACAGGATCAGGACCAGTCACAAAGCAGCTGGTGGAGACAGCAGGGCAGCTTCAACCACCAGTCCCAACATCAGGCATGGTCACAACAACCACACAGGCCTGGGGCCATGCATAGGGGATAATCTGCAGGTCAGGGTCAAAACCAAATCACGCTGCAGACTGCCAGCCAGGTCCCTACTGACAGGACAGCTCTGTCACCAAGCCCGGGGGCACACACAGGCCAGAGTCCACAGCAGCAGGGTACACACACCAGGAGATGGAGATCAGCAGCCCCACAGCACTGCTGAGAAACAGGGGGGTGCAAAGGGCTGAGCCTAAATCCTGAGTCCCTGGAGGGGGTGGGATGCCCCAGGTGAGGCTGGTCAGGGGCATTAATACCTATCAGTGCCTGGAGGCACCTGACACCTAATTTATTGTTCAATTAATTTCTATGCACATTTACAGCAAAGTGGGGGGTTAGACTGCATTATACCATGCACTAAAAAAAAAAAACAAAAAAAAAAAAACAAAACCCCACCAAAGCAAACCCCAAGTACCCTGGTGAAAATATTAAGACAGACCTCTATTAAAAATACCAGCTGTGATATGGAGTCTCAGAGGGGATATGAGGTTTTATTCAATATTTCCTAGCTGAACTCAACACTCTGCTTGGGGAGCTACAATAGTGCACAATCAAAACCTTCTCTTATTTACCACAACAGTCGACTGTATTGTGTCACATTGTTACTAGTACAGAAGTTATTTAATATCATTTTCAGTTGTAAATTACAGCTCCAAAATTTTCCATATGTTTTATTCAATACCCATTGAACTGTTATGCTAATTGTTCCAAAATAGGTGGAATTTGTCATCAAAGAACAGATCAAGATCCCTCTAACTTAAAACAGCCTTTTGCTTCTGCCTGAAAAGAGTAGGACTACCTGGGGATATTTTTTGCTTTGCCAAAGGAGGGAATCAGACCGATGAGAGTTTGGCTCATCAGGAAGATGTATAATGTATTTTATCTTCAGTTTTTGAGAAAACCCTGTGTCAGAAACGTGTATTGTAGGTGGAATAAATTCACTGCTGTATAAAATTAGAAATCATTCTGAGATCACATGTAAAACAAACATGGTCAACAATAAGGTTGTTTTAAAAGCTATTTGATTTGTGGTAATATTCCTCTTCTAATACACTATCATTAGTATTTTATTGATCTCAAAGTTCTGGGTATTTCAAAGGCTCTGATTAAAATTTTCTCCAAATATAAGAAAAAATCTATTGCACCAATTATATGAGCAATCTGAAGTCTGTAGTATGTGTCGCTTTACAGGACAAAACAGTAGCAAAAGGAAATAAAAGCCAGTGTCAATCTTCAATGAAATTAACACAATTTAAAGCTGCTCCAGGCAAAACAATGAAATCTGTAATTTATCAGCACTGGATAACATCACCAGGAGAATTATTTAATGATTAACTACAGTGGGCTGGAGCCTGAGGTGAGGCGCACTGGCTTACGGCTGCTCTTGGAGTGTGCTCTGCCTCAGAGCTGAACCACTGGCCATTGCCACTGCAGAATAAACCCCAGCAGGGCTGTCCTGCTGCCTGGGACACGACCGGGGCAAGGGGAATATGGAGATGACTTCTTCACCAGCTTTGCATGTGTAGGAGTGCTCTGGACTGGCAATGAAAGCACTGATGCATTGGAACAGCTTTAAATGCAAAACCAATAAAACCACTCACCATAGGAAGGGCAGAAGCTGCTCTGTCACTGATGCAGATTTTATCACTGACCCTTGTAGAAACAAGATTTCACACCAAGTATTTTTTGCTACAAAGAACTGAAAAGGGGAAGGAACTTCATGTTAGTATTTAATATTGTAGCTTAAGTACTGGCAAATTACATTTCTGCGCTTCATGGAAGCAATCTGCCACTGTGACTAAACAGATTTTCTTGTCAGGGCTTAATGATGGGGCTTAGAGTGACCAGGGGAAGCCATGGGGAGAAGTGCCATGTTTATCAGCCTCCCATGGGGTACAGAAACACAGACAGCATTCCAGAATGGGGGACCAACAAGCTGTCTGTACCCTGGAAATAAGGAAAAGGGGACTATCAAGCTACTGGAATCACAGAGAGGCCAGACTGATGTAGACAGACAGCCTTGGGCACGATCTAACATGGTTTGTGGGCACACATGCACCTCTCATCCTTGCACGTAGCAGGGTTGCTCAGCTTTGGTGAGCACTGCTGGTGCCTGTGGCCAGCACCCTGCAGGGCCACCACATCCTGCCCAGCCCCAGCACAGCCTTGCTGCTGCCTTGGGGTACACGGGCCTGGGCAAGGCACTGAGGTCCATCCCAGCAGTGCCACCCAGCCTCTGCTCCTAGGGGCAGCCACAGGATCCCTACAGACCTGAAAGGGATGAATTCCAAGCAGTATTTGGGAAAGTCTAAGAGCTGTTGGCTTTTCCATATGGCTGAACAGCTCCCAGCTGAAGTCTGAGCTCCAGACTTGGCCCTGGCCCTGCCACTGTTGCTTGGCTCAGGGCTGCTGGCTTGGTCCTGGCACCTCCCAGCTTTAGGAAGGGGATTCGGATTGTAGGTGTGTGTGAGACTCCACCAGGATGGAGACAGAAAGCTTTGGAGCTTTGGAGCAAGTGCATTTCCTCTCCTGGGAGCAGCACTCTGTCTGTGAAGCTACGCCTCTGCATGGCTTTCTATAGCCGATGAGCAAGGGAGACACCTAATTCCTTTTATTATATTTTGTCGCCTGAAGACAGTGAAAGTGTTGAGACAGAAATATCCTAGATCAACTTCTCCATCATGGTAATCAAATAGTGCATGGGCTGTTGATTTAATAATGCATTTTTGCTATAGAGATGCTAAGAATGTGTAAAGTATCTTCATTGCAATCCATTGGGACATTAGCTATGTGTTACCTTGGTCATTTTGTGTCTGGGTTCTTTCAAATTTGTCATTTTTATGCACCCTCCAAAATGTCTTCAGACTGGCAGATCCTTTTTCATTATAACTTCTGGGATGAACATCAACAAAGTTCTCATTGCTACAATTAACAAAAGTAAGGCTGTGTCTCCAAAAGACGATTGCCAGTAATATCTATACACAGATTGTACTATTCTCCCTCTAAGTCTTGCTGCTGATTAACAGAGTGGGTTTTTTCCTGAAGAATATGTTGTTTTTCTAGTTTGCTATTAGCCTCCACAAATGACTGTGTGATGCAGTTTTGTGTCTCCAAGCCTACAGTAAATGAGAAACATTTTGTAGAATTTTCTTTTGCTCTTGAATTTTTCAACATGCACATGGGATAAGAATGTAACAAGACTCCAATAGAATTTTATAATTGGATCAAAACGCAGTTCACCCACATATGAGCTGGATTGGTTGTGATAGATGTCAGGAGAAATTCTAAGGCAATACTAAAATTCTTTTATTCCATAACTGCCAAATAAAATAGTACTAAAAGCCTGTGAGCAAAAGCCTCCTGGTTTGGCTGGGATTAAATAGGAAAAGAGTAATCAGATAGTGGATGAGGCATCAGTAAAATCAAATTACGTGAAGCCCAATGATACGATTGCCGTACCACCCTCCCTACCTCCATTTCTGTTTCAGTTCTGAACGCATTAATCATGGCTAGATCATTCGCACCTTGAACCCAGACCAGGTATGCTATCCCCGCTTTGGGAGTATCCAAAGGCTGAAACCCGCTCAGCGTGTGCAGTACCCCTTGCAGCTCCTCTGGCTGCTGTTAAGACCGGATCAGAGCGGGTCAGGCGCGCAGATGGGAGCTGCGGCCAGAGCGTGCCTGCCTTCCTGGGTTATTTACACTGGAGCTGAAATACTGGCTTGCCTGCTTTCAGGAAGAGGCAGTGATGTTTCCTCAAGGGTCTGCAGGCTGGCGCCTGGCCCCACCCGTCTGGGCTGAAGGATCCTACTGGCCCCACATGGCAAAGCTGAAGTGTCCAGGGACTCCGTCCATCAGTCCTGCCCCACGGCCGGCTTGTTGCCCAGCCCCAGCTGCTGCCTGCCCAGGAGCCTCCTGGCAGCAGAGCTCAGCCTCTTTCCTCCGCGCCGTGCGCCCCCAGCCCTGGCAGTGCTGAGCTGTCCCACCCATGCCGTGTGCTGTGAGCCGGGAGCTCCGGCGGGCGAGTTCCCGATGGAGCAGCCTTTCCTACACCGGGAGCTGCGCCCGGAGCTGCTCCCGGGCGCGGCAGCTCCGAGACACCGAACTCGGCTCCGAGAGCAGGAGCGGAGCGAGGCAGCCCCTGCTCAAATGCTCCTGTTTCTCCACGGAACCCGAGAGAAGCTGTGCTGGAGCGCTGCCGGTGTGCGCTGCAGCGCTCCGAGAGCCGCCCGGGGCAGGGCGGAGCGGGCCGGGGTGAGCTCAGCCTGCCCCGGCGGAGGTGGGCACCCCGACCCGCGCCCCCAGCGCACCGAACTAAAGCAGCGAGGGCCAAGCGACCGCCAGCCCTCCCGGAGCAGCCTTCCATTGTTGTGTGCGCTGCCTAGATTGTATGTCAGCGATGCAACATAATTAATTAGATTTAGATTAGATGAGAATACATTAGACACAGTGAGACGCTGCCTTCCTGCCTGTCCATCCCTGGAAGAACTGGGCACAGTTTCTTTCCTTATGCATATTCCCTTAATAATATATTTGTCACAAGGATTCTTCCTACACCCATCTGGCATATAGATATTTTTCCAAATTTGTCATTTTTTATGTTCCAAAACCTATTTTACTTCACATGCTTTCATAATGAAGCAGCAAAAGCCTGCCATAGCTTGATATATGGAGCAGAAATCACATCTGTGCCAGGCTGTTTTCTAATCAGATAAAGCACTGAATACCTGCAGTGCTTTTTCTTCTGGCCTTTGAATAGACGTACCTGAGTGACTTCCAGTGCTCGTCTAGCTTTGCATTTACAATTACTGCAAAATACCATTCCTACTTCTAGCTTTCAGCTAATTTCAGTGCTTTTAAAGCAAAAGAAAAAGAAGCTTTAGAATTGCCTAGTGGCCCCCCGCACAATGCAAACCATGGAAAGTCATTCTGCAGCTTGGGCATCAGCCCAAACCCTCGTGCTTGAACTAGAGTGTACTTTTCAGAAGGACATTTGCCCTCATTTCTCCTTTTAATGCTGTCAATCACACCATGGAATTTAGATATCTGTTACTAGTGAGGAGTGAAATGGGCAACAGAGTGGGGACTTCAGTGAATTTGCTCTTACCAAATTTGGGCTCCAGACAGAAGGAGAAAAAGAGGCGTGATGTCCCATTTTCACCAGCAGCGTAAGTATGTGGTGCAAAGAACTTCACTTTACAGAGTCGTAGGAAGATGCTTCTACTTTTCTCTGAGCCTTCACCTGCCCTGCTGTGGCCTGGCTCCTCACCACTGCCTGGCTCCTTTGCATGCACTCAAACAACAGGCAAGATGGATTCTGCAGGAGATAATTTCTTCTGAAGCCACATTAACTCCCCAGACACTCTGTCTGCTTCTCGTGGTACATCCCGGGAGAGGCTTCGTTGGCACAGCAGAGACAGGAAGGCTGATGGTTTGTGGCACTCCCCTATGCCAAATCCCGGGAGAGACTTCCTCCTACTTTGAATTTCCTCTGTTCATACGAAGCAAAAGGACAATCTGAGGCATTGCTCTCAGTATAGTTCAAAACACAGTTTGAAGTGTGAATTTTTCAATATTTGAAGCATTGGCTTTTATGATTTATTTATTGATATTCCAGGACAAGCATCACAGAGTGAGGCTGGCACCTAGTCCAAATATAACAACAATCATTGAACGAATAGCAATATTTTCATAGACATTTTGTCCATTACTATGCAGATAAATTTTGTCTCTGTAATAACACAGAGATACCAAGATGATAAGATCAAGCATATCGGAGAAACACTACAAAAACTCTACTCTGAACTGGAACAGTTCATATTGTTTCATTTCTGACAACAGCATGCGCTTTATGAACAGAGCCTGGCTTTATAGTGGGTGTGACTCAGGCATAGGAGGTGTGCAGGGTTTGCTCTCTTTTATCCCTTGAGTCCACCTTGCAATATTGCTGGTATTCGTGTGTAACAGATAGTGTTGTGCACTGGGCTGGAAGATAATAAATAGATGTGAGCTGATGATTTACAGGAGGGTGCTTGGAACTCCTTGAACCACTGGGGAAGGGAAACTGTGCCGGTACAAGGTTGTGCTGTCAACCTCGCAATAGTTTTTCCTCTCTCCTGAGGGCAATTTCTCCAAGATGTAACTTGCTTCCTGCCTCATCATCTGGAAATTCACAAATCAGAGGAATTGTGGTTAATTACTAAAATGGCTGATCCATAGATCCTTAGCTGTCAGAGCCTGGGGGGAGGGGTTTAATTGTTGTTTTCCTCTGGAAAGATTTCTCCTAAAGTGGAGAAATAACTCACATTAATGAAGATTGCAAATAGAAGTCTTCTGTGATTATTTCCAATTGTTGCAAGAATTGCTTATTTAAAATGCATTGCTTTCTTAAGTGAAGAAACAGATATTTCTCCAAACATCCAGAATAAATTTAGCCCTAAAACATTCATAACGGAGGATGAATGCATATCCAGGCTACCACTGCATGTGATCTCTGATCATACAGTAGTTAAGTTTTACAATCATAGTGATTTATGGTACTAAACTGTGGAGCTTCATATCTGCAGGGGTGTGGGTAAAGGGGTGGAACTCTCATCAATCAAAAGACTATACTTGTTCAGCATTTGGATAATTAAGGCAGACAGTTAAAAAGCATAAAATAATATTTTTAAAAATGAAATCAGAATATCTATTTGCATAGTGTTATTAAGCAATACAGTGCTGAGACACCTTTTCAAAAAGCTTGCCTAGAAATCCACTTGATATATGTGTTCTTCAAATTCACACTGAGGGTATTTGTAGAGTTGTTATATAATACACATACTGTCCTCAACTTGAAAAAAACAGGATTACAATTAAAGGCTGTCCTTTCAGTTTATTCCAAGACATAAGCAAAACAAAATGAAAAAAAAAATTAAAAAGCACAATCAATTTTAAAGTGCAAAATTCTGGTATCTCACTCATCCTATTGATAGTGCTTTTCTTTCAATTCACCAATCCCAGGTAGTCAGGCATAATGAGGGGCTAGCACAGGGGAACTGTATTAATCAAACAATGTTCAAAAAAAAAGTTTAATTAACTGCATATTTTGTAAAAGCCACATTTCATTACTGTTTGTTAGGAAGATGGAAGCATGCACTGGAAACACTAATTCTAATTATTACTTGAAGTGGGAGTTTTTGGCAGAAGGTCAAGGAATAATAGAAGAATGTGTGAATCTGTGCTACAGCATAGCAGTAAGACTAATCATTTGAATACAGCCAGTTGCTTTTTCTTGGACTGTCTGTGTGCTGTTCAGTGTTCTGGATGAATCTAACACAATCAGCCTGTTCTCTGGTGTATATCCACTTCCTGCTGACTCAGGGCAGCTTGCCTCTTCTGCCATTTATTAAAATGAAACATTCCTATTAAAACACAATTTTTCAGAGAGATGACCAAAGAGATATTAGTAATGACATTATTAAAACTATTTTGTTTAAAATGAACTGTCACACTTGTGTGTTGCAAAGCAACACAAACAAATCTATTTCATTTAGTGAGAGATTGCTTTGAAAAGCTGGATTTCTTTCTTTCTATTAGAAGGTATTGCAGAGGGCATGTGATGTGTGCTCCAGGAAACCTCCAGCTTTTATAGATATTAGAAAGGAGGAATATTGTTTCTAGTACTCTCCATAGCAAATTATGTATAATTCATGGATTTGATTAACATGCAAATATGATCCATGGTCTCCAATGTTTATATTTCCTAATAATCTATTAATGGTTTTAAAAGTAAAGGGTAATAGAAACATTTTGTATGAGCAACATTTACTCGTGGCTGTCTGTGTTTTTCTCTAATCGTACAGTATAAGCATGTATAGAATTAAAACAGAAACAATGGAAATTAATTAACCTATGATTCTCAAATAAATATTTATTGAATATAAGGTCACATGGCCAATAATTTGAGATTCACTAGTGAAAGACCCTATTATCATCAGATGACAACATGCCTTAGAAAAATTGTGATAGGGAATGGAAAGGTACCTTTTCTATAACTATTTCTAGAACCTATTCTATAACTATGCTAAAGGTACCTTTTCTATAACTATTCTACATAAATGACCCCTAGATTTGGAAACAGGATTTGTATTGAGATTTCAGCTCCCCTATCAAACATGGAGGGGACAAGAAACAAAGAAATTTAACATACATCTCAAGGACTTGGACTTTTTCAGTTCTCTTTGTAACAGCAGTGGGTAGATGGGAGTTCATGGGGGTACAACCTTGTTTAATGTCTCAGGATCAGCTACTCTCCACTTCTACGTTCTACCTGAAACATTAGAGTTGTCAGTCTGAAAAAATGCCAAAACCCACTTCTTGCTTTGTCAGAGCAAACATACAGCAAAGACAGGCAGATAATTCCAGATTTTGGGGATTTCTTCTACTCTGAACACTTGCTGCTTGAAGGTTTGCATGTTTTGCCTCCAATTTTCGGCAGTACTGTTGCACAACGCCCCCCCCAGCTGGTACACCCACCCATTGCTGAGCCCCTCACCATTCTCTCTCCCTCTCCACAGGAAGATCTGCCAAGGTGGTGATTCACTTCTGTATCAGAAACCACAGAAAGAGAAACAGTGCAAGACATGGCCACATCTGCTCTTTGTTAAAAAATACATTTAAAGCAACAATGCTGTAGGCAACAATAAACCATTTTAATCAACTAATGGAAAGAAACATCCTGTCAAGGACAGTTTTGATGATTTTCATGTTATAACCCATAAGCACTGGACAGTATTTTAGACCAGGGTTGAGAACTTTTTCTGAGTCTGAAGAGGTTGTCTGAGGATAAGGAGAAAAAAATAATACGTCAATCTCCACAGCATCTCTCTATATTTCTAATAAAAAATATTCCTCATATCACATAAATATGAGAGGAATGATGGACTTCTGAACATTTATTAGCAAATAAATATAGGGCCTTTTCTAAAACAAATGCATATATGATGTCAAAGCCCTTTATTGTATGAGCTGCGCCCTTCCTAGAATGCTGATTTCTCAGAGAAATGAGAACAAATTATGTAGGGTTGGGAAACACAGACAGGACTTTGAATCAGCACCTTAGCTCATCCCTTTGTGGGTGACTGTGGCATGCAGATCCTGACCATAAGCTTGTGCCAGTGTTTTAATCCTCAAGTGTGATGATCTTTTTCAGGCTAACTGTGACTAAAGTCAGTCTATTATCCCCACTCTTGTATGTTATACCTCTATTATATCTTCCTCCCATTTGAGGCATGGTTATATCTTCCTCCCCTCTGAAGCATGGAAGAACATTCATAACCCTTCCAGAAATGAGAATTGCCTGAAAGCTACTGCTGTGTGAATTTGGGAAGCTGGGTGGTGGGTCCACTACAAAAGAGGCAATTCAGAAAACAGTTTGTGTGCTATTCATAGTGACCCATATTTTTAAAAAAAAAAAAAACAACTTTTTTTTTTTAATTCTTTTTTTGATTTCTTTAGTAGAGGCTACCTGTCAGTATAAACAATCACAATCACATTCACAATGAAAATACGCCAATTTTGCACAACAAAAAAGCCTGTCGGCACTTAGACTTCACAGTTCGCTACAGATTTCCTTAATTAAATGAATGTAACAAGTTGATTAGACTTGAGAAGCTCTGAGAAAAGTCAGATCCATTTATACTGAAAAGTAGGACTCAGAAATAAATTATTCACAGTTGATTAGACTAAGACAAGCATTTCTCAAACATTTCTCAATACTTCAGAAAAAGCGACATATTGAACTCTATTTTACTGTGAGGCTCAAAATGGCAATTAACAGTCCTAAGCTGCATATAAAACCCAGTATGAACCACGTTTACAAGAACATTGTGTGTGAATCAAATTACTTTATCTTTGGTTTGAAGAACTTGGAAATAATTGCCAATAAGTATTCATGTATAGGACCAGTTTTTTGAAACAAGTTATTTTAATTACTACTAGTGTCAGGAGTACGTGTAGGCAATTTTATTAGATTTAATGTGTTTAGTGAAGCTCCCTGAACTGTAGCTGGTTTATTTCTGTAGAGGATGAAATATTTAATATAACTTTATTATTCTTACTTTCTAATATTGTATTTATTTCTAAATGAAATCCCAGCATTTGATGTTTTCTTTGCGTTTCACAGAGAATACCAGGATGAAACACAGGGATGTATTTGTCCTCCTGAACATCTGAACATCATATAGACATGGCTTTCTATAGACACCACTTGTAAAATACATTCCTTTCAAGCTGCATGTATTTAGAGCCCTTTCCATTTGTACCCAACACCTGGACCCCAACACAATGCTGAGTGGAAGCTCTTCCATGAAAGAATGCAGATCTGAAAAAAAATAGAGAGGAGAGGTCCCTAAGATGTGAACATTGCGGTCCTCAAAAATGATAGAAATCCTTGATGTTTTTCATTTAGCAGCTCTTTCACTTCTAGCAACATTTTTCTCAAACGTGGAGTTCCTTGAACTTTCCACATCCAAATTACTAAGAAAATTAACAAACAAATTACATCAGCAACTTTGTCTGTAAATAAAGCTAAGAAGGCAATTCTAAGATTTCCGTACAGGTGAATGATAAAATCTTAGCATATATCTAACAGCCTTTCAAATGATGTGATTTGTGGATTTGCTTGCTTTTCTGTTTTCCCTACCCACTGAGGCCATACACCCAGGCCATTTCCAACACTGCAGTGACAGTCCAGCTGCCCAGAGCAGCTTGACAGCTCAGGACACTCCACTGCATCTGCCACAGCTGAGGGATGGGCAAGGGCATGGCCTGCCTGGCACAGGAACAGGCACTGAGGGGTCACAGGAACAGGCACTGAGGGGTCACAGGAACAGGCACTGAGGGGTCACGGGCACAGCCACAGACACTGAGGGGTCACAAGCACAATGCCACTGTCTCCTCCCTCCTCCAGGAGCAGACTCAGCCAGCTCTGCACCACCAGGAGGGTTGAAGGAGTAAGACAATAAAGGTAAAACAATGTGGCACTTCACCATCATCCATATTCTTCATCACCCAGTTCCAAAGGTAATAATCCAAAGGTATTATCTTGAACATGTCAGTCCCATGCGAAGGTTTGCAGATGTCTGCAAACATTCATACTTCAAGGAACACAACAGTTATGCACTTTGCTGGTGTGATATAAATTAGCAGTTTCCCACTATTCATTGCCATAATAAATTGACACAGAAAGAACTGTTGGTATATACAACAACATCAAAGAGCCTGGAATAGAAATAGTGAATTGCAGTTATAAAAATAAATTCCTATAAAGAAGAGAGAAGTGAAAAGGAGACAAATGTTCTAATCTTACCTTCATCATAATCTTATTAGCATTTCTCAGTGAGTAGTTCAAGTATCAGTCTATACTCTTATGAGTCTGTCTCATAAATATGTCAAGTGCAAAGTATAGTTATTTTAATAGTCTGTGTTGGTGGGCTATCATGGATTTAATTAAGAGACAACTAGTGTATGAAATATGACACAAAAGCACCAAACTAAATGGAGAAATGTTTTACTGCAGATTTAAATCAGGGACACAGAAGTAATGATGATCTGGCCTTACAAACCTACCTACATTTAATTAATGCAGTCCAGCACAGACCTGTTCATACAGGGGAAAAAAAAAAAGAGGCATTAAAAAGAATTATTTCAGCTATGTTATTTATAAAGACATTTGCATTATCTCCAACAGCATTATGTTACTCATAAATGTGTGTTAGTTTGTGGCTCTTCAATTAATTTTCAAAAGTCAGAAATGCACCTCCAATGAGAATTAGTAAAATACTACTTTCAGGTCTCAATTTTTTCAAAATGAAGCCTCTATTAAGCTTCCTGCCTTTCTTTGAAGGGTCTCAGGATGCATAAATCATTCTGTTACAAAATTGCCAATATTCTTCTAAGGTTGCATTGAAAACTGTTATTTTCCACCCAAATCTGCTCTTTCTCCATCTTTCCCCATCTATTCAAAAAATGAGGGCATGCTCAGCACTGTGAGTATGCAGGATTAGATGTTTGAGCACTGCACAATCCTTCCTGCTATCATTTTGTTGCTCTGCTTTGACTTGATAGGAGATTTGGCAAGATACACTAGTTTTAAGAAGCAGTGCAAGCGCATATATTTTCACGTTTAAATTCCTTAAATTCCTACTTATGAGTTTAACACTATTTTAGAAAGAAAGAATCCAATAATTCCCTGAAACCATTCCAGTATCTTGAACTGATCTTGCAAAGTCATTGACTGCCAACATCAGCTGCACTGAAGTTGAAAGCAAGGCTCACTATTGATTTGTAAGGGCACAGAAGCAGACTCTGACAATAAACAGTTAAGAATACGCCTGTCTGGCTGTAAGAATTGATACCTGGGTCAACTACAGGAACCATATTTATACATGATTTCCATGTCTAAGGCTTTGCTTTTTATTAATCTGATCCAACAGGTACTAGCTATTTCATGTTAACTTTTATCAATTCAAGTAGCTTCCAGTCATTTAGAATAGAATAACCTTTAATTGGTTGGTTGGTCTAACAGGCAGCTAAAGTATTCAGAGATTTTATTAACCTTTCATTACTAGAGAAGAAAAAAGACAGTAGCCAGAAAGCATCATTAAGTGAACTTAGTCCTTATTTTTAGAAAACTTGGAGCTGTGGACTCTAGGTGCTCTCCAAACACCATAATTTGGACTGCCAGAAATGTAATAAAAACTGTAAAATGACACAAAAATGAAAGTACTTGGAAGAAATAAATTCATAACTAATTTTATTTTTTGGTGAAGAAAACATCAAAGGTTTGCAACTCAGCCTGGAAGGCAAAAATGGATAAAAGGATAGAGCCTATAGTTTGAAAACGTTTTTTTCTTTAATGAACAGTTGAAAATATCCATAAATCTCTTCCAGTATCACTGTATTTAAAAAGCAGTCAAGTCTTTTGTGCCTGACATGTTTACAGTAAATCTATTATCATCTGTCATGTTTGCATAAATTGTCCAGAAGTTCATCCTGTCTTGGCTGTCTTTCAGTATTCATTAGTACTGAAGTATTTTTTGGAGTAAATGAAGGGAAAAATGCCCAGAAATTGAGATAAGGCATAGAAAGAACAAGACTTCATACAACTTACAGGAAGAAAAAGAGCTTTTTTCAGCTAAATTCACAGAAATCTGTGTTTTCTATTGAACTAACCAGTACATAACTGTGTAATAAATAACCACAGAAAATCAGGATAAAATTCTAAATAATATATGATAAAGTAGTAATATAGTCCCAAACAGGTATTTATATGGACACCTAACTTATCAAATGGCTCTTGTCACAGTTCTGCTGTGAGCTGTCACCTGAATTTAGCATACCTTTGCACCTTCTCTGATGGTAAGAATTACAGAGCAAAACCACAATGTGAGTCCTAATCTACCTGCTTCCTTAATTAAGAAGACAAATATAACAAAAATGGAGAAAATAACACTGACAAAGAGCTGCCATTGGGGTACAGCTGGAAACACAGGACTGGCTGAAGCTCCTGTCTAAGGGGGGGCACTGCACAGCTGAGGACCCCTGCCTTCCCATGGGACAGAGGATTTGGGTGCCTCCAGCCTCCAGAGCATGTCCTGGCTTTGCCATCCGCTCCATCCGGGAGGTTCCTCAGTGTCCTGGCTTAGCCATCCGCTCAATCCGGGCTGTTCCTCAGTGAGCCCTGGCTTAGCCATCCGCTCCATCCGGGAGGTTCCTCAGTGTCCTGGCTTAGCCATCCGCTCAATCCGGGCTGTTCCTCAGTGAGTCCTGGCTTAGCCATCCGCTCAATCCGGGCTGTTCCTCAGTGAGTCCTGGCTTAGCCATCAGCTCCACCCAGGATGTCCCCAGCACCCATGCCCTGCCTGTTTCCTCTCCCAGCCTCAGCACTGGAGGTGTCCCCATGCCCTGGCTGCCAGTGCTTGGCTGTGCCCTGGGCTGTGCCAGGAGGCAGCACGAGCATGGCCCCCTCCCCATCAGGGAGGAAGGTACAAAACCAGAGCTTTCAGCTTCTCAACAAACACTACCAAATTCAAGGACTTCCTCTCAGGAATAATTAGAGACGCTTTGGGTGGCATTGCAACTGGAGCTTCTAAATGCCTTGTAGGTTCCTTGTAGCACAAGGTAGTGACTTGATAAAAAGGGCTGAAAATCAAGGACATAATCTTGCTGAGTTACTCAAGTAATAAAGAGGTGAATAGGTAAGAAATAGCTGTATGGCTGCACTGCAGCCAAAGGAACAAGGAAACCCAGAGCTTTCTAGTCTAGACTCCCATGGAATCAAACCTGAAGATGTGCAGGAAGAAATTTACCCTGGTCTACACTCCACACAATGCGTTTATTAGATTTTAAAATAATAGGGCACTATATCTCTTCGCCTCAGGGCACAGTTGCTTGTGATTTCCATTAAAAGTCTTGTTGACAGCAGAGTTTGTTCAATGAAGTGTGAACATAACAATGGTTTTACAGAGTTTTACAAAGTAACTTACATTCATAGAAAGCTCCCCACACCTCTGTACCAAAAACAATTTGTAGAATTAAATATTTAACAAACAAGTTTGAGATCTGCAGTGATTAAATTAGTGAGATAATTAGCAAGATATTTAAGGTTAATGTTTACAAGTAGGTTAATTATATCCTTTTCCAAATCTCTGTTTTCATTTCATTTGACACATGTTGCAATAACAGTGAAAGTGAGGCCACACTTGCAGAGGTGGCAGGCAAGGCAGCGTGTGTCACCAAAGGTGACTAAATGCACACTTCTGAGGGACCTTTTCTCCAATATGTAGTCTTAGAGCCTTATGTTCTTCATGTCCCAGCAATTCCCATCTTTGAGGGTGAATTTGTTTGAATAACACTTCAGATCTGCATAAAGAAACGTTTCTACAGGACTTAAGGGATTTCATAGCTTCAAGGCTTCTTATAGCTCTCTAATGTTAATTACAAAAGTGAGGGCGTTTAATGCTCTGTACTGAATTTAGTCTACATGAACATCTCCTGTGTACAAGACTGTAGACCCAAGGCAATGCAGAGAGCTGAAATTTCCTCTGATTGGATGTCAGTGAGGTTACTTCACATTTATTGTAATGAAATTAAGAACAGAATCTGCTACAGTGATCAGCAGGATGGTTGTAGAGAATCAAAAGGGAATCATGTGCTTCAATAAATTTTTAAAAAACTATTTAGCAGGTATTTGTGCAGAGGCAACAGGACATGCCATCTGGTTTAATTTACGTAAAGTTATTCTGAAAACATGTCAAGTCACAGTGGCCATGGGCTCTGAGAATCCAGGGAGCACAGCCATGCATGCAGTGAGCTCAGCTACAAGCTGATGCTGTTGAAGGGAAAGGTGCTGAAGCTTTCCAGTAGCAGAAGAAACATTTTTCAACATTTTTCAGTTTTCAGTTTTTCATCTGACCACTGTTCCCTCTTCTTCCTGACAGAGTACATTTTTTGTCTTCTCAGCACACCAGAGCCCAGAACCAAATTTCCCAAACCCTGATGGGACTAAAAATCCCACAGATGCAGATGAGCCTCAAAATTTCCACCTCTTAAACAAGGTAAGTCAAGAACCAGATATTGTCAAACACTACAACATTTGATATTCAGATCTTACTTGGACAGCACATGGGGTTTGTAACCACTACATCTGCCCCAGCACATTTTACCAGGTTCCCTCCTTGGTAAATGTACAACTTGCAGTCTACTGAAGGCCTCAGTCCAGCCGCCCTCCTCCAGCCACTGGCGGCCTCAGAAAAAGCTCATTTTTCATTCATTGCCAATTTTTGATTCTTCCATCTGGAAAGACAGTTGCCTTTCACGTAGGGTCAGGGCTGCTGGGGATCCTGTTCTCAGGATCCTGTCCTGCCCAGTCCCTCGGAGTGAGCGCTGTAGGCTGCCACTGCACAGCTAGGGGAGCTCCTGGAGAGGCTGCGCTACTCATTCATCACAATTCCAGTGCTCCCATCCCCTGGAATCAGGCCCATTCCTCCTGAGGAAGAGGGTGTTTTGTGGCTGTTAATGACACCTGCTTTCCGTCATGTGGACTCACGGCCCAGCCTTCCCCTGGGAGAAGGGGAGAAGCACAGGCCAGGCTGCCAGGCCCAGCCCCTCCATCCCTCCCCTCTGCTGTGGGGCCATGACGCTGTTACCAGGAAAGCAAAGCACACGCACCATGCCGCAGGGCAGGAGGGAGCCAGGACTGTGGGGGACAGCTGGCTTGCGTAAAACTTTCTCCAGCTACCATTTTACTGAGCAAAAGGATGGATCTGGAAGTCTTATCCCTGTCTAGGGAGGATGTGTTTTTCCATACCTCTGCAGCTATAGGAACCAACCTTCTGAGCAAAAGGAGTCACCTTTTAAACTAGAGTGAGCCACAGCAGTTGGTTCTTGGGTTCTGCATTCTAAGAAACTCACTGCACTATGTTGGAACTGTAACTGTTTTCTGAATTTTTTAAGCTACAAAATTTTACTCGGTGTGGTTTTGTCTGGTTGTTTTTTGTTTTGTTTTAGTGGGTTTTTTGTTATATTATAGTATGGTGCTGTTATTTGATATATTATTTGATCATTTTGCCATACCATTATAAAACATTAACATGCCCATGCCTGCTGGACACTGCTGATAAGGAGGCTCACAAGACAGGAGCTAGTGCAAATCAGTCTCTGTCCTTTTGAAAAATTAGTTGAAGTAATTTTACATTTTTACTTTCCCAAAGAGACACTGCAGCTATTTCTCTCCCTTTCTTATTTATGGTTGAAATCACTGCAATGTAAACATATACCTCTCTGTCCTACATCCTTACTGCCAGAGACAAGCCCTCACCTGCAGTATTTCAGGGACAAGCAGAGAGGTGGGGATGCTCTGGGCTGCACTGCATTTTCACAAGTGACTACTGTGAGTATACATGCAAGTAGAGCAACTGATTTTTGAAAGGCAGTTAGATACCCAACCAGTAATTGTGTGCACAATTACTGTGATTACACATGTAATCATGGTCATTGTGCTTTTAAATGATGCATATGCTATTCTAAAAATTCACTGCTGTATTACTAAAATTAATGGGAGCTTTGCCATCAATTTAAATTGATGGAGGATCAAACACTATGCATTGTGGCAATATCTGAGATATATTGAAGAGCAAATGCAATTTTTGCAACACAAATGCTAAATCCTCCGTATATTTAAACAGTAAAAGAGGGATGGAGACATAGTTTTTTAGCATATGTAGGTATATATTCATTATGCATTCATTAATAAATTATCATTTTTGAATAGAGTTCTGGATTTGATTCAAACTACACTGACATTAAGAGAAAACCACGGCTCTGGATCAAGGCTTCTTCCTCTAATGCTTCCAATTAGCTCAGGTTATAGAGCTGTGCATGCATTTGTTCATGACAAAATCACTGGCTTTTTTCTTCCTTGTCTTTCAAGACTTAAATGGAATTTTGCAGTGAAGATGCTGTGCAATACAGTAGGTATAGTGATATGTAGTATTTCATATATCTAGTCTTTGTCCATGTTCTAACGATGTGCATTAAATGTGCTACTATTGTCTCTTTTTCCGATTAGTTTACAGCCCTGTAGTTCCAGCTGTTTTATTCTGAAACTCTAAAACCCTGTCACTAGGGAGTTCTGTGTAATTGCCCATAATATGCACCACATTATCCATTTCAGGAACTGTGCTGAAAGACAGCAGCAATAAGGGGTTTTCTAAAGGCAGTCTGGTTTACACTAATGGATCTAACAGGAAGGAAATGCAATTTGAAAGAAGCTGATGCATATGTTCTATTGTTGAATATAATGTTTGATTTAATTATTAACTGTCTGTGATGGAAAGTCAGATCCTGCTCAGTTCTGCTTACAGTTTGGTACTCTGCTACCAGTAAAAACAGACAAGATTCAGTCTTAGGATTTAAGAGTTCTTTGTAAAGTACTGACATTTAATTGTGCTTTTATAAAATATCAGCTGAGGAACTTCAATTGCACACTTCTTCCATGCAGACTGGCTTCCTTTTATCAAGCTAAATATACAATATAGAAGCCAACTCTCTTTCATTTTCCCTTGCATAAATCAGGAGATTCTCAAAGTTAACAATCTGCTGCAATTATTTAAATAAATATGATCCAAATTGAGTTCATATTCACTGCTGTTCATGACCTATTCAATTTTATTTTATTTTACTTTCATGTCATACACATAGCACTGCAGTCAATCTACTGTATCACCGAGGATGTTCACAATGGACCCAAGTGAATTTTTAGGAAGGAGTTAAAATGTGCTGGCATGACTATACCTATCCTTCTTTTATCAGGAACAGAGGATTTGGCAGCCCGTTTCAGTCCAATTCTATAATTGGTGTTTTGTGATGTCTAGTAAATTGTTGCATTGTGTTACAAAGGTCCCTAATTCCATGGGTGGGTGTTAACATGCTGTAAGGAATGAATTCATTATGGAGAACTCTTACCTGAAATTCCATTATCCTTTCCTCACCATGGTGACTCCTATCAAACTCATTCATATAACGTAATCTGGAAAGAAATAGGTACTGATGCTAAAGCTGTATTTTCAGAGGAGCTGAAAGGTAAAAAAATCACAGCTCTTCTGCACGATTCAGACAAAAACAGTGGTTTAACATCACTAGTAAACAAAATAATTGAGCAACGTGATTTCAGTTTTGTATTTTGTATCTGTCTGGTGAGATTATTATCTTTAAAACTATCTTAAACAGATGCTGAACTGCAGCTGAAATTAAACAATAGTAATGATATCTGGAGTGCATCCAGAATGCAGCTTTTGTTAAACATACCTTTCTACAAGTAGTGCACACAGCATTAGCTCTGTGGGATGTGCCTTACTTTGCGAGCTCTAAAGAGATTGGTTAGTTTTGTCAGAAGGGTAATGGAAAGAAATTAAGCTCCTAGGAAGTACACCACCCTGCCTCAGATCCCTAATTGATTTTGACAGCTTAAGAAGTAGAGACCCTGTCCCTGGCATATTTGTGTTCTTGGTGTCAGTCAGTAAACTTCAGGCAAAGACTATGAAAGAGCCATTAAAGCAAAATCCATCTCACATTTATCTGGAGAGTTTTGCTTGTAATCTGTTTTCTGTTGTAAGGATCTGAGAAGATTTTCTGAACATCTCAAACATTTTGAATATTTTGTTTTAGAGAAATATCTAAGAGCTTAGATCCAAATATATCCAGACACCTTTAGCCCATGGCTCCCATCAGAGCAGATTTATGCTGGATCTTTCCTGGGTCAAGACCATCATAAAACCATTCATAGGCTGTTGCAAAACTCCTGAAAAGGACTTCTGAAAAGTCTTGCCAGAAACCAACAAATGCCAAGGTGTGCAGCCTCTTTTAAAAAGTTAACAACAAACCCACAAAACAGGTATGAGCTGAGGTCAGCTCTTGTTTTGCATTAAGTTTTCCCTTAGTTTCACTGTTACTCCTACTCCCAATTAAAAGTTTACTGAAGCACTTTGCATACTCTAGTGTATTGAAGAAGCAATTGTTGGAGTGAAAAGGAAAACTGTCAGTTCTGAAAATAGCTTGGACTACTCATGTGTCATTCTCAGTGTATGCTGAAATATCCAGAAAAACGTGGCTCACACTGCGGATTGCATCAGATACCGACACATGTATAAGCAACTCTCTCCCCAGTTTCTCCTCCTGAGGCTCATTTTTACAAAACACATGGTTAGAACTAAGCTGTGCTTTCTGCCATTGGAGTAAACTACAATGGAGCAGAGCACAAAGGAAATTTATTCCCCATGAGTGTATAGGATCTGCCTGTAGAGCGCAGTGTGAGAATTAGCGGCAGACACGTGTAAGCAGCACACTGCAGGGGAGGGGGGAGACAGCCTGCTTCATTCTCTTCAATCTCATGACCAGACCTCAGGTGAAACTCTGTATGTGCTGAGTGTCAGATCACTTGCAGATGACAAACACAAGGCTCTTGCGCAGGTCCTGGGAGTTCATCCTCCTATCTCAGCCACGCCAGAACCCATCTGGCCTGAGCATCCCCAATGCACCCCCAATGCACCTGTGTGAGCAATCCACCCACTCATTCCCTTCTTCCCTTCTCAACATGCAGCACCCTGCACTGTTCGTGCTTTGTCTCCATCCCAAAGTACCTCTCTGTGTTTGCTGGCTTAGGCATGTCCAAGAGGGGGATTGAAAAGGGTCTCAGTGGCTACACAGAACAGCAATGGAATAAGGGTGGAAATCATATTCACAGGGAGACAGAACTGAACTCACGCAGGTGTTCCTCCATGTCTGCTGTGATTCCTTTAGGCAGAAAAACAGGTGAGTTTGCTGCATGCTAATCAGGAAAAAACCATCTGAAATATGCATCTGCACATGAGCATCTGTGCAGAGTTTCTCCAAACCAGTTCTCAAGTGCATTTTTTCCCTGTATGGGCCCCTTTTGTAATTTGTTGTGCCAAGAGGCTTATTTCGTATAGGTGGAGAGACCCCTACCCACCAGTCATCAGGGAGTGCTATTAATATGCAACATCTTGAATGCATGAGCTGAATGACAAGCTGGCAGTGTTTGAGAATGTGTGGTCCAAGTTTATGTCTCTCCCTGAAGAGGCAAAAAGCCCCTTCCCGAACTCTCCGCCAAACTGTGCAAGAGATGAAAGATAGAAAAATGGGCAACCTATTTTTTTTGCTTCTCTCTTCCTAATACCTTGACACTATTGTTTCCTTCCCCTGGCCACAGTTACTGTGAATGGCCAATTTCAAATAGTTTGCTTCTACTTCCAATGTTGAAACAGAACTGGACAGCATAGTTGTTCATTTTTTTTCTTAAATGCTTGTGGAAGAAATTGGAAACATTTATTAGTCTTTTTAATAAAAAACTGTCTTTTAGATTCATATGTCATTATCCTGTCTGAAATGTCTCAACAAAAGTGAGTTAAATTGAGGTCCTGAATTGTAGGCATTTTTGCACTTTGCTTTTGGCCATGCAGTGTCACTATGCAAGGCTCAACTCAGCGTATTTTTAAACCTGGAAAAACTTCCTGAGTGTTTTATGTGCCTGAGTAGCAAGAAATTATACCAGCATGTCTCATTATGGATTAGCTATAGTTTGATCTAGGAAAAATAAATGGGTGTTTCTTGTACTTCTCACCAAGAAGATGGGAAAGGATGCAGAGGGAAGAGGAAGAATCAGACGGTCACTATTCCTGGCCTCTAAACCAGCCTGTGGCTGTTCCCAGACATTCCGGGGCACTCAGGAGCTGGACTCTGCTTGTGCAAGTTAGCTGCATCTACTGAGATGTTCACCTAGGTTCTCCTGCACAAGAAATGGGCTGGATGCTGTTATGAGATAACAGAATCATGCTGTGGTTTGTTTGCAGCACTGGTGCCTTAAACACATACCTTTGGCCTTCACCAGCTGTTCGGCTTTGGGGTGATCAGAAAGAATTAGAGAAACAAAGGCCGACAGATTAAAAATTTGCTTCTGAGTCTTGTGATAGAAGAGCCAGAAGTACCCAGACATGCCCACGTGTATCCATGTAGTCTGGGAGCAATGTCTACTGTGCAAGGAGAACTGAAATGAGCCCACCCCAGAGACCTCTCCTTGGTACAGTCACTCCCACTGAGTCCATGAAGTCAAGCAAGAAGCTGGTTTTACAATTCTCCATGGAAGTGTGGAGTTGGGACCTGGTTTTGCCATACTCAGTCCCAGCTGGCTGGGGCTTCCCAAGCCACGAGTTCCAGACCAGCATCTCCCCAGCAGTATCCTGGCTAGAGCCTTGCCTGAGCAGCAAAGGGCTCCACCCCAGCCTCCGCAGAGCAGTAAGGGGAACAGCAAACTGGGCTTTTCAGACACCAGCTGTTTCCCTGGCATCGCCGCCTCCCTCTCTGCATGTGTCTTTGTCATTCCCTGAATCTCTGCCTGCTGCACAACTCTTGGAATCAGTTAAAATGACTTTTGGGATGTTTTTCTCTTGCCTTAAAGGACTCATGTGCTTTGTTTCTCCTTCAGTCACAGCAGAACATAAGAAATGGTCTACACAGAAAATGTGAAAGATGGTTTCTATGTAAATGGAAGGTAATGTCAGCCAAATGAATTTGTTCATTCAATGTCTATGAACATTGTATTCTGCATTTACAAATGTATATTATTTCTTATAGGGAATCTATTTTCTGCACATTCAATTAATTTTTTAACTGCTCCAACCATTTTTCATCATTCCATAAAGCAGGTTAATTTACAAATTATGCTTATCAATCACAAGGGAAATTACCTCTTTTATTTCTTATCATGAGATTGAAGTTCTGTCCCTTTTTGGGGAAGATTTTGTAGTATCTTACTAAAAATTTCTTTTGATTCAGAGAGTGGGGGAAAGTAGGGAAGGTCAGAAAAATGCTACCAAACGAGTAAAACTAGCTACAATTATCAGCTTGAGAAAAAAACAGCTACAGTTTGTAGAGTGATGTGGAACAAGTACAAATACATACTTTTATAATGTTATGACCTTCCTTAAAAGTCATTCCTGCAAATTGGTAAAAATTTAGGTGAGTTATTAAGAACCCCATAAAACAGAAAATCTATTAATGCAGAAGGAGCTAGAAACATTGATACTTTAAATCTAGAAAATATGGATTTCTATCAGCTTGCCCTCAGAATGAGTGAAGAGATTTTCCAGGATAAGAGACACCTGAATGATTTAAACTTTCAGGCTGACATAGCTCTGTTGTTGAGAGCATGTAACCTCCCCAAGATCACAGACAGGTGCTAGGCACAGGTCTTCCACAGAAGAGAAAATCAAAGCTTTGAATCATACATTCAAGGGCTTCTCACTGAGAGAGAAATGAAATAATGTTAAACAAAATTCTAGGTATTGAATAAACACCACAGCAGCACAGATGGTGGCAGAAGAAGCTGGAGGGTACCTGGGCTGTTCCCCAGCTCTGGCCCTGGCTTTGCATAGCGCTGTATCTGGGATTGGGGCAATTCCAGCTGTGCCAGAGCAGGTGTGGGAGTGTCCCCAAGAGCAGATGGATGAGCCACCTCCTGTGTGGGCAGCACCAACCTCTGCCCACTAGGGAGGCCAACAAGCATGCAACATCAAGCATCCTTTCTCCAGGCACACCGTGGTGTTTTGCAGTTACAACCCCTCTGCGTATGGCCAATATCCTAACAAACATCCTGTTCCTTCTGTGAGCCATGGTGGCTTTACACCAGCAGCAGCAGGGGAAAGAAATAATCCCAGAGTTAAAATGCACCATCTCAGCCTCCTGCTTTACTGCCCCCCAGAAAATATCACACACATTCAGGCTAGGGGCTATTCTCCACTTACCCTGCAGAGGGTATCCTCTGATGCCACTACAGTGAGGAATAACTTCTCCCTACACTGTCAGAAGGACAAATGTGGATTGCTTCAAAATAATAGAGATCTGAAAATAAAAGGATATTGATTTAGGCCATGTTGTCAATCACAGGAAAGAACAGTCCAATGGGTATAGTATAAATGGAGTTTTGTTACAAAATGTGCTTTTGTTTCTGAAGACCAGCAGATATATGTGGTTTTAATGTTGGTTAGATGGACTATAAACTTCCAAGCATTTCCTCTGAGACAAAGTATTTTGCTGGAGACAAGCAAGACCAAGAGAATTTCCACTGGACCAAAAAATATTATTCAACTAACAACTTCATTAGCACCTTAGAAGGGCAGCAGGAGGAAAATCTGAGCAATGTGCTGTGTAGCTGAACTTGGCAAGCATCTGGTAACTCTCATCTTCTGCAGATCCCTCAGCCACTGCTGGCACTCATGTATTGCCCAGGTTCCTGATACCTGGCTGTCTTGAGATGCTCCTGACACAAAAGTCTCCACCACTTGGACCTTGCTGTGTTCCCCCTCATTCCCAGCAGGAAGGATGCTGCCAGCCTTGGGCACTCTGCTTCATGCTGTGAGTAACCCCAGATCCTACAGCCAGCAGGCACTTGCTGTTAAAATACACAGGGAGGCAGCCCAGGGTCTCACTGCACAGGCCTGCACAGACAGACCCATGGCATGGGACACTACACAGCCTTTATATTAAACAGAGCTTCAAAGATGCAAAAATATTAACAGACACCAAAATATAGAATCATAAAGGTCCTTTAATAGCCCTATGCTGCTCTTGCCATGAGCTCAAGCGCTTAGTGAGGAAGTGACCTTTACAAAATTATTGTTTATGATCTCTCCGTGTGTGCCAGTACAGGCACAAAGAGTATTCCAATTTATTTAAAAGGTTACATATCAAAACTGAATATGCAGTACAACTGTGTTATCACTCTGTATAGCTTTTACACAGGAAATCCAATCCTTGAGTATGACTTCTAGGCACTGGGGCCAGATTCTCTCACACTATTCAAACTAGAGATGAAGATGCAATATAACAAAATAATTTATTCATCCTACATTTCTTGTTTTTAAATTATCTAAAAATCACTCAGAAATTTCTCCAAATAATTCTTGGCTTTAAATTACTCACAAATTTCTTCCAATAAACAGTATTTTAGTTTGCAAAATATTTGAACATGGAATTTAAGGTACTCAATATCCTGACAAGCCAAGGCTGGTCATGCTGAAAAATTTGGTTGTCTGTTTCAGAACCTGATTCAATTTCTTTTGAGTTGTATGGTATCTCTTATGGCACCTTATGCATCATAAACAATGTCCCCCTCCCCTGCCGCTTGTTAGAGGCACTGGAAGTGCCTGATGAGGGAGACTGACCCAGCACTGCCTGTTACCTGCCCTCAAGCTGGCTCCAGTAACTGTGTGGGAAACCACTCCCCTGCTCCGAGGGAATAATTGTGTGTGTATATTTCCATGCTCCACCCGTAAGAAAGTGCCTTGAATCAGCCATAGGGAATATGCCATTCAGCTGCCAAGGTGAAAGATGAAATCAGGACACATTTAGTCCAGCAAAATAAGTGGTTACACTCCTGTGCACAGCAATGGATGAATTCACAAAATAAAACTAAACTGAAATTTAAAAGGGCATTCCTAGATTGCCATTATCGATCCCCTGCAAGATTAGTAGCACAGGGGCTGCTAAGGCCAGCTGCAAGCCTCACTCAGGTTGTTCCCCCCGAGCAGCCCCTTCCTCTTGTTCGAGGTGGCTGAGCTCACCTTCCTGGGCTGCTCATGGGGTCCCATGGTCGCCTCTGCAGGCCGCCAGCAGCTTCTCCTCTGAGCCTCGCCACACATCACAGCTCCGGCCAGAACAGGTCCTACTGCATCCATGGAGGGGTCAAGCATCCTTCCTGCTTCTCCTTGTTTCTAGGAACACAAGAATACCTGTTCCACACAGGTACACACCCCATCCTCTCATCTCACTTGGTGGTGTTGGTTTCTCCTCCTGATATGGAAGACTTGCCAAGCTGTAATTTCTCTGGGGTCCATTAGTAAGACTATTGTTTGCAGCTTCAGTCCTTCCTAAAAGTCAGGAGGCTCTAGATAATGTTTGAATTGGATGCACCATGAGAAAAGTTCTATACAAGCATCTTTTTAGATCTAGGACTTCTTTTGTGAAGTGAGCTTCTAATTGAAACCACACATCCCATGTTGGAGCTCCAATGGCAGTCATTGCATGCATACCACTTTTTCTAAGCTACCCCAAAGTATCAGCCATTGCAATCGATCATGATTCTCACCTTCAATGGTTAAAAATCTAAACAACCACTGCCTTAAAGTTATTCTGCTTGGACATAGTCACTGAACTTGGCCGTGATCACAGCCTGACAACACACATGAGGAGAAATTGGCCTCTAAGATTCACTTCATGCTGAAGTACAATGATCCATATATTTTTAAAAAAATCCTCAAATGGAAATTTGCACAGTTTCTTATTCTCTTGTATATTCTCAATTTTTTTCTGCTTCTTGATGAATCCCATAATTCACAAGGTAAAGGTTTTCCGAAGTGTTCCATCCAGCTAAAACCTTCCTGGAGGCCTTCAAATATGCAGTCCCACAGAACAGATCACAAATATCAGGCAGCATGATGTAAAATCCAAATCTCACAATTAAATATATCACTGAAAAATTATTTTCTGCAAGTATATGAAATATCTAATTGAAAATTTGCTTTTGCAAATATTCATGAAAGGTAATTTCAAGTGCATGTATGCTCGCAGAAAGCAAATTCACAAAGTCATAGGCATGATCAATTTGGAGTTAATTTTTGAATTTAAATGAATATTCATAGACATTTTCAACTATTCGTTTAACTTCAATACAGACTCATCAGCACTCATTTGCACCTAGTTTTTATTAGTGCAAATCAGGATTAAAAACACTGAAATCAAAAGTTGAGCATGTCTGAAAAATCTTTTAAAATTACAACTAAAACTGCCTTTCTTATCTTCAGAATGGAATAAATCTATCTTTCTTTTTCTAGCTTCCCTTTCTATCAAAATTTGAGAATGATTTGTTAACTTTTGAAGTTATTGTTCAGCTGTCAGCTAAAGCTATTTATATTCTTTGATACTAAACATGCCTTTACATAATGGTGTCTCTTCCTCCCAATTCCTTAAAAATTACTCATCTGCAATACTTTTTTTCCACATTTCCTAGGATTCAGTTTAAATGAAGTTTATAAAACTCTCATAAAATTTTCTACTTCAGGCTGATTTCAAATGCTACCAAGTTGAATATTAAAAATTCTTCACTTACAAAAAAATCTGACAATATCAAGAAAAAGGAGGATTACATTTAAGGAAGTAAACCTAAGCAATGGGAGGTCAATGAATTATTGAACAATTTTCCTAAAGAGCAGCAATAGTCATACTTAGGTTACTTACATGCTTTGTGTTCTCATGTGACTGAAGAACTAGTGTGATATGATAATACAGTAAAATTGCATTGTTGGAAAAGCTTTAGTCACGAAACTTTTTTTCCACACCTTATGATTTATTCTTTCTCAGTTTGATGAAAACTCAGCAGTTCCTTATTTTATATGTCTTCAATTTTATCTGGAAATGCTGGGATGACCGTGAAGCTGTTTAGAAAGATGGGACTATATTAAAGGTCATATTTTCAAAGATATTCTAGGTGAGTTAGAAGTGTAAAGGTCTATTCTCCTATAGGATTCAAAATGTCCTAGTCACTTCTAGAAAGGGCATAAATCTGTGACTATTTGGGTCTTTTGACTGTCTCCCCAACATTACTTGATCAGAGCAATGCACAATGACACACACTGAGCTGCATCACGAAAGCTAACAAATTACATTAGAGCTAATCGAGTTTGTGCTCTATGATATCAAACATAAGCCTTTGCAGAAAATCCAACAATGAATCTGATGCCCATCATTCTTGAAGTCTAACCAATCCTTTCTTCCTCCTTTCTCCTGGAAAGATGAAGAACAGATGTAGAACATCTCTTAAGAATGTCATGGCACTTTCTGGATGCCACAAATGCAATATTTGCAGTTATTGTTTGCATTTATATAGAGTTAATTACTTTACTACAAAATAATTTTCTGGGAAGTATTTGCAACAAATGACAAATCTAAACAAACAAATAAACAAACAAACAGGGCTCCCCTCCCTTTTTATTTTTGAACCATTTTTCTTAGATTATCCTAACATCTAAAATCAATATTTTCCCCTCTACTTATTTTCTTCAGAATCCAGCTTCTGGACATGTTTTATACAAGGCAAAGTGAAAGGCTTAGCTTTGAAGTCACAGAAAATTCACTGGCCAAGTGTATCAACAATTCATGGAAATACATGTGAAGGCATAGAGCAGAGAACTGGTACAGATCAGAGAAACTACTCAAGCTGCTGTATCAGTTCAGCTTCATTTATTAAAAGGAACTGACAAGATACTCTGTATTGGAGTCTCGGATATATTACTTACAGAACAACAGGTCAAACTTTATGAGAAATTTCTGTTGCTGCCTTTTGAGGATGCAAAGGTCTTACTGCAGGAGGATCATTTAACTCCCCTGAGATGAGACATTCTCGTTCCATCCTCTTCACCTTTATTTCTTAGAGGATATTCACTCTTGTGCAATAATCAGTAATTATCTACCGTTCTGAAGAAAATACAAACGAAACATGACATTTCTTTAAATCCTTTCCTATTATTAGAATACTGAGACAGTCAATGCTAATTGATTAGCTAAGACATGTCTTAGTGAAGGAAACTGGTTTAACACAGGTTTTAATTTCAGTTGCAGAATTCTGCAGTATTCTTCCCAATTCAGCAGAAAGAAATTTCATCTTTGTCTTCTTTGCTTTCTGATTCACTCCACAGTCATTTGTTCAACCCTGTGGTTGTGAAGATTGCAGTAGCTGTTAGTCTACAAGAAGAAACTGTTATAGGCACACCAAATAGATGATATGCAAATATACCATTGTGATTCATATGTTTCTTTAGGCTAATTTATATTTTAATGAATTTGGTCATTGGGAATTGAAGTACTTTAGCTTCAGAAATAAAGCTTGTTGAAAACCTTTCACTGAAATACATAAATTTCAAGCATGTTTTCAGCCAGCTCAAATCATTGTTGAGATCCTTTATTTAGTGAACCAACACTTCAATAAATAAGACAGAGATACAACTTTTGTATAAAAATCCATAATTTGATACATGAGAGATAGGGATAGCAGAGAAAGCCATGCCCACTGGGACAAGCCGTATCTGAGGCACAACACAGTTATAAACCACAATCTGAAAATTACTCTAAAATCACTTTGCCATTGTTTTGTTGCAGGAGTAGCTTCTTTCAGGAGATAATTCAAATCTGAAAGATGCCATCAAGATTGAATAGACAAGTTCCAGT
This sequence comes from Onychostruthus taczanowskii, assembly GCF_017590055.1. Lineage (NCBI taxonomy): Eukaryota > Metazoa > Chordata > Aves > Passeriformes > Passeridae > Onychostruthus > Onychostruthus taczanowskii. Next base: position 17,124,206 of record NW_024504786.1, read on the forward strand.
CATAATTGGGAAACCCAGGATTGGCTCATGTGTCAGACTGAGGCAGGAATAGGCTGATGGGAGCACTCATGAGGAGGGAGTGGTCAGTGTTGCAGCCTGGTGTCACTAGAGCTGATCTGAGGAAGATCACCCATACCAAAACTCCCACAGATCTGAAAGAACTGGAAAACCGGCAAAGTTCTTATGCTAGCATGTGACACAGCATTTTGGTGGGAACAGCCAGTACTCAGGTTGGTGAAGAGAATTCAGGAACTAATGAAACTGCTTTGGGAAGGGCTGTAAGCCTTACCCACACTGGGTGTCACAATGACTAGCCAGTGCCTTCTGAATTCATATTGAAGCTTTAAGGCATGCATTTTCCCTGAAAAAAAAAAAAAAAAAAAAAAAAAAAAAAAGCACTGGATTTGAATTTTACCTAGGCTGGATACAGTCCAACACCTGAAAAATCTAGACTTCCATTGTCAACACTCAGCTGTAGGAAATCTGAGCTTTTAAAGAAGCCCCTTTTGCAACAGACATTTTGGAGCTCTGGCTCATTAGCTGTGGATTACTGAGCTCACTGCTGCTGGAAAACCTGTGCTGTCATGGTCAAGCCAGAGTCGTCCGTGGTGGCCACTGTTGGCTCTTTAAATAGATGACTTCAGTTTGGATGGAAAGAACATGCAGATCTAAGATCAAAATCAGGAGGATAGGGAAAGACAGAATGCAATTGAGATATCACTAGAAAACCTCACATGCTGAAAACAATGGCAGTAAAATCACAATGACAGAACAATCATTTATGTCATACCAGTTTGAGAGTACATCGATTTAAAAGGTGTAATCAGATCCATTTATTGCAAGGACTAAAAAAATATGGAAACTGTGAAAGTGAATACAAATACATCCTTTGCTCCATTTTAAACCAGTAGCATAGCTTTACCCAATTAGAATGAAATCCATCTTATAAGAAATATCTAATTAGATATGGTAAACTTATTTTATTTTAAAAGAAAGACATTGATGACTCCTAATTATACACATACATGTTCTCTAAGTAAATTACTCATTGTCTAAGGCATTACGCCCAGCATGTCCTTATACAACAGTGGCATCTAGTGGCCAGCGGCCGGGCTCTGCTCCAGCTGGGAGAGGGAGCCGGTCAAACGCAGGAGTAATGATAAACACCACCGGGTTTTTTGTTTGTTTAATAGATCGCATTATTTCAGATAACGAAATACTTCATGGATTATTATGCTCATGTTAATTACGGGCCTTCCATCATCCTAGCACAAGGCACGAACCGATTGATGCTTGGACACTGGGAGAGGAAAGGGAAAGCCCATCCACTGCCAGTCCAATGGAAACTAGGGCCGTGCCAGGTGCTTTCTGCCGTGCTAGCAACATCGACACACGTAGTCTCTTCCTGTACCTCCAGACTTGCTCCCTGTAGTCCATTTGGTGCAGGTTTATCATTCAGGTCGGGAGGATTTTGGCCGTCAGCCGGAGCCGAGGCGGCGGCCCCACGGCAGCAGCGGCAGGAGCAGCCCCGGCCGCCCTGGAGCGCCCCGAGCCGCCCCGCTCCGCGCCCCGCACCTCGGCTGCCGGCAGGAGAGGCTCCTGCGAGCCCCTCTGCTCCCTGCTAGCCCCCCAACGGCACACCGGTGAGAATACAGCAGCCTTGCTGCCTCTGATTGCAGCGCTAGAGGTAAAACACACAGTGGAATAAATAATTACATTTTACAGACCTGCATCCTGGAAGTATTTGTAATTAATGAGAAACAGGAAAAAATGATGTGATGACAACATGCCCTAAAAGCAATGCATCACCATGACCCTGACTAACTTGCCATCAGCTGAGCACTGCATTTACCAGTAAAACTCATTTTATGAAAAATAAGAATTTATGTTCTAAAACTAGCCATATGTTCTGGATAACAACATTGTGAGTATACACTTTTGCTATAGATGACAACCACAGGCTTCAGTGAAAGCCATGTTTTAAAAAGTAGATGCCTCTGAGATCCAATACTGATCTTATTGGTCAGACATGCAAACCCAAATAATATTTCTCAGCTCCTCATTGTAACAGGCTACTCCTATTCCCAGAAAAGCCTTGGGGCTTGAGACCAGAAGTCCTGAAAAATCAGGCATCGTCGAATTGCCAGATTGGCAAGGTGTGACTTTGGTTATCTGTGATAACCAAATAAAATCCAGATTCCACCTCAACTCACAGGAATGCAGTACTATTTCTTAGAGTCTATAAACTCAAACATATTCCTGGCAGATCTGAGCCCTTATTTCTTCACAAATAAATATCATCATTCAGATCATTAATTAAATTTGGAAGGTCTTTTCTTTGTGTGTTCTCAAAAAAAAAATACATCACAATACATTAAACACGGGTTTTCAGCATCATTCACTTATTACAACTAGTATTGTCTTATATTTAATTGCTCAAAATCAATGGCATTGTGAAAAGACAGAATATTTTGTAGAAATCAGCTGCTCTGTGCAGTTTTTCTGGAGGTAAAAGACAAGTCAAGGATCTCATGCACCAAACCTGATCTCTAACTAGTCTGGGATTTTCCAATTCCCTGCTGCTGGGTCCCACTTACCCGGCTTTTTCTCTCAATCCAGCCATCCTGCGAAGGGCTGCACTAAGTCAGCATTCTTCGACTGGATTGTTCCAGTGATCAATAGAGAAAGGACAATGATTTATTTATAAAGCAGCAATGCAGCACTGCAAGAATTAGTTCTCTTCTGGCAATGTTTCCCATTTTACAGATTTCCTACATAAAAGAATGCACAATAAACTTCAGCATGAATTGCAGTGCAAACCACATTTTAACTGTACTCCTTCATTTGGTTCTTTTTAGGAAGTATTGTGTGGTTTTGTTGTTCGGCTGTTGGGGTTTTTTTGGGGGGGAGGGGGGGTGGTGTAGGAGTGTGTATTTATTTATTTATTGATTTATTTAAAGCTTGTTGTGTATTGATTTAGCAAGGAACAGGTAATAGCCATATCAATTTTCTCACAGTGAGATGTATTGGTAGAAAAACCATTTTATAACTAAACAGAAATGACTGATCTATTGGCTAGTATGAGCTATTCTATTATACACAGATTATACAGCTGATATATATAAATAACTTAAGTGAGGTCTGTATTTTAGATATGCTTCAACTAACAGAGGCAGTATTGTTAAGAGCAAAAGGGTCACATCAGCAGTATAACATACACTAGAAGTCGATACCTTGCATAGGAAATGGGATATATGTCTCTGAGTTCCTTATTATGTTGATTATTACATCTGGGAGAAATAACATTGAGTATTATTATGGCAGCTTGAGAAATAACAATATATCTGAATCTGCAAAAAATACAGCTAGTAACAATTTGGGCACACACTCAGCATTTCAGAAAAAGTAAATGTGATAGAAAGTATGTTTTACATCTTCAAGAAGAGATTCCTCTCCCCTCCCCCCGCCCCCCTCATAATCATCATTTTGTAATCTAATGTCAGAATGAAGCACAAAAGAGAATTTTTTTCCAACAATTGGAATTGCCATGGCAACACCCCAGATCTCAGATAAAGTTTGGTCCTGTACTGATAGTCACATTAGCATTTGTTTTTGTGCTAAGTGCAATACTGCATGTGAAAAGCACCTCAGTCTCTCTAGTTATGTGTAAGATGATGTAATTTGATTATTTCAGAAATGTGAAATATAAAATTTTGACAGCTCCACAGAAAGCTTAACCTTTAAAATCATGTTTTTGAAATGACACAAATCATCAGATGAAAATTAGGTATGGCTATCAATATTAAATGCAGTTGTTTGCATCTCTAGTCTCACTTATGCTTAATCTGAGTAACTGTCCACTGTCCCCTTTCCAGCAGCTCTTAAGTTTCCCAAACATACTGATCTTCAGTCTTTGAATTCACATACATATATAAAGAAACTGATGAATTTAAGCAACACCTGCTAAAGAATCAAAGGAGACTATTTTTACCAGACATATTTATAATTGCCTTACACTACTGCAAAAAAATCAGTTGATGATAAAGACAGACATTTCTTTTCTGACACATAAAAATCCTATCCAAACTATAGGGCAACTAAAAACCTTGAAATTGCAAATATTCTATGCTGGCAAATCCACATATTTATAAAATATATACATGTCAAAACATTTAGGATGTATTCAGAAGGCTTTTATTCTGTATCATTAATCTGCTGGTTTGTAGAACAACCTACCAGAAACAAAATACAGAGGGACAACCATGACCATTTGAGCTGAAACCTGATTCCTCCCCAAGCAGAAAACAAAACCAGGATGTACTGGTAGCATACAGTTCAGATTTCAATCACTGATTTTTTTAAATACTGTAGAGCCAAATGCTGCGTTTCAAAAAAACATGATGGAAATATCTAGGAGATAACCATAATCGTTCCCAAATAAACTACCTAGCAAATAGACTGCCAAATCACTTATTATGAATTTTAACAGTTTTGATGACAAAATAAATAGTATAGAATACAAGATGAGACTGAAATTCTGTTGCAAAAATAAGCTTTGGGGGTAAATCATTGGGCAAATATTATGAACAATTTTTTAAAAAAGAAATTCAAGTATGCTTGAACACTCAAGCAGGTACCACATACTCTGTAATAAATACAGTAAAGAATGTACTACACAACGTTTCCAGATGGACTCAAATGCAAGATCTGTGTCTCCTTTTTCTTTAAGAGACAGATAGGTAAACAGCATTGGCTAGGAAAGGATCTTTCAGAAGCCTGACATTAAACAAAGCAGTTATGGTTGTCATTGGAAAGATCCTAAATTCTAACATTTTATGAGTATACAGGGTCTGCCTGAAATACATGCTGATCTTTGAAGTGTCACTATTCTCCTGTTCATATTACAGATACTTCATGGATCCAGGATGACAAGCTTAACTCCTCAAATTAAAAACCTGACAAGTTGCAAACTCTATTTAAGGGCAGAATAAGCTAATGACCAAAGCATGAAGCTATGAAAATAAAAAAGCCTAGGACCAGATACTGCTGGCTGTTGTGGGGCTCAGTTTCTAAGGACCCAGAAGAACTTCTAAATCCCTCTTTACTTGCCCCAAAAGTGTACATTACTCTTTACTGGCCATCTCAATACCTTCACACAACAGCATCCTACCCTGACACACAAGTCCTCAGAGCTAGGTTAAGAGTCCTGCACCACTTTTGAAACCAACAACCTCCACTGTTGCAACATCCTTGGCAGATAAATTCTGCATGTCTTGGATGAGGTCCTGAGAAGCCAGGAACACATGCTGCACCAAAGTCAACTTAGATATGATTCCTTTTTAATATTTACTGTGGGATGCTAGGGAAGAGAAAGGAACATTACGCTATAATTCTTCAACATTGTTTAACTTTTTTCTTTATCCTATTAATTTCTATCCTACAGAATAGGCTGTGAACTTTACAGTCATCGTTTGGGTTTACCCTTGCTTTAATGCACAAATTCTAAATTAAGAGACCTTTGTTATGGAAAAGACAAGCAGTCTGTTAATGCACATCATATTGCACTCTCCCAGGCAAAATGTTTACTTTGTGCAGGTAAAAACTGGGACTTTTTGAAGGCATAGGCATACTCTGAATCAGCTTTTCCATATTTGACATTGTTAGGCATTCTCTGTGATGTGAGGCAAAAAATAAGTTGAGCTATGAAAACTCAGTATTTTGGAGATCATAAGCTGAAACAGAAAACTGGGAGGGAGATGGGAAGACAGACAGTGGTAAGACTACATCACTAAGTATCTGTTTTTTTTACACATTTCCTTGCTGCCCTACAATTTTTCTAGTAGCTCCTCTCTGAAGGGAATAACACACAGGTAGCTGTGTCACTGGTAGCTCTATCTGCAAGCATGCAGTTGTGATTTGCTTACGCAGTGCTGTGTTTTAGCAGCCATTTGAAAGCATGACTGAAATATCCCATTGCACATTACGATGACTCTTGCACCAGTAACTAAAGATGTAGTCCCCAGGAAGTGCCATTTGTGTCAGTGGAGCACAGCTGCTCTGCAGGAAAAAGCCTGGGGCACCTGCAGCAGCCATAGGGAAGCAAAGGGAACCAGCAGCTTTGCTCTGATTTGAAACAGGATTCACCTCCTTTAAAGTATTTATTTGCAAACACCTTGCCCAACATTTTTAAATGAGTCAACATTTTTTTCTATTCTTAATTATTTATTTATTCAGGTGTTTAGATTATTTTGCTAATCTTTCTCCATGCAAATATATCTATTCCTTTTTAAAAAGTCTATCAGTTCTTTTTTCAACATCCAGTATGTGTACACATTGAAAAACATATGTCCCTTTTCAACTTGTTCTTGAGTTCTAATGGAGGAAAACCAGAAACCTTTGAAATGTCTTTCTTTCTATGAAAAAAAGTTAGTTTTCTTTTTTTTTTTTCCATTTTAGAAAAACATTACAGAACGACAATTGGAAGCAGTAGTTTCTGAAAACGTTTCAAAGAGGTTTACAACAGCCACTGTATATAGTTATAATTATTTGGTAGAGAGGCACAAAAAGAACAAAAATAAAATTCAAGACAATTCCAAACTCCTCTCCTCTTCCTAAAAATCAGGACTACGTTTCTGATGACTCCTTATTTAGTAGGTTGGGCTAGGAATCTGCTTCTCATGCTGTCAGAGCTGTGTGTTGTGATATGGAACAGGTCACTCAATCTGTATCTGCTGCTCTCTTTCTCTCTTCCTTAGCTGTCTAATTTATACAGTGAAATATCAGGACAGACTACAACACTGCTGCCGACACAGCACATAGAAAAATGAGGCATGATCTTTTAAATATTGTATTCATTATAACACTGGCACTGGAAACACTTTACTCTTTTACAATGCAAATAAGCACATCTTAGCTATGGAGGTTACATATACAGATGTCACAAAAGCACATTTAAAGATAGGCAAATATATGAAAAAACCCAGAAGAATCTGAATGAAGATTAAATTTCTTTGGGTAGAACTCAGATCATGAAGGACACAGTGCATAATGGAGGGTACAGTGTATTCATTTATATTCCTCAAATGTACACATTTTCAGTGTGTACCTTTTGAGCAATTAGAAAAGAAATTTGGATGTTAGAGTTTACATAAATAACAAACAGGATGCCTTTTTCGTGTGATATTTTTTTCTTTTTATCTCTGTTTTATTTTTTTAATTTCCTTCATGCAATCTCAAGATATTAAAGTCCAAATCACCTAGCTATATCACTGGCAAAATAAGTCATATGTCATGCTCAATTTTAGAGTCATTATCTCTCTGTAGACACTGTTTTATGCAGTGGAGTTTAAAAACCTAAAGAGAGAAAGACAGAATATATCTGAGGGTAAAGAGCCTTTGTGGGTGTTGATGGGAGTATATGGAAGAAACCAGCAAGAACAGTGGATAATGGAAGATTGCTAGTGCAGGTAGTGGGCTTATCTATATGACAAATTGATAAAGAATGAGGAGGAAAACTATGTTGATTTAATGCTGGCAATTTGAAGCATAGGCTGCACAGCTGTTTCAGACAGAAATACTAAGATAAATTCAGAAGCAACCCCTGCTCTGACAGATTAATAAAAGACCAGGAATTATTTGAGCTTCTTAGAGGAAGGGATCACTAAAGGGATCAGCCCTTCAAATACCCAAGATATTGCACACAAGAATAGAAGAACAGCTCATCCAGGCCTTGCCTGTCTGTTATCAAGAACATGCTTTAAACTGAGAGTCAAGCTTCTCTAGCAGACATGAAAAAAAATACATACTACAAGTGAAAAAGAAAGAACAAAGTGAACACTTGCTACTGATACGATTTTAGGAAAAAAATTCATTGGTAGAACCTTCAAACAGGCTATGTAAAAAAAAAGGCTTACCTAACATAAATTTTTTAAAAAGCTGTACTGGGTCTTCTGTTTCAACTGGTTTCTTAAAATCCTTACTAGCAATAGGACCATTTCTCCAGGTGAAGATACAGACTTTTTACACTTCAAAAGTCAGACAAAGGAACTCCATGCAAACAAAGTCAGACAAAGGAACTCCATGCAAACATTTTCACCAGTGCTTTAAACATGCCTGTGGTCACTGAGCCCTCCATTCTCTGGTCAAATACAAAAGGGCTCCTTCCCCTGGTTCTGCCAGGAGTGTACTATGTGTCCTGCAAGCTCACTGCTGGCCATGTAAGCCTACACAGTCATTCCAAACATATTTTAGCACATTTTACTAAACAGCCAGCCATGCTTTTTAGCTGAATTTTTGAAACTTTGACTTACTGGCATTATTGTCCAGTTCCAGGCAACCCAGCACTATCAGAAAGGTTATACTGCATCAGCAGCTTTCCACTGCTCTGATCCAGAACCCTTTAGAAAAATTATATGGATTAATTCACAAACCAAAGGATCAGAACTGAGAGTTATGCTAGGAGAGAAGGTTCCTATTGAAGAATACTTCAGAAGTGTTAAGAGTGCAAGGTAGCATTTAAAAAAAAAAAAAAAAACAAAAAAAAACCAAAACAAAACAAAAGACAAAAAACCAAAACACCCAAACCAAAAGTAAGTAGTTTTGGTATCCCTCTCCTGCTCCCTCAAAAGAAGGGAATACTACAGTGTGATGGCTCACTAATGAATTATTCACAGAAAGGTAGGGCTTTCTTTCCCAGAGGTTACAGCAATGTCAAGTGAAAACATGTCAGTCTGCCAAGAAACACCAATAGTGTGGAATATTTCAGCAGAAGGTGACACAATCACCCCGCTAATGATGTGAGCTCTTTTGGTGAGTGTATCTGAATTACATTCCTACAAAGGATGCCAGGCATTACCAATAATTTGATATTTAATTTTGAGAAAATTTAAAGATTAACAAGCTCCTCTGAGCAAATTGTAAAGCCAGGTTTTATTTTTAATTTATCAGTATTGCCTAAGCTTATTATTCATCACACAGTCCTCTTCCAGCACTCTTCATATAAGTAATAATTTTAATACTAAAATTACCTATTTTGCAAAAATGCCCACCACCATCTCATCTCAATTCTGGAAAGAACTTCTCAAACTTCAGTTCAACAGGCAGTCCTAAACTGTGGGGACGACCACAGGTCACAAAATGTGACTTTCTCCCTAATATTTGGATTAAACCTATTTTTCTCACAGTCCCTGTAGATATAGTAGAGCAAATGTGGTATTTAGGATGCTTTTTGTCAAGCTGTTGGTTCTGATGGTCAAGAAGAAAATTCCTTTGTCAGGAAACCTATTGGTAAAAGATCTGTGGGTCTTTTCACCTCTTAAATACAATTTAGAAACAAATTTAACTTTACTGAACAGATTGCAATTCACAATTTACGCCTAGTGCTAGTAAGAGGTCTAAAGCACTTATCTTACAGAATAAAATTTGAAATTCATCCAGTGGACTTGATTCTTATGGGAAAATATATGTAGACTCAAGTGTGTTGTTCACAATCTCTCTCATCCTCAAGAAGAAAATTAAGATCATTTCACAGAGTTCACTGCACTCATAAGTCAGTGGGAGGGGAATCTCACAAAAACTCCACAGCCTCTGTTCTGCACCTATATTAAGTTTTGGAGCATTGTATGAGACAATTTTAGCCTATAACTGAAATTCATGTTTATGCAAATCTTGAGCTGCCCAGTATGCATGAAAATTAAGCTACAGGCAGGGAATTAAGAATAATTCCTAGACTGAGCCATGCTCAGACACTTAAAAAAAAAAAGTCTAATACTACTTAAAGATCCAAACTGTACAGAAATGTTCCAGCCCAAAGCTGGGGTAAACTGGCCCCTAAGAACACGTGGTGTGTGAGGAGATGTGCTGTGCTGTGACAGCCCATGTCCAGAACCAAAGCTGGAATCAGTCAAGCATTTATTTGCAGGTACAGGAAGGATTTCCTTTAAAAGTTGTTCTCAAGCCTCAAGGTAGGACTAATGCACCCATAACCAGTTGGGTCATTATTCCTGCTCCCTAATCACTGTGTATTTGCTGTCATATGGTCAGATATGAGACTTCATGAGCCAGTATCTCTCTAGCCAAGGAACTGTTGGTCACCACCCTTCACTCACCAAACTACTTGGATCTCAGTTGCAATGGTTTTTATTAAGCTTGTGGACTAACTCCTACTATGCAACCTCCATTTCTCACCACAATCAGCATCAATGCCTCTAATGAAGACAGAATAAAACATTTCATTTTTTTAGGGCAATACATTTAATCCCTGAACAGTGACTACATGTTGTTCTTAGTAGCTTGTTTCTGAAACTGCTTGCTTAAGGCTGATTAATTTTATCATGTTCAATATCCAGTGCAAAGTCTAGCTCTGCTTGACTTTAATTCACCTTACTCCTATCCTTCTCTAACTCTTTTGCATACATTTCTATGCCTGTCAGTCCTTTCTGCAATCCCTTTACATTCTGCTAATTTACTTTTAATTATGTGGCTATTGATCCAGTTATATTATTTCTACAATGCTTCTTTCTTTGTTCCAGGTATTAATGCCAGAGAATGTTAAAGCTTTTAAATAAGGAAGTTCCAGACCTTTTCCATATTTAAGTTTCAGGGCTTCTTTGGTAGATTGATTCACATCTGTAGAGTATTGAGCTTTGAAATCCTCAGTTACATACAGATTTCTTTTCCTCTTGTCAGTTAATTTTATCTGAATCACACATCATACATTCCTCAATCAGCTCATCTAGAATATCTTCATTACTTAAATGAAACCTTATTGATGAAGTGAAAAAACTGTCAGCTATTATCAGCAGAAATAACCAGTACTATCAGTACTTCTCCAAGCTATTCTGAAGAAGTTAAATACGTCCATATGCAGGGCTGCCCACCCATCTGGTCACAACTCCTAGTAGTACTTAAAAGCTTTAACCATGCACAGAATGTTAAAACATAAAATGCTTTAAAAAGATCTCTTTTAGTATGCAAATTCAACCCTACAATATCCTACAGACTCACAAAACTAATAGAATTTTTCTATCATTCTCTGATTTTGAGGTGTTTTTGATTAAAAAACATAGCTACACTAAAGCTATTGACAAGAATTTGAGCAATTCTACCTTTTGTGATTACCACATCAGATTTCTCATTGTTTTTCCACTATGCACCTGTAACCCATCTAACACAGAATCATTAAGGTTGGAAAAAACCCCCAAGATCATCAAGTCCAACCTCGTTTTTCCACTACACACCTGTAACCCGTCTAATCAGAATCATTAAGGTTGGAAAAAACCCCCAAGATCATCAAGTCCAACCTTTGACCTAATGCACCACACCCACTAAAGCCCATCTCAGTGCCACATCCCCTCACTTTTTGAACCGTTTCTGTTCACTGTCAGCTCCATCAACATTGGAAAACACTTGAACTGACTTTTTCTTTTAACAGAAGGAGGTTGGGCAGTCCAAAAATCTGTCTTACCCTGTTTCTTGGCTTCAGACTAATATTGTCCATCATGCCAACCTCAGCCCCCAGAGGCAGATTACCGAAGCTATTTCCTATTTTCAGCCTCTTCAGTATGCAGCAGTACATACCATTATCTACCTTTTGATCAACTACCAGATAATTTGTATCCATTCCACTCTGCAGAGTAGTTACCTAAAAATTGACTGAGTCATTTTTTAAATAGACATAATTTTGTTTAAAAATCATTTGCATTTCAGGTCATACTTTTACTGGAGACTCATTCGTCCAGCTTCCATGCTAATCTGCATGTTACTACATCACCTGCCTTTTTTGTACTAAAATTAATGAGCAAAAAAATGATTAATTAGATTATACACTTAAATAAATTGCATAAACAGGGGATTGTTGAAACCTTTTTTCATCTGGGTTTAAGTTCATAATTTCCATGTTTGCTTTTATTGTTTCCTTTCATCTCCTTTCCTTATTCCTATCAGGCATGTTTCTGTGTTCCAGTGTGCATGTAAAATTAAAGCATCCTAAAACCAGTAACATTTTCATGGAAACCTTCAGCTAATTTTTTGTCTTGTGAATAATCTGAATTGGTTCTCCTAAAGCACAGGAATTAGGAATCTTCTTGGGGTATGTTCCTAAAGCCCTCAAAAGGCACACAGATATCAAAGGAGATTTGCTCCAATCTACTCAAGGACCCTTTTTAGCAGAGGGAATAGCTGGAGGCAAGAATGGCTGCAGCACTACATCCAAAACACTTCTGCATTGCCTTATCAGCATAGGGCTTCAAACAGAATCCGTACAGCTTATAGGAAATTATATGAGATATTTTTGGCAGAGTGGGAGCCAAATATAATTCTTCCAAGCCTACTATCATTCCTCCTGGTGGCTTGAAGGGCTTTCTGAAACACAGAGATACAAATTCACAGGAAGGCACTCCTAAAGTATTGCAGCCTGCTAAAGAGCTGGAGTAATTCCCAGCTGGTTCAAAACCAGATGAGTTTACACTGAGACCCTTCCCCCTACACTCTATTTGAGTCTGGCCTCAACAGAGTTTGACCATCTAAGATATAATCTCAAAGGTGCTAGAATGGTTTTGCTCAAGAGACATGCCAGTTTAACCAAAAGTGCTTTCACAGATGTTGAACACGGAAAATGTATCCTTTCCAATAGCTGTGCTCTGTTCATTGCTTTTTTTCCTCATGTGCATCACATGAGAACAAGAAAAATCTAAAATTCTAGTCTGTTTCAATTGTTTCATATACAGTTTAGAAATGTGAACAATTTGGTAGCATAAATAATTAAGTCAGTTTGAAGAGAAATCTTTACAGAACACCAAAACAACTATTATAGTATATATGGCCACAGGCTGAGAAATGCAATCTAGCAGATGGTCATTTGCTCTCTTAAGTGATATGGCATATAGAAAAGAAAATATTATTCTGTTAATGCTTCAGAAGCTCAACAAAGCCAAAAATAGCATGCAACTTTGCTTCATGGATAAAAAAAAAAAAAAAAATGCTTCAGAAGCTCAACAAAGACAAAAATAGCATGCAACTTTATTCATGGATAAAAAAAAAAAAAGCACAATTACATACTTAAGGCAGAAGGAACTGACCTGATTTCTAAACTTTTTCAGAGTATGGAATAGGTTAAGTGTAAATATTGGAGTAAATGCCTCTTAAGCCCTCATATATTCCTTCCTATAGTCTTCCTTTTTGAAGTCTACAGCATCCTTCTAGCAATTGCTTATCAGAACGATGAATAAAGAGAAATCCAATGTATTTAAGCTTTCATGTAATATGATAGGGATTAATTCCTAGGAGCTGGGTAGGTACACCTACTCTCCCCTGCAGTTTCATCTTGCCTAACAGCTTTTCTCTTTCTCTCAGTGGTAAACAAGTACCAATGCTAGCTACAGAGCTCACTGCAACTCACCAGCACACAGTATTTCAATGCCACAGTCTATCCACCAACCTCATTTTAAACAGAAGTTCTTTTGCAAATCCACAGAGTCAACATCATCAGTGCATTGCTATCACATCATCCCTAAGTGAAAAATCTGCTGGATGTAATAATGACCTAATTAATCTCATTGTTTTCCCTCTAAGACACAGACCAATCTGGTCTCTTTCATTTTCTCACAAAAGAGAAAACTGCAGGAAGCAAATGACTGCTTGTGTTGCCACTGTAAATCACATCTGCTGGAATACTTCCTTCCCATCTGATCTAGAGCTCCTGCAGCTGCAGTCTGACCATACTGTCCAAAGTCACTCTATTCTTGGACTACATCATGGTATCAAGTCTCGAAATTTGTTTCCCCTGCTATTCTTTTCCAGAACTTGGCAATAGTTCTCAACATCCAAAGATAAATACTTCTCAGTTTTGAAGACACAGAGGCTCCAAAATTGTACACAATGCAAACACACTAAGACATGCTAAGAGGAAATTAAAAAAACTCCAATCTACAAAATTACTGAAGTCTGCTCACCTGTGCACTTGTGCTCATGCACATGTTTGCTATATAGCATTCCCACCAGATACACCACAAACCTTAGCTAATCCCAAGCATGTCATGCAGTGAGTGAGAGAACAGACAGTAGCTGGTTTGTTGCTTTTTATGTGTTCTGAGCAATGGGAAATGCTCTGTCATTTTACTGTCCACCAGAAGCAACAGATCTTTTTAAATCATGAAGACATTTGTGGGGGTTTAAATATAAAATTAGGGCATATGAGAAGAACAGTTGTCTACTACACTACCAGTTTTATATGTATATATCCTGGCAGGAAAGTTTTGAGGTTTCCTGAGAAGTTTTACCTAAGGGGTAAAGAGATTTACATAAGGCACAGGGTAAAAAACATTAATTCTTCTATAAATCTATCTCAGCTCTTTTTGATATTTAGCCATCTCTTTTAAAGGGGTTGAAACTATTTTGAGCTATTTAGCAACTTCATAACAAATAAAGTTAGGAGAGGAAGAGGATGCCAAGGGGAAGAATAATCTTAGACCAGCTTCCCATTTTTCACAGAAGGCCTTTTCCACATAGAAAAGAAACTTTTAGAAAACTTTTCTAAAATATTGCAAACACAGCTGTTCCCATTTTAAGCTTGACATCTTCTATGCTGGGTAAGTTCAGTGCTCACAAAGGACCCCAATATTACTCCTTTGTATTTTTAAATTATTCATTAGCCTGCTTCCCTGACCAATCAGATTGTCAGATAAGATACATTATTCTTTGGTCACTTTGGAGCCTCACCAGTTTCCAAATTTTTAAAACAACCTCCACTATTAACTAAAATGCATTATTTGTTTGCCAGGACCTAAAAACAGCTCTTCATACACTGAGAACAGTTTTTGTCTTATAGATTACCAAAAAAAAAAAAAAAAAAAAAAAAAACAAACCCCAAAAAAACCAACAAACAGTTACAGTCTATGCAAATGACAAGAAAGCTATCCATGAAGTAAATTCAGAATTTATACCCAAAGACACTTCAGCTACCCTGTCAGGCTGTGTGGATTGTCTTCCAGCTCTGGCAGAGTGTAATTGTTTACTTAACCTGAATATTGATTGTAGTTAGACTGCTGGCTCACTTCCTTCAGCTGCAATTCTCATTTTGGCAGTTTCACATACATCACTTGAAATTCCTCTCTGCAGCCATGCTGTTCACATTCTTTCCTCTGGGTCATAATCTAGTAACACGACCATACTTTTATTTCTGCATTATGATGATGTGGCTTTTTAAAAATTTTCTGATCTTTGTAGAACAAAAAGTGGAAGCTTTTAGCAAGAATGACCTTGAGTCACTGCCCTCTACAATTAGTATTATACTATAGAGTTTTATGGAAGAGCTCAGATAAAAGGGAGAGATTCTCCAGCAGTGTAGCTGCAATATGAATTTTCTACATGTTTTATGAATACCTATACACATGTCACTTTCTATCAATTAGTACTAAATTGTTAATTAGGTTGCGTGCTGTTTGAAATTTTATGTCAATAGTTCAGACGTGAATTTGAGGACTAAAAAAAAAAATCTCTTATATAAAACTTTGTTAGTAGTCATCCTGGTAGTAATAAACTAAGGCAAAAGACAAAAATTTGCTATCTAAAAATAAATCTATTAAAACATCATGAGTATAGAGTGTTAATTCAACCATGATGCGTCTTCTGTATTGGTTTAAGTACTTTTACCTACTACAAACATACTTAGGCTCCCCCAGTAAAAAGTTTTGAGGGTCACTGAAAGCATGTGTAAACATTAAAGATTACTAAATCCATACAAAGCAATTCTGTAAAGGCTAATTAACCTTGAAATGATGGCAAACCCTGTGCCTAAAGGTCAAAAAATGATCACCAGTTTGCACAGTGCTTTCAGAGCCATTACACTGTACAAGCTGAAACACAAAATTCTTCAGTTGAAATGGATTATAAACAGACACTGGTAAAGAAATAATATTCATAACAACCACTGTCACTTTTTTTTGGATTTATTTAACAGGCAGGACTACACTTGGTCATTGATAAACGGAAAAACTGAGGTCCAGTATAAATCTATTTCTCTTTACCAAGAGTTCCAAATTAGGCATGAGAAAAATTAAAACCAGAGAGAACTCCAACTCCTGTATCAAATTAATTCAATAAGCCTTGATATGTATTTAATGTATGACTATTTTGCATACTTTCTGACTAGGAGATACTCTAGTATTTCATGCCATACAGTACAGATTGCTAAATATACAGTTCCTCAAAAAACTAGGACAGCAGCATTTATTTGAAAACAGGAAACCATTTTTTCAGCAGAAAAGACAATGCTATATTAGAACAGACAGACTATATTTCACAACAATGCAAAGCATTACATTCCCTCACCCCCTGCCCCCCCCAAAAAAAGATGCTTTCATATCTAATGAAGCTAGAAAAGTGGTTTTAGATACTGTAAAATATATGAGACCAAATAGTGCTTCACCTGGAATATTTTCATGTCTAAAATTTGGCAGTAACATAACTTAAAAGGACAGCACATCTCCACATATTGATCAGGGGTTTGTACAGCTGCAATGCCATAAAAATCATCTGCAGCTATAAAAGAGATGATTATGAGTACACTACATTATAATTTCCTTTGGGCAGTCAGAAAGGAAAAACAGTCTGAGAGTCTCTGAAAAAAATAAGCTTGCAGGATATCCACCATCTGACAGATTAATCATTTTACAATATTCCAATTAAAGAATCTTCCAAATTTAAATTAACAACAACAAAGATAACAAGAACTTAACAATTACGTTTCAACCACAAAACAAGAGACAGCTGAAAACCTAAGCAGCTCACAAGAAGAGAGTTTTAACGTTCCGACTTCCTTGTGAGTTCAGGCATGGAACATAAACAGTTAACCTTATTCTAAGCCATTAAATGGAGCTTACTAAAAAGCTTGCTCTAATAAATGGTATGATATGAAGGTCAGCCCTTAATTCACCATCAAAATATCTTCTGGGTGTAAACATAATGACTTCTGCTTATGCACTACACAACCCTGACAAGAATGCTACTTGACAATCCATTTCAGACCTAGAAAAACGTTCTCATTTGCGTCAAGGTGCTGAATGTCAGCAGATTCACTAACACGCTTATTTGCACTGCAGTGGTGGAACAGAGTAAAACACCATGAGCCCTCCATGCCCCGCTGCTGCCTGGCTAGGGAGATGGTGAAATAAAACAAGATTTAATCCTGTCCATATCACTGTGCAGTTGGTGAAACTTGACAAGTCAACATTAAGTATTCAACGTGGTATTGTGGCCTAAAGGGATCACATGCAGCTTGCACATAAGAGCAAAGGAATAGCTCGGTTCTGCTTCGGTGTTTGTAAATTTAATTTGTTCAAGGAAAAGCAACTCTGGAAGGGATTACTAGCTAAGATCAACACTCTTACCAAAGAAAAAGAGAAAATGCAAGTAGGAATAATATTGACGTTTCTGTAATACAAAATAGCATTTTGGGCTTAAGTGAATAAATAAAATTTGGAGGCGACTGCAGCTCAACTCCAGCATATGAGAATATTCCACTCAGTGCCCCTGAGTAGGAGGGCCTGGGAAGCTAGAATATTTCATGAAAATTGCATAGGAATTTAGAAAAAAACATATTTTGCAAAATGTTACAATTTATTTAGCAAAATATTGTCAAATATTGTTTCAGTGCAATACCTATCACTTTAAATAAGTGGGGCAACAATATTCATGCTACAACATCTAATATATTGACTTAATTATTGCCAAGACCTCATTCCACAAGTTCAGGGAAAGTTATCTGCAGTAAAATGTGTAAATCCCTGGTGCCCAGGAAACATGGAGCCTCTGAATATACACACATGGAAATGAAGAAAAACCAAGATCTACAGCAATGCACTTCTAAAATAAAAGTACAAGAGACATCTGCAAATCCCCTTTGCTAAGTGTAGCTCTGTATTTACACTGCAATGTAAATACAGATATCTGCAATATCTTTGAACAGAACAATTATTCAACTATTTTAAGTCATCTCTGGTCCTACGGCAGGAAATGAGCACAAAATTCCTGAGTCTGTAAAATGCTCGTTTTGCTAAACAATGCAGGGGAGAGGTGCTGGCAACCCCCCTGGGACACAGCATGGGTAGGAAGGTGCCCTGAAGCTGCATTTGCTTACTCAGCCCTTTTAATAGAAATTAGGGACAACTGGTGTAGAGGGTGGGGAGGGCAGCTGAAAGCAATCACAGAGCAGTCTCTTACTTTGTTTTAGCAGGGGTCCTTTTGATGATTACATCTCAAAATGATTGCTAAATGCTATGCATATTTTTCTAGAGTGAAGGACAATGAATAAATACCTTTTTCTTATAGATTGATACTTCAAATATAAAGCACAGAAAGATAAGCACTGCCAGCAAGGAATCTAAAAATATGTCTTCTTAATGAGCTAATAAAAAGCTATAATAAGAAAAATTCCAATTAAAGTATCTTGTAATATTTCTCTCAAACAGAAATAAAAAAACCAAGATCACGGTAAAACTTTGGAAAATTACTATGATTCAGACAACAGCCTTAATATTCAAGCCTACAGTACATCAATCTTATACTTTCTTTGACTGGCTGTCCTTTATTTATCATCTCTGATGTGTATTGTCTGAAACTGTGGTCCTTGATGAGTTCTATTTTGTTATTGCCTCACAAGCATGTAATCTGAATTTAAATAGACATATTAAAAACTTGGGCATTATACAGGTTGTAGGTACTTATTCTATTCAGAAAACCTGCAGGCCTCTAGCAGAACATGTGGAAATGAGGGCAAAGTCACTGGAAACTATATGCTATCAGCTATAGATGAAGTCAGAAAACAAACTAGCTACACTTCTCACTGATGGACAAAAGACAGAGTAGAAAAATTTATATTGTAATAGTCACTTTTCATCAGTCTTTGGTACCTGATGGTAATCAGAGGGGACAGGAGCAGCGACGACACCGGAAAGGAGCCGTAAAAGACCCAGAGGTAGGAAGAGCTGGATATTTAACACCAGCCGAGAAGCACCTGCAGCACAAGGAGCCCCAGCACGGCCCTTGCAGGACGTGGAGGTGAGCAGCACCCAGCCCAGGGTGCAACATTATCTAAGGATAATGTTCTACAAGGAACACAGGCATTTTTTCCTTTTCCTTGTTTTTCAACAAGAGGAGCTTTAGACTTTAGTCATGCTTACAGATATCCCAATACCATTTGCTGGTGCAGATGAAGGCTCCAGCCAGCATTAAAACAGACAGATGTGCTGGTGGTCAAGGGACATTTGTAGGTAGCACCACAGAAATTACTGCAGAGGGTATCCTAAGTTATCACTATCAAGACTGCTGTAATCAAAAGCAACCCAAACTCCCATTTAGTCTTGCCCATCAGAGAAGTTTTCAACAGCAGCTATGTTGAGTTTGAAGTCTCAGTCTTCAAGTAAGATTTTAGGACCTTTGGAGCCCATAAGATCTATTCCACATAGTGTTTAATGAATCTTGAAATTTCTGTGTAACTGGCAGAGAACAAGGGAAAAGGCAGGAAAGACACAAGGCATCAGTGTTCCTCCATCTTCAGGACTGCCTGAAAAGGGAAGATGACAACATGTATGCTGGAGGAAGTCAACATCATGGAAGGGTAGAATGTAGAGGGAGCAAACATGTACAGGTGCATATTTCAGTAGTCCTGCTTCCAGAACACGTTGTTAGGACCATTAATTTAAAATTAAGAAAAGATTTGCAATTACAATATGTCTGTCCATGAAAGAACATGACAAAGAGATGGTCATGAATACCTTCAATATCCTCAACATCTTCTAAATCAAATTCCTGCAACAGATCTGCAAAACAGATAAATAAATAAATAAATAAATAAAACAGATGCTTTATTAAATACTCGTAAAAGATTATGAAGCTAAATCAAGAGCCACTTAAGGCAAATATACCTGATTTCTGCTGCTTGTTTTCAGGAGACGTCTCATTCACTTCCAAAGCAGATATGGGAGTCCTCAGCTATGAAAGACAATTCAATGATGAAACACCAAATTCAAAGTAACTACAAACTATTTAATGAGCGGAATAAGTAGCCAGTCTAACATGAACAAACACTTACCTGTGGATTGTTAGGTTTCTCCAAAAGGCCTGGAAGTGAAAAATATTTTGGGAAATGTTATTTTTTTTAATTGTGGATACGTTTTACTCCATTCAACATCAACAGTTTCTACAACTAAGTATTAGTCATAATCATTATTTCATCAAGAGTACAATACTGAATTCCATTCACCCCATCATGCAGTATGTGTCTTAGTGTACAAGAAAAGAACAATGCATACTTCCCATCATACACCCTGGATTTAAAATATGATTGTCACAGAACTAGGACAATATAGGTGAAGCAGTAAGGTCATGCTTGTTAACAGAACAAGATTAAAATATTTAGTCCTTTTGAGGAGCTGAATCCTGCTTTCTAAAAGGATTATTTCAAAAGCCAAAGCCGGTCTGCTGCAATCAATGATCATAAGACAGCACTATGACTGTGATTATTCTGCAAGTGCTTAATATTGAGGAGAATTTTCTTTTCCATTGATGGGACTAAGAAAGCATGGGTGCAGACAGTGAAACCTCATATATGTCTAACAAGGTAAAATCAAGGCAGTGTTCATCAGATTATTGTGGTTTAGCTTGCAGGGGAACAACAGAAACAAATGTTGTCTGGTTTTAATCTACATTTACAATATAGTTCCAAATATTTTTTTAAATTGTGTCCAACATTAAATCATTTCCACACCCACACAATCCCACCTATACTTCTCAAATCCTCTGCTTAAGTCATCTTATGGTTTGAGTCCTCTCACTAAAGAAGTATATGAAAGAATACTTAGAATTATTAAGAATGGCCCCATGGCAAGAGTTTTATATTTATATAAAACTGTCTATATTTTATATAAAAAAAACCCCAAACCAGCATTACAAAACAAACAGTATTCAATTTCAGAAAATCTGGTGCTCCAGCAGTGTGAAAAGACCTTAGAAAGATTACCATAACCACCTTTTACCATCTTTTCTCACTGATCCTAAACTTGTCTTTGTAGAATTCTTGTCTAAGCAGAATTCTGTGACAAATAGTTAACAACTACATTTGAAACTCCTGGAAGCTTGTACAGTTTTGCTCAAGACACTCAAGAAACAATGTCACAAACTACAGGCAGAAATCCTCAGCAAAAATCCCTGTACTTGTAGTCCTACTTTAGCTCCTAGGCAAAGCACAACATAAGCTATCAAAAAGCCACCAAAGGTTAAGCTAAGGGCGACAAAAATGCTAAGCCAGATCATAGCTGTCTTGTGCTGCATTATCATCTAAGAACGTTAAATGTTGAGAAAGGTCAGTCCTAATAGACATACACTGTCATCACTATGAAACAAGAACCTGAATTAAAAAAAACTAGATACTCACTGGAAGAACACAAATAATGCAAAGGATTTCCTTTACAAACTGGCCAGCAAGTGCTGTGATTACTGGCATTTGTTAACAAACAATAAGCACTTCACTGGTATGGTTCGCACTCATACCATGACAGCATCTCTAAGACAGACACTGATAAAAGTTTACTTTAGCTTATTAATGCTTACAGACAAACATTAGCCCACCAGGAAGTCACCATTGTCACTTTCCCCTGAAATGAACCGGGAGCATGCTCCATGTCTCTCTGCAGCTGGGAGCAGCACACCACATGGCAATTTTCTTGACATTTCAGAATCCACCTGTGTAACCTAAAACATATGAATAAGAATTGGTACAAATGCATTTTCAACTAATTGCTACACAAAAATGTCTTGCTAAACCAATTCACGTTGCACATTATCAAGTATATTCTAGATACAAAAATGTTTTTTAAGGCCCTTGGCAAGAATCCATCAAAACACAGTATATTGGAAAATCACAGCAATTGTGTTTGTTTTCAGATCTTAAGCAAAAAATTCATACCACTATTCTGCCACGCTGACAAACCTTGACATACTGGACAACCACAAAGAAGAATTGACATGGTAACTCAAGATACAGGTTGTGAACCAACAGCTACATGTCTGCAGTGGTCCAGCATTTGTAGTGAACTTGTATATGACATTCAAGTTGGTAGGGACATTCCTATGGCATATATCCTGTGGTAGTGAATGAACACAGTGCTGCTTCCAATTGCAAGAGCCTTTGGATTGAACAAAGATTAGCAAGGCAGAGCTTAAAATTACATTGAAACTAACAATGTTTGAGCCTTGTATTTTTAAGAAAGGGTCCTTTTTTCTCAAAAGAAGAACCAGAGGGACTTAGCTACAGACCTTGCTGATTGCCATGGAAAGAAAGAATGAAAAAGGCAAACAAGGCCAGCATGTGCAATGCCTCTGTTGAACATGATTTTAAAGAGGGCCAGAGTACACCTGCAAAAGGTAGAGAGGATCTGTTCAGAAGCAGCTAGCCATCAAGCTTGCAGACCCCAAGGGCAACAGCCAACCAGGTCAGACTAGGGCAGAATGGTGAAAAAGCAACAATCCTGCCTGCCTCTGTGAAAAGGTAAGAATATTTTAAGCAGCAAGGAACTTCACTGTTTCAGGACTATACTAGAAACCAAACTCAGCCAGCTGCTGTGACCCAAGCTCAACCTAACTTCATCCCAAACCTAAACAAGCAGCTGGCCTAGAGCAGACTTATTTCAAGGGCCCCCAGTTACAAACATACAGCAAAAGGAAGAAAAGAGGAAATAAACCTTATCAACAGTAGTGTCCAAATAAAAAGGAAGCTCCCAAGTGATTCTGGATCTTACTTCTACTTCCTGCAGTGGAAACCCTTGTGTCCTTCACAGTAAGTACCTCAGAATCTCAGGGAGATTCAGCATCTTCCACTTGCTCTGCTCCCACTGTTAGAAAGGCATCTACAAATAAGGTAAGAAGCGAGATGCTTGAGTGTTTGTACATCCAAAGACACAGGTTTCACTGATGAGGACAAACTAAGAAGCAAGTTTTATCCAAGTGTTTCTTCTCATGCAGACACATCATGTTGTCCCCTTTTGCTCCCTTTTCTTCCTTTCTATCAGAAGATGGCTATGCACAACAGCTAACAAAGCTACAGGCAATACTCAACATGCTTGGGTAACACCCAGGAAGATACTGCAGAATCCTGAAGTTCTGCTGCATACAGAGTTAAGGTCTCTCCAGCCTGCAGCTCCAAAATTTGTCATTTGCCATCACTTTCCACTGTACCAGGGGTACCACAGAAACACTATCCAAAACTTCCTCACAAAGGTTACACAATGCACAAAGTCACCAAGAAACAATCCTCCCATTGTTTTCCTACTAGGAAAGATCTTCCCTGACAAAGTTGTTACCCAGCCCCTTCCCAGAAGCTATACACCTAAGCACTGCCATTTAAAAATAGAGGCTCACACCTCAAACACTTAACCCAAACACGCAAAAGCCATTTCTGCCTTGGGGAGGGGGGATTAAAATTCAAACCGCTTCCCTATGATTTTAGGACATTTTTAAGGTTCAGTCTCAGGGGGTTACTAGCCAGATTTTACTATCATATTTCTATTTTAAGCTACTCCATTAGGAAAAATTGATTCAGGATTCAATTGTGTGGACACATACACATCAAGAAGGGGGAAGAAGCTGGATACCTGTGAGGGCACCCACCCCAGAAGAGGCAACTGCTGGTTCCAGTCTGAACTCTGACTACTTACACTATGCTAAATACATACTTACGGTAAAACACATGTAGGCAGATGAGCAGGTAGAGGCACAACACCAGAATACAGCAGGTTCTGCCAGTGCCCCCTGCACAGCATCTGAGCAGCAGCTACACCAGCTCTAGTAATGTCTAGTACAACAAGCTACTGTCTGGAGACAGACAATGGCAATGGTGCTTTGTCTTCCCACTGTCAGACCTCAGGTAAGTATCAAAGTGCTCTACTCTGACTAGGCTGGTAATGTTTTCAAGCACACACATGTGGTGCTGGAGAGACCTTCTACATTTTAAAACTGGACAAGGTGAGGCACTGGAACAGCTTTCTCTCAGCTTGACTCAAATCCTTCCCTGGCTTCAGCCAAGAGCAATTACAGCCATTCAACGTGACAGTACTCATGATAAAAGGGAATACTGTTGTCACTGAAGACATTCTAGTCCTCCTTCTCTTTGTTATCTGTGCATTTTGTTCAGATCACTTCAGGAAGAACAAAGCAACAAATCAAGAATGGCACTTGCTTCATACCCAATGTTACAATTTCAGTTCTTTAAGAATGATGAAAAGCAACACAATCTGCTTTCCTTCTCTGCCAATGCCCACTGGGACTCAGAGGAAAGAGCAAATTTTGCTATCATAGGAGTCCATCACCATTTTAGTTCATTTTCTATGCATTAATATTTGTAGAGGAAGCACCTGAGTCAGGATTTCCAAAGTAATTTCTCTCACCAGTATTGTCCTTTGAAGCTTTGTGGACTTCATGCCTATCATTACAAACCAACAGATTCCTCCATCTTTTTATCATGTTCTTTATTTCATCATCATCACAGACATTTTCCGTTCCACACTGAGCATCCCCTTCATACTTTGCTTTACTGAAATACTCTAATTTCTGATTAATTTCCCCTTTAGGTTCTGTTTTCTCCTCTTCCAGTATTTCATTAGACTGAGTTTCTTCATCCTTCAGCTATTCCTCCTCCTTTTCATCTTCAGTAAAATCTTCACCATCTTCCTCTTCCTCCTCTTCCTCCTCATAATCTTCATCACCATCTTCATTGTCATTTCATCCTCTTCCTCTTCCTCCTTCTCTAATTCTTCTTCATCCAGGTTGCTTGCAGCTGAGACATCTTGTTTAAACAAAAGCATGTGAACACAAAGAATAATTATGGAAACAGTAATAGGCATGTTATCAGATTAATGTACAAGACAGGAGCCGTTTGGGAATGTCTAGAAATGGAGAGGTTGGGCAGGATGGAGGATGAACTTGATGAAGGAAAGGGGCTTAAGAGGTAATTAATAGCTGCGACTTGAACGTAGAATAATATGACAAATCAGGTCAGAAGGAACCCCAGGAAGTCTCTTAGCCAGCCTTCTCAAAGCAGGCTCAGTTATGAGGTCAGATAAGGCTGTTCAGGGCTTTATCCAGTCTGGTCTCAAACACTTCCAAGGAGGGAGACTGTACAACCTCTCTGTTTTACTGTTCCCACATCCAATTTGAAACTATTTTGTTGCCATTTATGCCTCTTATATCTCTGCCTCCTGTCAATGTACCACTGGGAAGCACCTGGATTTGTCTTCTCACATATACTAGAAGCTGCTGCTAGGTCCCCTGCAAATTCACTTCTCTAGGCTGAAAAATCCTAGTTTCTTCAACCTGTCCTCAAAGGGCAAATATTCCCATCCCTGATGAATCTGATGGCTTTGCACTGAGCTTGCTCACTTTTGAAAGACAAATCTCTTTTGCACTGGAGGCTCAAATTACACCCAGAGCACTGGACATAATCCAGAGAGTAGAGGTGGATAATCACTTTCCTCAATCTCTTGGCTATGCTGCTCTTAATACAACTCAGGACACTGTTGCCAGGGCACCCTGCTGCTGGCTCACTCTCAGCTCACTCTGCCAAGACCCATCAGGCTTGATTTTCCTGTTCTTGATGTCTGGTTAGGAGATTGTTGCACTCCTATATCCATTTAGGAAAAGGCATGGAAAGGACAGATGGAACAATGACATCACAATAAACCAGAATATCCAGAAACTTAGAAAACATAAGCAGTACATTGAAACAGCTACACCAATGGGAGAACATACTGTGACTATCAGCCTATTCTACAGTCAGAAGTGCGGGAAACAACCCAACCAGAGTCTAAAGAACTCTGCTCTCAAGGGACAGTGTCAAACAGTAACTTAAAGTACTTGTTCCATGTAGAACATCCATATTTCAGTATTTTGAAATACTGAAACATATTATCAGAAATATACTCTCCCTGATAGTTTTGTATTTCCCTCAACTTGACTACTTCTTGTCTAGCAGAGATTCTAATTAAATTCCTTCATGGTTGTAGAGTGCCTTACACATCCAGCACACCAAAGTCCTTATTCTAAGGAAGATCTCAAAAATCCGTATGTGTCAAGAACCAAACTTTGGAGACTATCCAGAAGTTTCAAGGAAATCTTGGCTCCCTGTACTCAGACCAGCATGCAACTTTGAGACATTATGTTATTTACACACACTTGTCTTAAGCTACAGTTTTAGCAAGTTTGCTATCCCGCGCTAAAAAAGGAACACAGCCACTTGTTGCCTTAACCCAGCTCATCCTAAAAGTTGTGTCAGTTGGTGCCTGATACAAACATAGGCCACTTCTACCTCAGTTTGAGGAGTCCTGTTTATATTCATTTGACCACGCTGAACCACTCAGACGTGGCAAGAGGGCAGCATGTTCCCCCAGGGCTATAGAGCAGGCCACAACCAGACAGAAATGGGTACACTGACTGGTGTATCCCACATATGTGTTTGTGTGTGAACATGTCTGTGTGTTGTGGAACACAAGTTCAGAATATAAATCACTGTGCATCTGCTCTACCCATCCCACTTAGTAAAATGCAAGAATTCATTCTGTTATTGCAGCTAACTGACACCAAATTTCTTCATGATGCAACGTTTGTCTCAGAACAGAAGGGAGTCCTGCTTCTATCGATATTTTACCACAGGGAACGAATGTGGCAAAATTACTTGTATCGAAACAAGATACATTTAAAGAGTTAAGAAAGAACTGCATGGTAGTTTCTCATCTCTTCTACATTTCTCAGCTTTCTGAAGAGATAATACAGGACAGCTTTTACTGAACTTGGGAGATAGAAATCACTGAATTCTTTTCAAAGAGCTCTATGATGGAAACCCAACAGTTTCCATAGGGACCCAGGTACACGAAAGGAACACATCACACAGCAAGTATTCATATAAACAAAAGCCAACTTTTGAAGTAGGCTGAATTGCTCATTAGAGGAGAGTATTTTGAAAAATATTCAACAAGTGCAAAATTAGCAAAAGGAACAAAGACAACACTGAAGATTCCAGAAAAATTGTACAGAAGAGCAACAGAAACAAAAATAATTCCAAAATACGTTTCTCTGTTCTCCTGAGATCATTCCAACTTAAACTACATTCAGCCATGAAAGTGTGTTAGCATAGTGCTGTAAAACATTGTATGTCATTGCCTGTAAATTATGAAAACTAGTAATTATTAAAACTGGAGATTTACTGTATCTTCTTTTGCAGAATTTTTTTAAGTTGCCATCCTCAATTTTTTCTAATTTTGATTAGAAGAAGCCTATGCATAAATGTTCTTTTATAGCTTTTGTGAATCCTTTCTTGAAAAAATTGCTCTTGAAATTCTGCCAGGATTATTGGAAGATGAAGGTTCTGGAACATGTAAATAAAGATATTATTTCTTCTGTGAGTAAGATATTTAACCTGTAATGTTACCTTCATCGTATTTTGTTCACTTTTAATAAACAGTTTTTGTCGTTCAAGACTTCGCCAAAAACCGTGAAATATCAAATGTATTTCCTCATCAGCTGCCTGCAGTGTTTCACGAAGGAATAATTTTCAAAATACTTTCGTTTGATTACGGGGTTTGCCTTTTCTAATTTGACAGCAAGGGAACCAAGAAACACAATGTTGTATCTGTCTGTTTCAGAACCCGCCCACCACTCTTGAAATTTACATTAACAACAAAGTTGACTTAGCTATTTCAGGCGGCGCGCGGAGAGCCCCGTTCCACACTGAGCAGGGCCCGGGGCCGAGCCCGGCCCCGCAGCGCTCCCGAGCGCGGCACAGCGCCGGTGCCAGGGACGCGCTGAATCCCGGGGCAGGTCAGAGCTGCCTTCCCCTCCCTGCTCGGCCCTGGCTCCTGCAACCAACAGCGCCGGCCATTACTTCAGTTCCACACTGGCAACTTCCAAATCCCACAATTCCGATGGTTTTACTTCAAAAAAAAATGGACAGCTTTGCTGCTTTTAAATATTCGGTGTCTCTCTCCCCGCTGCTTTTCTGATGTAATTTGCTGTCACTTTGTTCTCACGAGCACATTTCTGACGCCAAAGAGTCCCTGGCCTCAGCACCAGGACACACTCCTGACCCCAGGGCGAAGGGGTCCAGCTACGAGGGACAGAGCGGCTGCTCAAGGGAAGCTGTACGAGAGGCAAGAGACAAAGCAGCAACGCGTGGGTTTTGCCTGCTGCCCCGCGGCGGCACCTGAGTGCCTGCCACGAGGGAAGAAAGACCAACCCGGAGAGCGCAGGAAAGCAAGCCTGGGTACGCCCCTGCCGGGCCCGGGGGCTGCCCAGGGCAGAGCGGGCGGCTGCCCGGGAGCGCACGGAGCTCTCCGCACCGAGGCACTGCACACACTTTCCGGCGGCCGCGGCCACCGGCAGCCCTGTGGGCGGCTCGCCCAGTCCCCCGGCAGCCCCGGGGGCGGCCCGGGCGGCGTCCCCCGCGCCGCCACGAACACGCCTGTGGGCGTTGAGCCGCCCCGTCCCGCCTCCGCAGAGGCCGCAGCCGCAGTCCCCGCTGTCCAGGCCTGCCGGCAGGCTCGACACCTCCCGGCCCCGCTGCCTCCCAGCCCTGCCCGGCGGCGCGGCCCTCCTGCCGCCGCTTCCACTCCTGCGCACTGGGCGCGCCCCCCGGGCCGGCCGCGGCACGGGGCGGGCGGGGGAGCCGCCAATTGCGGTCCCGCGGGGAGCGGCTGTGGCGGGGCCGCCGCCCGCGCTCGCAGGGCAGGATGGAGACGGAGGGCCGGGTACCGGGGCCGGCGCTCCCCGCCGGCGGGGAAGGGCCCGGGGCCGACTCGCATCTCGCTGCGGGTGCCCTCGGCACGGCCCGGGGGCCGCTGCTCGCCGCCGCTGAGGTGCTGGCCCTGGACGATGAGGAAGACGACCTGGAGGTGTTCAGCAAGGTACGGCAGCACCCTTCGCACCGGGGGCGGCCGGGCAGGCTCGCCGGTACTTTGCCCCAGCGGGCGCTGGGCGAGCCGGGGTGGCGGGACGGGACGGGACGGGACGGGACGGGACGGGACGGGACGGGAGGGACGGCTCCGCCCCGGGCGGCTATCGCGGCCTCTGCCCGGCCGCCCCTGGCTCGCGGCGCTCCCCGGTGCCGCCGGGGCTCCGGGACGTGCCCGAGGGCGCGGGGCTGACAGGGCAGCGCTCGGCGGCGCCCGCAGTCCCGGGTGACTTCTCGGGCACGAAACGCGGAGTCGGTGCTGCAGACCAGCAGTGCGAGTCATGACCGCGCTTACCTTAAATGTGCCGTCTGATCTGGACTCGCTGTACCCTCATCATCACCTGTGTTCGTCAGGGGCCACATATGTATCTGTAAATCAAATAAACAATCGTGTTTAGTAATTGCAGTTGTGTTTGAGTGTAAATACATGTTTCCAAGTTTCAGTTTGTGTTTTCTTTTAAAAGATGAAATCTCACATCTTCACATGGGAGATTTGAGAAGATAATATCTGACGTAACTGCCAGTGTATCAGGGTCCGCCTTCAGAGAGCACACAGCCAGGTACAGGGGTGCCCCTCTGGCTGATAGTGCCGGTTTTAATTAAACCAATGAAGGGGTTTAGTATATTGTTTCTAAATTAGTACTGATTTTGTACAGGACAAGACTTACCTCTTGTCTTAACCTGTACAAAAAGAAGAGGGCATGTTATGGATCTATTTGCCTGATCAAGGCAGCATCTAAAATATTAGTGCATACAGAGAGCTAGGGTGGAAAAAACGTGTATGGGGCTAGGGTGTCGTTCAGCATCTGAGACTTGTGAACTGCTGTGACAGGATGTGCGCCATGGGAGAGAAATAGCAGTTAGAGTTCCAGTTTGAAAAAGTGACAATGTATTTCTGTTCAGTAGGACAGATTGTCATAGGGAGTAAATGTGTGGTTTTTATATTTCTGTAGGTGAGAAACACTGTTGTGGTATGAATGAATACTACTATTGGAATAAGGACTTCCTTCTTAGGAGCTATGTATTTAAACTCTGTAATAGAATTTATGTATGTATTGCTATGTATTTAAACTGTAATAGAATTCTTGAAACTCATGGCTTTTAAGGCCAGAAGGGACTCTTAGGTGATTTAATGGTCTGTAACATGCAAGAAGTTAGGCTAAATTTCACCAAGTTACCTGTATTTTTCTGAAGCATAACTAGGGTCGAGCTGAATTATATTTTCTTGGAAAGCACCAGTCCTGATTTGCCTTATAAAGATGAATGATTCACTGAACTTGCATGCAAAAGCAGTGCTAAAATACAATTTTAGTTGTTTATGCTCACTTTGCATCCATTTCCTTTTATGAGTGAAGTTCAGGCAATTCTGCATGAAGGTATCTGCTTATCAACACAGTGTATTGATGCTTATGCTGCTTCCCTATCAAGAGCAATTATCCTTGGGAATAAAAAATAAAAACAAGTGGAGTTGATACAAGTTAATGCTACTTTATAGCAAATATTGAGATCTTTAAATTTCTGCCTGGATTCATGCCAAATATTTTTTACATATATGAAATCTTAAGCTCTATTAATGCATGCTACACGATAAGTTATTCCTGCGAACAAGAAAATTCCTCATATTATATGAAAATACAGTTTTTCTTCCAGAGCTTGGATACCTGCATGTATATATGGCTGTATATATCAACCAGAAATCCATGGTTTGTTTTCAAGTGCAATTTGAGATCTGATCTTTTGAGCTGATGAAAATCTGTGATGTTGGTTGGGCTTTACACCCTATTTATTCATGTTCCATATATTCAAAGGAATCTGACAGGCTAAATGTAGCTTAGAACTAAGTTTTGTAAAACCAATTTTTCCATAATGTAGTGTTCCAGGACTGCCTTGTTTTAAATTGCATTTTGATGGGGTTCCTCATGCAGTGTCTGCCAGGTGTAGCCTTTGCAGGCCAAGCGGGATGGCAGCAGCCATGCAGAGCTCGCTGCCTGCCACTCTCGTCAGCTTCATCTTTCTCAGTCTAGGCAGTGCAATGTGCCAGCTAACAAAATGGTGAAAAATGAGATTCTTAAAAATTGTCAACCTCAATACCCTGAGTTATTACTCAGAATGTAAACACTGGGCTTTTATTTTATGAAAATCCATAGACATTTAACCTGCTAGTGTTATAAACCATTGACCTGATATCCTCTGACATATCTCAAATATTACAGACCAGCATCTTCAGCAGCTCTGGTAAAGCATTTCATGATGTGATATGTGTTTCACTTTATCCTAGTTTCCACTGCTACTGAAAAAGTTTGTAATTCTTTTCAGCAGAGACAAATTCTGGGAGCTGAGTTATGAGTCAGACAGATGGAATGTTTTTCAACCTGCTTTCTTCCCTTAGCTTCAAAGTATAGAGTACTGCCTGTATCACAAATACCCATTCAGTTATCTTTTGCATTCCTTGATAACTGATATGTAGCATTGACAAAGCTGTCAGCAGTTTGGTTAATACTTAGAATCTTTAGCACCTCTGCTTTCAAACTCTGTTTCACAGTCTGCATTTCATTATTACAGAAAACTTAATGATCTTTCTCAAAAACATGTATATGCCACTTCAGAATTGCATAGAAACTAATTTTTCTTTAAGATTTTTCTTCAAGTTCATAAAGGATTTGAGACAGAATAGTTCCTTGGCCAAAAAAATGCACTTATAAATCAGTCCTCCTGAATCTCTTTGCTCTTTGAAGAATGCTCCAACAACCAAGCTGTTCACTTATAAGACACACTCTGCCACATGTCCTTTATCTCAAGACCTGGTTTTGGATCCTTGCTTCAGGATCTGCAAGCTCTGGATCCTTGCTGGGATGGATGGATGGATGGATGGATGGATGGATGGATGGATGGATGGATGGATGGAGCACAGAGGTAACCTTGGGTCAAGGACCTGTGTTCTGGGAGGGAGCATTGTTTAGACAAACCCCAGGCTTAGTGTCCCCTCCAAAGAGCTGCAGTCTCAGCTCTGTGCGTAGCCTGTTTTGAGGCTGCTCCGGCTGCAGGAGTGTTTTCTTCCCTTATGTATTTTGGAGTGTTACTGACCAGTTGCGGTCAAATGTGAGACTGAGATAGGGTAACTGCAAGTGTTAGAGAAAGGAGACACGGAAAAAGGCTCTCATGCTGCGAGGATCTCGTTGATTTTCCATTCCTTTGGTCTCTTGGCCAGTAAATCAAAAGGCATGAACCTGTGTGTGGACTGGCACACACAGCTCTGCCAACTGCTCTGTCAGGAGGGAAGGGGCTTGGAAAGGGGTACTGCAGGTAGGTGGGCATGGGGGAGGTGTGGGAAAGGACATAATTTTCTGGGACAGGGTGTTTATTTTCTTTGCATGGATGAGGAGCAAGAAGGTTACACAACCCAAGAGCTGTCTGTTTTTCCTGTGCTACAGAACTCCTGCCCTCATCTATATGCACACAAAAACATAGTTCCAACTACAAAATTACAGCTGTATAGAAAATTATTGTGGGCTTTTTTAACTGTGTTTCTGTGATGACATCAGGCTTAGGTCACATGAACTTCAAGAATTACTGGAAGTAAACCTGAACTATCATGAGGATAACGAGACAGATGCTTCTTTAAAAATCACGTGTATTCATTCATGCGCATGTGAATACTAGAGCTGTACTAAAAAAAAAAATCAAAGACTTGCTTATTCTGTGGATTTTTATTGCCCATATTTTGTTTCTCTAACCACATATTCATAAGCCCTTCCACATAAACATATACTTTCAGACACCTGCATGAATAGAGCAATTTTTAGTAGCAACGTAGAAGAAGGAAGGAAACATTACGGCATTAATGCTCCATGTAAAATGAGAAAATATGAAACACATTTACCTTGATCCAATTTAGGCTTTGCAGAGTCATTATTCCTCAAGTTATGTGGCTATTCAAGTCCCTTACATGCTCACATCCATTTTTCTTTCCCTAGAAATTTCCCATTGCCTCAGCACTTTGAATTGCATGGGCTGCTCTG
Organism: Onychostruthus taczanowskii; assembly: GCF_017590055.1. Lineage (NCBI taxonomy): Eukaryota > Metazoa > Chordata > Aves > Passeriformes > Passeridae > Onychostruthus > Onychostruthus taczanowskii. The sequence continues at coordinate 17,157,212 of NW_024504786.1, forward strand.
AGCTAGCAGTCCTCATTCTTCATCTAGACCACAGGCAGCCAGTGCTAGCAGGCTCTGGGAACAGCTCTGTTTATTCTGCACGACTCAGGATACTGCTGGCTGTATAGAACTCCTGTAGAAACACACTGAGAAAAAGTAAAATGACTGACAGGCATACAAGGAAGCCACTGAGTAATCTTTAAAATGTTGTCTTCAGTCTTCTGTGTTGCTTTTGTCTCCCCGTTCAAAGAACTGCATGTAAGTGACGGGAGGAAGAGCTAGTACATAAACACTTTCTGGGCATAATTCCTGATATAAATGTCTCTTCCATATTTGTGGGAGTACATTGATAAATCCAAAGAAAAAGAACAAGATAAGGTGTTTCTTTCCAGAAAAAAGTTTTGATCCAGTTGAATTCAAAGGACAAAAAGCAACTCTGACAAGAGTTCAGCAGCACTAAAGTGGGGTTCCCTTCATTCCTGTGAGATCGTGGATGATGCTGTGACTCCAGTTATTGTGGACTTGCACTATTCCAGTCCTAACATTTGAGCAGTTTTCTCTTTAACTACATCCCTGTTCTCTTTCCTCATAGTTAACAAGGCACTGAGAGGGCAACTCTTTGCCACTCATAGTCAGTGTAGTCTAACAACCTTTTTAGAAGACTTCTAGAAAATAGATTAATTTTAAAGTTTGTTATGAAAATAATTCTTTGCATTACATATATTAAACAAGCCCTATACAGTATTTGATATTTAAAATATAATGATTTATTTCCATTTCTCTGTTATCTCTAATGATTTATTAATTTGTTATGCTCTTTTATGAAGTTAGTGAATTCAATTTATTTTCATGGTAACTGTATCCTTCAAGATTCTAGATGAGTAGATCTCACCCAGACTTGTATCTAAGGAAGAAAATGAGATTTCTGGCCCATTTCCACTTCGTTTCTCAGCAGTTGAGTGAGCACCATTGAATGCACTAGCAGAAGCAGCTGCTATGGGGACATATTCTTACTGAGTTGTGTGGAAGTGGTCAGTAGTACAACACAGTAGTATCAAAAAGAGGTTTTTCACTTCAGCAAAACAGTTTGACTTTTTTTTTTAGAAATTAAGCAGCAAATTTGTACTGCATCCTTACTTAATGTTTTCCTTAAGAAAAAAAAAAGATTAATTTATGTACCTTTAATTGTTTTCCATTTCAAATTTTATTTTAAAATAAACTCAAACTGAAATATCCAATTCCAGTAAAAATTCTGATTTGGATTTTGCATTGTTTTTTTGAATCATCATTTTTTATCCATCCTGTTCAGGTAATTAGAGATAATTCAAACATCATAAGTCCTCAGTAACTGGCTTCTAACAATTTTAATAAAACTGGTAAGTACCCTACACAATTAATGGGTGCTTGGTTCATAACTAATTTTACTATTCATAGGCAAGTTCTCATTCTAGCTATGCATAACATTCTTCTCAAATGGTAATATTTTGCTCTGTCATCCATTTTAGAATAACTCATTTCTTACATCCTCACCAAAGCAAATACTGAAAAGGATAATAGATTTGCTATGTACTACATAATTCTTCATTTGCTATGAGTTTTATCTTTTCTATTGGATTATTTTAAAGCTTGCCATTTTAGCATCAGAGACGTGTTTGTATGCACAGATTGTTGATATGGATGTCCTCATGTCTTATCTGTAGGATACATCTCTGACTGAGGTAAACTCATTCAGTCCTTCAGTGCCCATATCCCCCTCATCAATGATAAACCAGTATAAATTTGAAGATGGGCCAGAATTAAGAGATCTCTTCATTACAGTCGATGATCCTGAAAGCCACATTACAGCCATTGAAACGTTTATCACATACAGAGTGGTCACAAAGGTAAGTATCTATTCATGGATTAATGGCTTACTTTGATAACAATTGGCATTTTCACTCTTCTTGCACACCATTCTCTGGCATATTGCTAAATTTCAACTTTAATTTTGCCATGAGTTATAAAAAAACTAAGACTGCATGAAACTGTGCTATGTAATGGAAAAAAATTCAGTGTGAGTCTGCATACACACGTGCTTAGATTTTTTATGTTGAGAAAGTCGTTAATAATTCTTCAATGGCAAAATGAGTGCTGTGAGGCAATAACATTTTCTGTTGTGATCTTCAGCAGGAACAGGAAACAGCCAAAGGACTGATCCACTTTGAAGACACTGTATTAGCACAAGTATTGATGACTTTTGGATAACTTACAGGCTACCAGTCTTATGTCTTGCATAAACATTACCTCCTACAGTCTTTCAGTTCCATTCTTTTCTAATTGCAGCATCCATTAACACATGGATGTTTGCTTCCCATATACAGTTGCATGTGATTTCTGGGGAAACTGACACAACTCTCTAATGAAGAAGTAGTATGAGGAAACAATTAAGTGTATTTTTAGTTGTCCTGAATGCAACTTATTTACAGGAAACAAGGAAGAAAATCAACCTTGTGAGACCAGCCAGGTCTTCTGAGATTACCAGTAAATATTCTGCAGGCTCCATTTTGAGAATTGCCCTGTTAATTTATTTTACTTTGAGTTCTTTTTAAAAGATTCATTTAAAAGCATATTTTCAAATGGGAATTATTAATCTTTAAATAAGAAGAGATATCAATTCCTCATAAAATATTTAATGAGTAGGAAGAGAGTTATCTTTATGTTGCTAGCAATAATTTTCACGTTGTGCCTGTTTCTGTAGACGAAATAACATTTTTTCTTCAGGCAAGTATGAAGGGGCTGTAAGTTGGATTGGTCTTGCTTTTTTTATCTCTTCTATCCTTATCATATTTAATTTGGAGTGCTGGTTGTTGATGATAAAGTAATAGCATTCCTCCCACATACCTTGAAAAATTTTTATTCAACCCTCAAAAATGTTTGGATTACAAAAGCATGTTTTGAGGTTTTTAGAATTTACTTGCATTGCATTATAATTCTCTGTGCAACAAAGAATGCTAAATAGCACAAGTTAATGAAAACATGGGCTCTTTGAGGCTTGCCTCCAGAAGACAAAGCAGTGGTAAAGTAAATCTCAGGGTTTGACAATTTTGTAATCTGTAATAAGCATTTTTTGTAGGCATTAAAGATTTGTTGGCAAGTTCTAACAGGGGGGCTGCAAAACTAGAATTGATGATAGGCTGCAGAATCCATTAAGCAGTGCAGGAAGTGTTGCTGTGATATGCTGAAGTTCTCATGTTTGGAACATGAGGATTATTGAGTAATGTCACCAGGTGCCAAGGACGTGTGTCAGCTCTTTGGGCTTTGTTCAGAGTGCTGAAAAATGGACTTTCCTCACTTGTAGATTACTAATCACTTTAAGAGAAGTGCCCTCAAAGTAACAAACATAACTGTGATTGCTGAGAGAAAAATGCCACACTAAAGTAATTATTGCAATAATTTGGAAACATTGTGGTAAGATAGCCATTATATGTCACTGCACAAAGTGCAGCTTAGTGCTCACTTTCTTTTTTTTCCCCCAGTAGAACTTTGGTTTCTTGCTGAAAAAGGATGTGTTAACTCTTCAAGGAGTTGATCATTGTTCTTTAAAATAACAGCAAACCAGTAACAGAGACCAAACAGAATGTATGCATTCCCTCAAGTACTCAGTTTTCTCCAAAATCTAAAACTTTTTTTTTTCTGGTATTCTAACCTAAGCCTGTTTTTTCTGCTTTTGGTTTTCAGACAACCCGTGGTGAATTTGACTCCAGTGAATATGAAGTTCGAAGACGATACCAGGATTTCCTTTGGTTGAAGAACAAACTTGAAGAAGCACATCCAACACTGATCATTCCTGTTTGTTTACTAAAACTTAAGTTATTTTTCTTTGTTATAAGATGGCTCTAGTTTTATACAGAGATATTTGAGGTCTTTCTTCAGCTTCTGAAGTTTCACAAATATTAAGCCAACCTATTTTCCTTAGCTTTGTATGTATGTAACAAAAATCACATAAAGGTATTTCTTAGGTTAATTTGCAGTAATTTATGTCCTTTCTTGGTTGTACTTGTGTTCTTTTGCACTGTATATTACAAGAAAAATGGTATACCTTAGTTGACTACAATAACTTTATATAGCTTTTGGGTTGTTGCATGGTGGATTTTACAATGTATACCTATAGTTTTTAGTAAGCAGAAGTGTTATAATGCTCCAAATATTATGCAAATTATACAATATATTTCTTTTTTTTTTCCTTAGCCATTGCCTGAAAAATTCATAATGAAGGGAATGGTGGAACGATTTAGTGATGAATTCATTGAGACTCGAAGAAAAGCTTTACATAAATTTTTGAACCGTATTGCTGATCATCCAACTTTAACTTTTAATGAGGACTTCAAAATTTTTCTTACTGCACAAGCCTGGGTAAAATGACTTTGGTTTTATTTACAGTTACATGAAATCACATGTTGTGTTAGTAGGGTATATCAGGAGCCTCCCTGGTTCAGTATTCACTAGTGTCATCCCATGGCTTGTTACAGAAATGGCAGAAGAAGGCAGGGATTTGTGGAATATTCCTAACCTGAGATAACCTTTTCTTCAGTGGTTTTGATAGTCATGTACATGACCATAAATATTGCTGTACATTCTAAAGTTGTTTTTGTTACTGCATTTTGGATTTTTGTGGCAAATTCATAGTATTTCATCTCTGCATATTTTTTGGTACATGTATAAGTTTCCAAGATTATGAGTAAAACAGTGTTTTTAATTAATTACTGTTTTGGCATGACAATGTCTTTTTTTTTTTTTAAGTTTTACTAATCTCATAAAAGAAAAATACAGGATTTTCCCGTTGCATTGTTGCAAAATGTGTCCAGTTGCAAATTGGAGTTTTGTACTCAGAAAAGCCTGTCTCTGAATTTCAGCAAAGGTTATTCTAGCAACATATAAAACGAGTTTAAAAAAATAGATGATTGCTTCCTCCAGTAGGAGCATTGTCTACTTTTCTCAAAGACTTATTTCTTCAATCATTACCTCTTCTTTCCTGTTCAAAAAGCTAAATTGCAAACTAGCTAACTCACCCTGAGGAGCAAAGAGGTGAAGGTTCTCTGCCATCTTCAACCATTCTTGCGACACTGTCATACATGGCATGCTTATGTTTGCTCAGAAGGGCTTAGCTAATAAATGCACAAGACAGAGATGGTTCTGACACTGCTCTAATAATGATAAGATTTATACACTAAAAAGACAGAGGTTTATAGATATAGTTGTGTTAAGAAAAAAATGAAACCACGCTTTTATTTATTGTTTTCAGAGAGTTAAGAAAAGTACCTGGAAGTAAAGAGAGCTTGTTCTGTCTTTAGGAACTCTCCTCCCACAAGAAGCAGGGTCCTGGTTTGCTGAGCAGGATGGGACAGACCGTCAGAGCTGTAGCATCCTCAGTAAGAGGAGCAGTTAAAAATCGTCCTGAAATGTTTACAGAAATGAACAATTACATGGAAACATTTAGTCAGAAAATAAACTTACTAGATAAAATAGCTCATAGGATTTACAAGGAAGAAAGGGGTAAGTAGAAAACATGTGTCAGTTTTATTGATTTTAAGAAATTTAAAAGTAAATTAATTTTCATTGTGGCAGGCGAAATACTCTTTTTCTAGGAAAAAGGGAGATGTTGTGTTTTTCTCTCTGATCATGTTTTTGACAGACATTCAAGTTTGAACAATTTTTTTATAGGAGGAGTTTTAACATGTCATTCAGCTACTTATAAGTAACTTAGAAGAATATTTTAATATGTGCTTTTTGGAAAGCTGCATGACCTTTGGCTTTTAACTTTCAAGGGAATGTACAGTTTTCTGTGCAATCTCATAGTGACATGAGGCTGTCTTGATTCCAGGTCTCTAAACTTTGTTTAGTTTTGTTCTGCACCTTTTTTCCATTGACAAAGCAGATTTTAATTTTCTAATAGCTTTACTGGCCGTAATTTTTGTCATGGCAAGCTGTGCCTACTAGAGTTTTCTCAAGAAGGATGCGTTAATCTGAATTTTTTTCCTTAAGTAAGAGTAGTTCACACAGCTAGTTGGAATGCTAAATTACTGACTTTCCTGAGGTTCTGAGATGATCCTGATCTCAGACTATGCCTGTTCAGTAGCATTTCCACTGGGCAGCACTTGAAGTATTTACTTGTCTATGTAATATAATTTGAAGAGCTCTACTGTGTTAACAACTGAGTCCTTGAGCTTTCTTGTGCAGTACCAGATCTCACTGTGTCCTCACTGAAAGGGTGTTATAAAAGAAAAAAGCATGTTGGTGAAAAGAGTAGGAACTCTTTCACTGGAGGGAACAATATCAATTGAAAGTAGCTGTCTGAGGTCTGTAGGTTCAAGGAATTATGCCAAAATATTTCTTGGAAAAGCTTAAGAATTTTGACATCCTCCCAGATGTTGTAGGTTATATCTTTCTAGATTTTCCAAACAACACTTGTCAGAACACTTGTGTGCAGGGCCACACTGTTGTGAATAGGAATTGTTGATAGCTGTGATACAGAGAACATTCCTGCTTGCAGTACCTTAACGTGGGGTTATTGATTACATCTTCCATAGAGGGTTTTTTTTTGTCCAAATAATCTCAAAGTAAAATTACACTCTTTATGCCACACGTCTGCTTTCATTTTTCTTAGGACATTTCTTCATTATAAATTTAGTAGTGACAAAATTGCATTTTCAATGCATGACCAATGTGGTCACAGTGTCCTCCTGTGAAATGCACCTTGCCCATGTTTAGCCCTACCAAATGGCACAGTGATTTGTGGGCCTTCTCTGTTTATGGATTATCACTTGGTTTAGAAACGTAAGAGAAGTAATTGATAAGATATCTCTGTATTTAAATTAATAAAAGCTATTGAAGGAGATACCTGCCAAGTAGGAGTGAACTTCAGTTTTTCCTCTGAAGCTTTTGGGACATAACAAACCTTCTAGTTTCAATAAGTGAGACTGTATTTGGAACATTACTATTACCAAGAAGCAGAGGAATTCAGGGCAGTAGAGGTCAGCAAGTCAGACCAACTGTGGTGGCTCCTGTTGCTCTGTAGGAAAACTGTGAAGTAATGCAGGTCACTGGTGTCTGAATACAGCTCTTCAGGTCTGCCTGAGTATGTGTGTCATTGTGAAATGTGTGGGGCACTTTTGCTGATAAATTTCTCAAAGCTACTTAATTACAATACATTAATTGATTAGTTTCTTCATAAACAGCGAACTGGAATTTACTTGTCTTGGTCATCTGAGTGAATTTAAAATTAGAGTCAGTCTCTTGCTTGGTTCACAGTAAAGATGAAGTTGCAATTAGTATCACTTAGAGCTCTATTAATGAAGAGTACTATATGTATATGTTCCTTTCAAGACTACTTCAGTGAAATGAAGGAGTACGGCCCCATCCACACGCTGTGGTCGGCGTCGGAAGAAGACATAGCGGACTCTCTGAAGGGCCTGGCCAGCTGCATCGACCGCTGCTGCAGGGCCACGGAGAAGAGAATGGCAGGCCTCTCAGAGCACCTGCTGCCCATTCTACATGAGTACGTTCTCTACAGTGAAATTCTTATGGTAAGCTTTCCTGAAGGACTCTTCATGGCTCAGTATAAAATTTGGCTTAGTCCAGTGACCATGTCCAGGAGAGAATTTGTAGCTGATGAAATTGACTTCACAGTCCCTGTATTTACTCAGTACAAAGCATGCATCATGGCATATGATACCTGTCTATTATTGGGGAATCCAATTGGTCCTGTTTCTCTTGCTAATCAGGCAAGAGGTGCCCCTTCCAAATAAGAAGAGCTTAATAGTTTTGCCTGGCAGGCAGCCATGGCTGGCTGTGCTAGGGTGTCTAGTTTTGCCATCTTCAGTGAGCTCTGCATTGTAGCAGTGAGGGTTTGGGAACAGCAGTTGAGAAGGACCTTCCCTGACACTACCAAAATATGAACTCATTGAGTAACAGATTGTGTGTGGGAAAAGGAGTGGAGAGGTTTTTGCCTTTCTAGGAGCTCTTCCTAAGTATGTTTTCTTTTTCCAGAACAGCTGGGAACTTCCAGTCCCTGCACCATTATATAAGCATGTGTTAGTGTCTGCCATAAGCTACTGCTCTCAGTTCCCTTTATGTATGTATTTTGCTTACACTTGGAGAGGATGTAAAAAATCAGACTTCAGAGTTGATACAGTCAGTACTGGTGGATAATCAGCATAATAAAGTAACTGAATTCAGTATGTCATAATTCCCACTTTGCTGCCTACAGAAAGCAGAACATGTGTACAAACCCCTCTTTGTCCAGGTTTTGAGCAATGCCAGCTGCAGAATCTGTTGTGTTCCTGCTGGGAACCCAGCTCCTGCTGTAGTGGTTTCTAGCTAGGGGCTGCAAGGGTCTTACAGTCTTCTGGTAGAGCGAGACCCAAGTTAACTGAGCCTTTGGTGGCACTCTGCAGGGTATTGCCACTTTCTCAGTAAGGCTTAGCTACTGAGAGTTAGGAATTCCTGCTGCAATGACTGCTGTCTTTAAAACAAGCTTCACAGAAAAAGGGGCCATACAAAATGTCCTGTATCTCACAGTCCTCATTATTTTCTGGTAGATGGAGGTGAGTACTGTTTTGCTTAAACATCTGAAGAGATACTGTCCCAGCAATTGCAGGTCATCTTCTCCCCCACTTCCAACCTTATGTTTCAGAATTTCTATGTTACCCATAAGGAATTGTAGTCCTCATGGTGCTGAGGAGATGCTGCTCACCCATTACCTTCTCTTTTGCAGCCTGACTCACCCTCACCTTATCTCAGGCATTCTGTTTTGTGGAACAAAACAGCACAGAGAGATTTCTAGGGACAAGCCTCAGGATGATTATCTGGCTCTTCCTGCACACCTTACTGTGTGCACTGCATTTTTTTTTTTTGCTTGTAGCTTTCTTGATGCAGCACTTGCAACACAGTATTAGGCTGCCATGTGGTCCCATCCAGGGGAGAAGTCTTCCTTCAGTAGCTCATTCCTGTTTCACAACTGTTCCTTTCCCTTCATTCACCATGGATTTTTGTTTTACTTACTGCTTATTTCCCTCTTGCACTTTGAAGAGGGAAATACTAGTCACTAAAATAAAATACCAGAAAATACCCTGTGGAAGTGACCCACTAGTAAGCCTTTCAGAGGTGTGTTTAACCCCTCATCACAGGGACCTTGGTGCAGTGCTGCCAAGATCACATGCAAATGTGCAGTACAAGGTGTGATCAATACAATACAATTCCTGTATTTTCCAGTGAAAGCTCAGCCTGTAACTGGGAAAAGAGTTGGATTCATAACTAAAATATTTACATCTGTGCCAGCCCCTTCCTAACTGACCCACAGAACAAATCTGCTGTCCCTCAGGGTACAGCATTAATTAGTTATGGATCCATATAAAATGATTTGTGGGTTTTGTGGCAAAGTACCATTAAGTATTATACAAAAATCCTGGAGAAGTATAATAATATGTTTTAAAAATATAGTGCCTTTTTTTGCAATTAGAAGTCAGCAATTGTCAATGTAGCACCTTAATATTAATTTGTTTTGTCTTGCAATTTAAAGTGTATGTGTGATAAATGTTGCCAGGCTGTCATTAAAAGTTTTTAAAGAGGCAAAAGAAATAGGAAAAAAGAGAAAACATTTATATTATGAAGAAAAGCTGTTCCAGACTTTTTTTTTTTGCTTCTGTGCTTCCAGATAAACATTTTCTGTATTTATCTAACCAAAAGATTCCAAGGTATTGATGAGCATTCATCTTTATTGCTGATCTATTGCTCAAAAAAGCCCAAAGTCAGATACACCAGGTCTTTATAGTGATTGCCTGTTCAAACATTGAAAAATTAAGCTCTTAAATGATTCTATCATGTTTGATAAAGTGTCAAGATCTCGGAGAGAACTCAGTCAAATAAGAGAGCTAGAGACAGTAGAGCTGCCTGTGCCCTGTGCTGTTTCAACATGCCCTGTGCTAGAGGTGAATACTGAACCTGCAGTATTCTCTGCAGAAGAAGCAGTAAAACCAGTTATGGCAAGGTAATGTAAAAGAATGTTTTGAGATTTGTAATTATATATGTCCTGCTTCTGAGTTTTTTTCAAAAAGACTAAAGCCTTGCAACACATTCTGCAAGATAAGCATACCTGAGCAATGGAAATGGAAATTTAATCTGTAATACTATTCCTGTTTTGTAGCTTAACAAGTAATATTGCTTCCCCTTTCAAAAATTTTTTGACACTATGCTAAAAGCACAATACCTGATAAGATAGTTTAAAAGGAGGTAAAAATTACATATGCTGAAAATAAAAACATATATTAATGGCAGAAAAGCTTTCATTCCTATGATAACTTTATCTGATATTTTTTTCTGATTTACCAGAACTATATTTGGCACTTACAAAATAATATTAAAGGTCAAAGTCACAGTTTCAATAATACCTTGCATACTATTCCTAGTTATTCTACTTTATATTGTAAATTTTACTTAAAGAAGATACTTCTGTTCACGAGATTTGGCAAACTCATGTTGCTGTTTTTAAATGAATATATTGTAAGTTAAGTTGTTACAAGTAAACTCTTGTAACAGTTCTGCTCTTACAACTGGCAGTGACATTGTGTATGGCAGATTCTTGTGGCACTAATTTTGGATTTAGTAAGGTTATTGAAAAACCTGTAAGATAAAATACATGTATGGAAAAATAAGTCTTCTTTTTTTTTTTTTAAATAAACGTATATCATGTCAAAATTATTAAATGGTATCATTCTGTGGTCTTGTTTATCCAATACCCAACTTGTTTGATGGTTTTCTGAAAGTGCTAAAATTTGGTGCAGTTTACTTCTTCTTTTTTTTTTTTCCTTTTCTTCCATACTAAGGGTGTTTTGAAAAGGAGAGACCAAATTCAAGGCGAGCTGGATTCCAGAGTTGATGCTTTAGCCAGTAAAAAGACAGAGAAGGATCTGGTAAGTGTTTTCTTCCAGGCCGTGTGGTACCGGCAGGAGAGGCGCAGGAGGACGCGTGTCCTCTGAGGCCGCGGGCTGGGGCTGGGTGCTGTCTCCACCTCTGGTAGCTCTTTGTGCCAGGCAAAGGCCATCACCAGGAAGAAGCAGAACTTCAGAGCTGGGCTGCTGGAGGGGAAGGGCTGGTCATGGTGGGCGACCACTGGCCTTTGTCAACACAGACTGTACCACGGCTTATTTTCAGTTTTTCTGTTGGCTTCCACACTTGGAGTTAAAATAAGGTAACAGTTGCTGCAGTGCTCTTGTAGCTGCTGCTTCAGTGATGTAGGAGAGGTAGAGGAGGTGATTAGAATCAGCAAAGCTGTTCATTAAGCTTATTTAAAGTAAAATGTTCTGCATTCTGTTCTTACAGGTTTCTGTTTTTTCTAGTTGGGCCCAGGGATATGTTTTTTTGCTTCAACTATGAATCCTTCATTCATTCTATTGAAGTCAGACTGTAACTGGTACCCCATGGGGACAGGCATCCCCAAAACCACCAGCAAGCCTCAGGAGCCAATTAAAAACAACCTCTGGGATGAGAAGTGGCATTTTTAAAATTTTTGATTGTTAAACTCTCCAGCCTAAATAATGTCCTTTTAGCACAGTATTAACACCAAGTGTTAGACAGTGTAAATAATATGTAAAAATAACTAATAACTTCTTAGTACATCAAAGGCGAAAATCCTTAAGATTTCAGATAGTTTTTATTGGGCTTGTTCTAATTTTCCATGTAAAGATGAGCTGTTTAGATAGTTTTGGCACTTGAAATGCATATTTTCATTTGATTTTTTTGGCACTGAGATGAATAAATAAGAATATATTGCTGAACTCTGATATCTACAATGGCTATGGTATATTATATAACAATTTGCTCTGTGTACTGCAGTGGGACATTAAGTAAATATCTCTGGTTTTGGGGATTTTTGAAGCAGAAATCTTGAGTTCTGTAATTTCTTTTTGTTTCTCTACTTTATTTGCTGTTTCTCGTGTCCTTTTTTCTTAGTTTAAAGCCTGAAGCTCTTATAAAATGCATAGAGGATGGTGAGTTGGAGAAGCCCCCTAGGCTGGGAGTTGGGTAGCCATGGCAGGTGCATTCAGTGACGAACTCAGCTCCATACAGCTTGTTTAGCAGCCAGACTCATTGTTGTTTACTTAGAAAATACACCATAGCCTGGCAGGACATGCTATCTTTTCAGGATCCATTTCCTGTTATAATCTGATGGAGCTCTTAGTGTGCATGCACTCTCTTTTCCTGAACTGTGACAAATTAAAAAGGGATATTTTTATTTTAGCATAGTATTGATTGTACCATGTTGATTTGATACTGACAGTGGTTTACTCCATCATGAAATGTTTGTACTTGCTTTCAGTAGGATTCTGAAATCAGTTTGCCCAAACTTTCTTTTTTTGACTCTGTGTATGTTTCCATATCTGCATTTACAGTTTGGTAAAGGCTTTAGACACTCTGATTACCCAAGTGCTCAGATATTTGCTTTATTTTTCTAACCCCTCTATTTCTTACTAATTTCAGAGAATACTCTTTTTGAGAGCCTGGTTCTCCTTGCAGTCTCAAAAGAGCAGTAAAACAGATGTCTGTTAGTTTAATCTGATAATAAAATCCTTTGTTCTCTAATTGAGTGGCAGCTGTATCCTGAAGACTTTTTCTTAATTAGAAGCTGAAGCCTTTTTCTAGTAAGGATAGTTTGGCAACAGAGAATGGTGTACTGCTATTTTTAACCATTCAAGTGACTGAACTATTTTCTTGGTCATTTTTTTACCATGTTTTCATTTTTATTATGTGTTGAAATATTTTTCTAACACTTCTAACCAGACTTAATAAAGGTGGTCATAACACAGGTATGTTGTTGGAACGGTCTCAGACACCAAGTTTGGGTGTATCTGCACATATCTATTCCTAAGCAGAACTCCTGTAGCTTCTAATGATCTCATAGATGTCAGATTGAACCTGTCAGTGCAATCTAGTAGCCAGAAATTTTGCTGACAATGAGTGGCATGAACCCTAATCTCATTTGAAGTACATTTCCACCACAGATAAGGAGTCTCAGACTGTCATTAAAGCTGATAAAAGGCTGTGAGATATTTAGCATTGGTCATGGCAAACATTAAATGATTTAACAAACACAAGGTTGTACAGCAGAAGAATGTAAAACATCCCTTAGGTCAATGCAGTTGAAATAGGCTGGAATTGCAAATTAAGCCTTATGAGACATCAGCTAAGGCTTAGGCTAATCAGCTGATCAGCTGGGAAAAAAAAATGTTTTCTTGAGCTGTGTTAGAGAGCTGCTTGTGGTGCTGCTACAAAAGCCAAAACCTTGGTTTCTACTCCAAAATTTGGTCCACAAAGGAGGCAATCATTCAGGGTATGGATGGTTTGAAGACTGTGATTTTGGATGCAGGCTCTCACAGAGACTGGGTCCAACTTTGGTATCCTCCTGCTTATCAGACATTTCTTACCTTCAGAGCTGTGGCTGTAAAGATAGTGGGATATGCTGCTCCATGATTCCCACACTCCATCCTGAAAGTTACACAGCAATGCTTCTATGTATCCCTCTATGGTTTGGGCATTTTTAAACGTTTTAGTCTTGCCACTAGGGCTGATAATAATTCTGAAAAAAGGTTGGTATTAATGTGCTCTGACAAAGCAAGATAAGCATTAAATGCCAACTTAAGGATTCTAGTTTTCAGGCTTGAAACTGAGTAGTAAAGAGATGAAATGCTGAATCTATTACATTCTGAATATATTTTGTGTTTTAACTCCAGGCTAAAAAGGGGTTAGTATCACCAAGCTGTAGAATTAATTCACAGAGCAGGTAGAAATTCGTGCTATTTTGCATAGTGAGATGCTGTAAAATGCTGTGTTGCCATGTAGTTTGGCTCTTGGGCCATGACTCTTTGGCTACGGTCACACGGTCCATGTCTGGCAGCACTCTGCCCTAGCAATGCCTGGCTCCCACCTTCCTGAGCTCTGGTCCCATGTCTGATGAGTGCTGTGCTGGCCTCTGGCCATCACTGGTGGGAAATTTCATTTCTCACACTGGCTGCCTCAGAGAGATCCATGTAAGAAAAAGGATTCAGAATCCTGTTTAATTTGCAGGATCAATTGTAACAATTTACACCGTGTAAATAAGGAGCATACTAGGTAGATGTTTTTGTTAAGTCCAAGCCATTCTTCTTTCATTTCTGCTGTCATGGCAGTTAAAGAGAGAAGCATTGATGGGTTTTTTCAGTTTTGAAAAAGTAAACCTTGAACGTGTCTACTTGACATGGTGACATGTGGCATAATGCTGCCTTTAGACCGTAAGTCCAAACCTTGCCTTAATACATGTGGTTTCTTTAGAGTGGGATATTTAAACTGGATATCCAGGCAGAGGTGTATAACAGAGTCTACTTGTCCATATCATGTTCTGACTACAGTATGGAAGAAATGTGTAGTTCCTAGAAAAGGCTAGACAAAAACAAACTGTAAAATAACTTAAAGTTATAAAGACTGAGGTAAGGGAAAGGTGCTGCAGCCAGGACTCCTAAGTCAGAGAAGTTCTTTATGTGTGTAGACTAGTGTATTCCTACATAGGAACTTTTATTTTGCAAAAGCAGAGAATGGATTCAACTGCCTTTCCTACTCTAAATCATCTTTAAAATGTCATCATTTTCAGTATTCTGTGCACATTCATTTTTTGGTATTTGAAGGAAAGGCAATTAGTGTGGAACATGGTCAAAATACCAAATCCAGTTGTCTGTAATTCCTTTAAAGGTAATTCCCCCACATTTAAACTTTGGATTAGCCTTTTCATTTTGAATGCAGTGTTAATAGTTGAAATTACCCTAGTCTGTAGCTTGATTAGTAGTCTGGCCAGATAACTGAACTTGGGCTTTTCAGTAAAGTAGAAATATTTTTTTTTTTCCATTTTGTTCCTCGTTAATAACCAGTATGTCATTAACCTAGAAGTGTGGCAGAAAAAATAAGTGTGGAAATCAAATCTAACTAAAAATGTTTGTTATTGACTGTGAATAACATCGATTCAGATGAAATTTACAGTTTTACTAGCTAAGGAGTTCTTGGCTTCTTTGAGAGCTGAATGGGATGCAGGTTCTGTGACCTTTTCAGGCAGTGTTTGATGATTCAGTTTGTGTCTGATGGCAGCATCACTGCTGTTGCACTCAATCACTGTTCTCCCCTGCATGGTCCAAGCTGGAGGCTGTGCACCCAGGCTTCCCATGTCTTGCTCTGAGTTCTGACATTTCTGTGTTCTACCGGGAGCACAAGCATTCCTTTAAAATCCTGGAAGTTAGTCCTGGAATCCTGAACTTCCTATCAGTGAAAACACCGGCTCTGCAGAAAGCTAAAGTAGCTATCCAACTTTACACAGCTGTGGGATAAGGAAGAAACTGTTTGCTTTATGGCAAAATATAAGGACAAAGAAGAAATGTATGGAGCCTGAGTTGCAATGGAAGCAATTCGAGGAATTAAGTTTTCCTGCTTGATGTTCCTTGTTTTGGTGGTGTTTGTGCCTGCCTTCCCTCCTGCTGCAGACAGTGGCTCTGCAGTCCCAGCAGGTGATTTTGCACTAGCCACAGGAGATGTACCTCATTCTGTGACCTGGTGCCAGGCAGAACAGACAGCTGATGAGTAAATGACAATAGGTAACCGAATTACTTGAGAAGACCAGAAAAACTCATTAAAGACAGGGCTGCTGTCCACTTACTCCCATTACTGGCAAGTCAGCTTGTGCATCAGCTTGTACATCTACAGTAATTAGAAGCAAGTAATGTCTGTAGAGTAGCCCTCAAAGTTTTGGGTCCTGGATTGCTGTGAAAGAGTTTCTTCTCTGTAGAAGTTCTTTCATTTAATTTCTTTCTCTGCTTCTGTATTTCTTTTTCCCTCATATGGTCAAACACAGTTCCACAAGAAAATATGGTAATGTGACAGGAAAGAAATCAGAAAGTTTGTGATTTTGATTTCTGCTGTCTTCTCCCATTCTGTTTTCTCCTGTTATCAAAGATTCTGACAGGATTTTCTCAGTTTTCTTTGCCAAATCTAATTTGTACAATTGATTCTGCTTCAGTAAAGCCCTCTGTATATTTCTTTTTTGATGCTTTAATGTCAAGTGCTAGTGAAGAGGTGCCAGAGTCTATAACTTCTCTCAGTGAAAAGATATAGCTCCAGGAACACTTTCATTCTGGTCTATATTTTCTGTTATTAATATTTCAGAAATTGTAGTGAGTTATTAATTAAGAATTAATTTTAAATTTATCCCTGTGGAAAGACTTTTTTTGCTAAGTTAAATACCAACCTTGTTTCTGCAGTTCTCTTCATCTCCACTACAGTCAATTGATTTAAATAATTTTGGAAATTATGATTTTTGCTAATATTTTTTAATGTTTCAAATTAATATTTAGTTCTCAGAAGAGATTGGGAAACTTGAAGACAAAGTTGAACGTGCCAATAATGCTCTGAAAGCGGATTGGGACAGGTGGAAGCAGAACATGCAGTGGGATATGAGATCAACATTCATGAATGTGGCTGAGAACAATCTCCGTTATTATGAAGAGGTAAAACTCTTTCTCACAAAAATGTTATTTTTTCGTTATTTCAGAGAAGAAGTCCATGGATTCTCTGTAAAGAGGAATTTTTCCATTTTAGTTCAAACATTTGGTAACTTTGGAATCAGTTTCCATGGAATAGTGAGGCAGTTATCCTTAATTTGACAGATTTCAAGCAGAATATATTTTATTGTGCCCAAGTTGTTGATCCTGAGTTCATCATCGACAGAGGGCACTCTTGTTTTACTAACCACAACAACTTGGAACATGATTTTTGGTTCAATGTCAGCTGCTATGTTTCAGTTTGGAAACATTTTGCTGTGAGAGCATGAAGAAGCCCTCTGGAAGGCTCAGACCTGTATGAGAAAAATGTTTAAATGTGATTCCATCAGATTTTTATTTTCAGCTCAAATGCCACAGGTAATATTCTTGGTAAGAATTTCCAAGAATATATGCTAGGAAGGAGAATTTGAAAACATATAACAAAATACATTAAGCATTCTGTGAAGTTTCCTCATGGGAAACACAATGTTGATTGAAATGCGCATTTTGAAAATATCCCAGATGTCTTGAAGATTTTAAAATAATTTCTCCTTACTTTTGGGGAAAAAATGGAATGCACTGAGCCATCTATTAATCACAAATTAGTCATTTTCACAGATATATTTTGGTATCTGTAACTTCAGTCCTGTAGTCTGAGCCTTTTATGGATTGCACATTAGCCAATGGCAGTGCTCTGATTTTACAAATCATTTTGTTAAAACATAATTGAAAAGACAGAGCTCTTGATCATCAAGTCTAATTAATTAACATGCAGTCTGTGAGATGCATGGACATTGACAATCTGTTGTTACATATTAAGATCAAAATATTTTCAGAAATCAGGCAGCAAGCTTTTGGCATCCTCTAACATTGTCTTCATTTATTGATGGTCTCTGACTTCTATAGCAGCAATATGTACGTTAAAATAATGCTGAATATATTAAAATATTTTCTTTTTGAATGATTAGCTAAAACATAACAATAATGATTTGGTTCTTTTTCCTGTCTAGAAATGTTTTTTTTTTTGCTGAATTAGAAATTTAATCCAGAGCATCAAAGCACATATTGTATGTGAAATTAACTGTTCTTAAGCCACAAACTGTAGAAAATTATTCAGCTGTCTCTGTAACTGCCAGAGGTTCTTCTTAAACAGCTTCTAAAATACCAGACAAGTTGGTTTATACTGAGGCACGATATTTTGTTGGTGCTTTTCTTGAATATTGAAATCTTCATTAAATGGTTTTGCTGCTACATCTTTGTAGATCGACATTTTTAAAAAAGCACCTTATCTTACTACAGCAGTTGCAAAAATAAGCAATATTGTGCTAGCTCTATCACTCCTTGTTTGCAAAGTGAGAGTTTACCAATTTCTTTCTGTTTTATCAGAAAATCCAGATACTCAAAAGAACCTGATAAGTTAATATTTCGATTGGGAGTTTTCACCTAAAATTAGTTTATTTAAGACCCCTGGTTAATGGTGATGGTTAATTAATAGAGAAGTGATTACTGATTACTGTCAGAGGCCTGTGTAGCTCAAACTACAAGTGTGTACTCCAGAAAGCAGCAGGAAAAGAAGCTCTGGCATCTGCTCCTGCTGTTTGGGAGTGAAACTTCAGGAAGGGAATCTCAGAAACCTGAGAAGCAAAATATTATTTTTATGCTTTCAGAAGGAAAGAGAATTCAGTCTTAAATGTTATAGTTTGAGTCTGACTCATTAAATTCATGCACAAACAGTGTCTGTTACAGTGTTTTTCACTTGTTATTACTTGCTTCATTAGCATTCTTTCACATGTCTGAAGTTACTCATTCAGACTTTTGATGCACCATTTGATGCTTACTAAGCCTTTTCTTGCTGTAACATCACTTGTATTATTTCCTGCCTTTTCTCTTCCCCAAAGCATGTTCTGTGCATTTTCCCAGGCATCATGGATGCTATGAATGTGATTCAGTCTTCCAGTTGTTCTGTCCAACTCCTCCTGCTTTCTAACTCAGTGACTACCTGATTCTCATCCTTTCCACAGCTTCCCCCACCCCTCAGTTAAACTGTGCCGCTCCATGAGCAGTGTCCCATTCTCTTCCCTACAGCAACATTTCACTGTGCTTCTCTTTATTCCCCTTGCTGACTGCATTTCCCAGGCACACAAGCAAAGAAGGAGGCATTTCTGTTCACAGTCATTCTCTGCAGCCCTTAGATTTTGGGAACCACAAAGTACTGAGAGACAGGCATCTGGTATTTTCTGGTGGCTGCTGCAGTAGAGAATGCAGCCCTTCAAAACTGTATAAACCCAAGCCAGTGTGGTCACAAACAACACAGCAGCATGTCAAAGTACACTAGAATTTCCAAAATGTCATTTCATCTTTGTCACAATGGGCAAAGAATATTGACCTTATGTTTGTTTGGGTTTTACCTTAATTGTAGTTGCCTAAATATTCTGCTGTCAACTTGTCAAGCATCGCTTAGCTAGCATAAAAGAATATCTCTTCCTTAAGCTGAATTAATGTTCACATGAATTAATTGTTACTCTAAAGTGTTACCTGTAATTATGTTCCTCCAGATTTACAATTTTAAGAGTTATTCCTGTAGTCTTCCAGTTCACTGGCTGTCTGCATTTATTAAACTTGAATAAGAAGTGTTCCTTTGTTTCTCCAGCTGTTTTGTGTCTCTCAATGCTGTGGTAACAAAGACGTGAATAAAAGCCCAGTGTTGCAGATTTACAGGGTGCTCCAATGCAGGCCTGTGAAAATGAGAGCTTTCAAGTAATAATGTGCAAGCCTTGTTATAATATATTTAAAATCATTTAGGAGCCAAGAATTACCATGACTGACCAATCATTTGGTATTCCTGTAGCTGGTCTCAGTTCTGTACTGGAAGTTCTGTACTTCCTTTCCTCTGGAAAAGAGTTGAATACATCCTTAAGTCTCTCTGTATTCCACAAAGTCTTAAATCCAAAATAACATTGTAATAACAATGACAGTAAATGCATTGCTAAAATAAGGAGGACTTTCTGAAACAATATGAAAAGGTTTTAATTTTGAAAAGTTCATAAATTTCCCGCTATTTCTGAAGTAAATAGTATTGATTCAGCACATGTTAACACTGTACATTTATTTTATTCCTTTTCATCAGGCCTTAGGCATGACATCATTGTCTGACAGCTTAGTCCAGAAGAGGTATCTGCCAAACAGCTGGAATCACAAACTGTCCACAGGGTGGAGCTTTCAGCTGAGAAACTGAGTATCACCATGAATATTTTCATTAGTTTAGAAATAGATATTCTAAAGATGCAGCATCACTAAATACAAAGCAGGGTACAGAATTAGTGGTGGTGCTGGCAGTGTTACATAGCTGGCAGCTTTGAAGTGTTGCTGCTGCAGACTAGCAGTACCAAACCGGGCCCGCACTGTTTAACTCTGGCTTCAAAGAATAGAAGCAATTAAACATATGCTAAATTTTTCACTTTTTCTCATGTGTTTAGTATAGCTAGTACATATGCAGCCAATGAATTTTGGTAACTTATTCTTTTCAGGAAAACCACCAGAATAAGTGGCTAGGTTTTACAGCCCAACCCAAAGACAAATTATACATTGTAAATCCAGCAAATATACCAGAGTTTGGGTTTCCGCTGCCTGTTGGGTACTCCAGGAAATGCAGACAGATTGGTGTTTTTTCCTAAAATGGGATGATAGTTAGTTTTGACATTGAAAGAATGCGTTGTTTCTTCAGCATGGATGAACCTTTGTTTTAAAGCATAGCATTTGATTTTACTTACTGCATGGGAAATTAATCCTGTTAAACCCTTGCATCTTAATCAGATAATCAGTTACCTTTGATATAGACAGATTCTTGTTGGTATTGGCACACCTCAGTATTTTTCAAAAATATAAATAATTTCCTGATTTTTTAAGTGTTTCAAGCACAATTTAGTGTATTTCTGTGACCTACATTGTTGTACAGGCATAAATTGATCCAAAAGATTCATCAGGGCAAACCAATACTTGTTCTCCATTACAGCAACTTCCCTCTAACTCTAAAGCCCTTATGTACCTCTCAATCTTGTAAAAGCTGTAGAAAAATAGATGAGATTTGTTATTTGCCCCAGAGGCCTCTGCAGTGATGCATTTAAGCAGTCATTTGGTCGTGTAGCGGAAAGTTGGCTGCTCCTGCGTGTTGCTCACATCCTACCTTAGCCATGCCTGGGAGTTCAGCTACCAAACTTCATGAGATTTTCAAAAGCTCCCCCATCTGAGCCTGTTTGTCCCTGTGCATGTTGCTTCAAAGGCAGATCCATCTTTGAACCCTCATTCACTTCAGCCTTTAAATTTTTTTAAAAATAATTTCAGGAAGACGTTTTTTGGACTGCAAATTACTGTTTCTGTGTGGTCTAGTTTTTGTTCCCCTGCACACAGAAATCATGAAAATAATTTCTGTTTATCTCAGACACAAACAAGACTTCATTTTCAGATTCTACTCAAAAAAATGCCATCATAAGTGCTATATTTAAGGTATCAGCCATGGATAACTGGGGACTGGAACAGAAACACACATGGCATGTGACACACTTACTTCTGCTTGCATCCTTACTACATGTTCTATTTTTATATCTCCTTTTTCATTATATATGCAATTGTACTATATGAAAAACTTTACTGCTTTTTCTAAGAATGATGTTGCAGAATAGATATGTGTCCTCCAGTAGTAACGAGAATATTTTAGGTATAGTAGCCTTATTTAAGTTCTTGCTATTTCATTTTGTGTATTTAGGCTTTATGTTTTCCATCGGGCTTTTACAAGTAATTGGATTATGAATTTCAATCCTGTGCAAACACATTTAATTTCCTCAGTCTGGATTTTCTGGGTTTTTTTTCCTTTCTCCTTTCTGAGCACTGGCTGATCCTCTATTTTGATCTCCATTTTCAACCTCCCAGGAGAATGGAGTAAAATCATTTGGTAATAATGTTGAAGTACACATCACTAACAAAATGTCGTTTATGCAGTTCATGCTTCACAATGTGAAAAGCTTGAGCCTAAGGCACAGGGACCTAGTTTTGTTTTGGTGTGGTTAATTATAAAATCTGTCAGCTGTAGGAGCACTGTGATGTCTGACAGTGAAATGAGCCACCATTGCTCTTACATTTTAAAAAATGTGTTTTGGTTATACAAACAGGGATAAATTATAAGCTGAATAATTTGTGCAAAAAAAATGCTTTGCATCTTTGTCTGGACAGACTTCAGTAGATCATATCTGTCTGGTTAAGCAATGTATTATGATTGCATTTTAACATGTGCAGCTTGGCTCAGTGTTGAAAAGATAACACAAAGGCATTTTTACATTGCAGCCAGTGCTGATACATGTATTTTAATTCACATTACTGAAATTATGGAATAACAAAACTTGGACTTATGTGGTAATTCAATTAAACTGTGGTTCAGAAAAAAACCTGTCATTGCCAATGAAAGACTCTTCAAGAAAAAGGATTTTTTTTCTTATACAAGGTTTTCTTGTACCACACCTAGAAAAAGCTTAGAAAAACAGCTGTGCCTTGCAGCTTTCTAGGATGGTGATCCAGGCTGGGCTCTAGCAAACAGAAGTTGTTGAGTTTGAGTGCCACACATTGCTAGCAGCTGCCTCACTGACATTTCAAAACCAAGAGGCCACATTGCAGCTCAAGCCTCTCAGATAGATTCAGCTGCCACAGTGTCACATGAAGTAGGGGAGAATCTAATGATCAAACTTTAAGGCTTTATACTAAAGGTCAAAAAGACCTTTTAAATTAGAAATCAGTTTTCCACACTTGTAGTTCACTGTTCAGGCTGGCTATCTTCACTGTTTCTCCCTGGTGGACCATTTCAAAATAACATTTCTCCAAAAAGTCAATGAAGAAAGCAGATTTTCACATGAATCTTACCCCTTTAGTCCTCACTTTTCACAGTAATTCAAACCTTCAGATATAACTCTGAACAGTAGCATAATGTTGTTGTGTGCAAGAGCAGCAGAAGTTACTTGGGGCTCTTGTCAGCAAGATCTGAAGAGAAAGACTGGGGCAGTAAATTCATGGTATCCATAGTCTAGGGGACAAAATCTGAATAACAGAAGTGATCTCGTGCCTGATAATAGCCAAAAACCTGTGCAAAAAATAAGCTCATGCTTTTTCTTTGTGATCTTTCAGCTCAGTTGGCTGTTTTAACTGCTCTCATTTTCTTGCAGACCCACTTGTTCTACTTTCTTATGTCTTTAGAGACAAAGCTACTGCTTGTTTTTTTCTTGTTACTTTTGTCACCTTTAGTTTTATGGGTGTCCCTGGTTCTCTATCCTTGATTCATCATGGATTCCCCCAGCTCCAGTCATCCTGTGTATATTCTTTGTTTTTCTCTTCGAGCTTATATTTGACATTATCAGATCCTCCCACTCATCTGCTTACACACAGACATGCAGTTATACCAGGACCTGGCTCTTCAGTGTAGTATGATTAAATCTCCATATTTAATGGCAGAGTTTGGAAGTCATTCACAATAAATCTCTAATGGAGTTAGGTGGCTGCAAGTTCAAGCAGGGTCATTTTAATGTCTCCTGAGCAATGACAGATGGATACAAGGTGTTTCAATGAGCTGGGCTTAGCAGGTTGCTGTGGCTTGAATAGTTTATGGCAGAAGAGTTCAGTTAGGAAAAAACACTGTTTTCAGGGCACTGATTTAATTGAAAGTTCAGGTAAATGGAGTGTGCTGTCCAGGTTTTAATATATATTTCCTGGGAAATTTCAGAAGACTTATTTATGGTGCATAATAAAGATTCTTCACGGAAAAAACTCTGTAGAGGAAGTAGTAAATCAGCTGCATTGTGAAGAACAATAGGTATGAATGTATAAGTCAAAATTTTGTAAGAACATTTCCATTTCAAGGGCTTTTTTTCAATAACATCAGAACAAGGAAATTACTGCAGCAATTTGCCTGTCCTGTTCTACTGACAGACTTGAAATAGTAGAAACCTGGTGCTTTGGGTTACAAGCAATGACTCACTGCAGGTTACCTTGTGACAGCCTTGCCATGGCTCTCAACACTAATTTATGATTTAGAATGGCTTACCAAGCTGCCAGCACTCATTTAAGCCAAATTGAACCAAAGTAATTTGGGGGTTTTGTTGGTTTTCTGTTTGTTTTTTTTTTTTTTTTTTTTTTTTCATTTTACTGCAGAATTGATGCTTCAAATTAAAAAAAAAATAGTTTTTACAAGTGTAAATACATTTTTCTATAAGCTGAGAAATACCACCTGTAAGGATAACAATTTCCCTACTCCTAGCCTCTGCCTTTCTGGTTCTATTTCTTTCCCATTACTCTGGGAAAAAATGAATTCTTTCCTTATTTAGAAAAAAAAATGGTTTAATTTAACTTGGAAGGAAAATTGGGTATACATTAGGAATCCACAGAGATTACAAGGGAACAGTGCCTGACAATGTGCTTTCTCTTTGGAAGAGATCTTTGCCTGTAACTAAAGGAAGAGATTAAAGAAGAGCATAATTAATGTTAGCATCTTCTCTGCTACAACATACAATTACAGTGCTCACAGTGTGTGCCTGTCATTATGTAAAATTGACCTTTACAGCTCACTCAGCATGTTAGCTAACATTTTGCATATCACTGAGCTGCCTAGGAAACCGTATTTTGCTCTTACCATGGTCCTACAAAAGCAGCTTGTGACAATGTGTGTGTATTCTGCTATTTTTTAATTCTTTTACTCCTTGGCTAACAGTTCACAGCAATCTCTCTGCTGTACTCATATGTGTGTGTTTGGTTTTCTTAAGTGCCTTGCTACGTGGGAGTCCTTCCTAGCATCTCAAACAGTGGATCTTCGTGTGGATGAAGATTCTGAAGACAGGCCTTGAATAATATCTCTGCTTGACCTCTGCCTTTTCCATACAGTTTCTCCCAACCAAAGTGCTTTATATGAGATCAGATACATTATTAAGTTTAACTGCTAAAATCAGTGAAATGCAGGAAACCAGCTTATTGTACACTCAGGTATTCCAGTCCTGAAATACATTTTGAAACATGCTATATATTGCTTTATATTGCTTAGCTCTGATTTTACATATTTTATGCATTTGCATACAATTGTTTTCATAAATATTGTGTAATTTTGATATAAAGTATTTTAAATATGTAAAATAGCTCCATTTTAATAAAAAGTTGAATAAGAAAATTTTGTCATCCGTCTGTATCCTAGTCTTTTTTAGAAGTATTTTGGTATTTTAGCATACTTCTTAGATTATCTTTCTTGAGTAATTTCTTGTTCTTGTAGAATTATGTCATGTAGTCCTCAAGGACTAGTATTTTAGTATTATTTTAGTAGATCTTTCTAGTTGTGCAGTGGCAACATAGGACATAAAGATGCCAGACATATTCTGCTGCTTTAAAATGTTGATAATTTAGTTTTCAGTTTGCATTATTTACATGTTTATTAGACATCTTCAATTTGACATTTTTTAAAGGATAAAGAAAAAAGTGACAGTTCACAAAACAGACTGTTTGTACAGTGATACCATTAGTCACAGCACTGATCCTGCCAACACAAGAACTTCCATTTGGAGTTTGCAGGGTGAAACCTGCTCCCTTGGCTGACACACCTTTAATCCTCAGCTTCTTTCCTCTTTAGATAGTCAGTTTGGAAAGGAGGGGTTAAGAAAATAAGAGGTTTGCATTGAAATGATCAGCTGATTCACTCATGCAATATGCATTAAAGTCTTCCAGTCACTGAATTATTCCACCCAGAAGGTCCTCCAGTCTGCAGCTGTAGTTTCTGCAGTTCTCCCTGGTGCTTAAGGTCTGAGCAAGCCACAGGCTTTATATGGAAAGAATGAGTGCAGGAACCAGAGACAGCCTAACCAGGGCTCTGGCCTTGCAGCAGAGCAGGGCTTCAGCCATCACCTGCACCTTTTGTGGTGGCGTTTTGTGAGCTTGCTCTGGTCAGTCACCTCATGGCTGCAGGAGACAATTCCAGAGCACATGGCTGCTGCTTCTGGGTGGCTGTGGAGCTGTCTAAGCTGGGCAAGGATTTTGTGGCTTTGATCTTAAAAAATGTATATTGCAAGTAAGACCTGGAATACCAGCATGACCTTTTCAGCAATGTTAGGAAAAGTGCTCTCATGCTGCCCCTGTGAAGTAGTAGTGAAAGCTCTGCTCGCTTTTTTCATCTATGGAATGCCAGTTAAGGTGCTCCTGAAATCCTGCAGGGAGCATGAATCTCTCCAAAAGTGGACAACTCCCTGTGCAGAGGTGAGTCTGTGCTCAGAGGGCAGTGCAGTGCTGAAGGACTGTGCCTCACAGGCTGTTCTGCAGCTGTGCTGGCAGTGGATCCTTGCAGGAGGCAGGGAAGAACAATGTGGCTGGAATGTGCTCTTTTCCCACTGTACCTTCCTGATGATTTTTTTAACATCAGAGCTTCTATCAATGTGCCTAATAGCCTTAATGGCTTTCCCTTTATTTTTTTTAATATCACCTAAACTCACAGGATTTACCATGATGAATATCAATGAGTTCCACAACTTAATATGTAGGAAAAATCAATTAATTTTGTGATCTCCTAAAACAGCTGCCCAACAACTTCAGATAACCTCTTCTGCCTGTTAAATTGTGAGAAGAGATGAACAACTCTTTCCTATTTGTCTTCCCTGTGCCATTCAAGAATTTACAGACCTCTAGCATGTTTTCCAAGTACTGCCTGTTTTCCCAGAGGAAAAGCCATAGCTTAATACCATATTGTGCAAAAGGCACTTCACATCTGTGCTCATTGTTACTGCTTCTCTCTGTATTTTCTAGTTCCGCTGCAACCACTGTTCAAAATGCAGACACACCAGAAATGTACATTTTGTCATAATTATGCTTTGATTTTTGTCATCATATTCCTAATTTATTTTTTGAAGTACCACTGAATGCTGAGCTGCCATTCCACAGAACTGTCCACAGAGCTATTCTGAAGGTTACTGAATAATTTAATATCCATCAGTGTGTATATATAGGAGAATTGGCTTTTCCCCAGTGAGCATTTATTTGCATTTATTAATACTCAATTTAGCCTGCTGTTTTTAGCTCCTAATCTCTCTGTAATGTACAGTTCTATAAACAGGATTGCAACAAGACAGACAGCAGTAACACTCTGAATGCCAGATAAGTGGAGGTTCAAGGAATTGAGCTTGAACAGGCTTACTGGAAGGCTAGAAATACTTGAGTGTAACCCAAAATTACTACTATGCCGCTAATTTAGGCACCTCTAAGGTCATATTATATCTGATTAGCTGAGATGGGGAGTGCCAATGTGTGTTCCATTGATTTTACCTGTACATTCTGCTGGACTAGAACATTGTTACTGAGACATTTGGAAATCAGAAGCACCAATGGACATTTTCCATTCTAGGTAAAAATGTTCATTATGTTCATTATGTATTTTTCATTTCTTTTTCTCTTAGCTAGGCAGTAACTTATATGGGAAAGATTTTAGCAGTCGGTTTTATAGAGGCCTTCTTGTGACCATGTATTCCTGATTTTTTAGTACCTCTATCATCATGTAATAATAAGGTCTATTGTTGAGATCAAACATTGTCCTTTTCATGTCATGCAAATACTTTTGAAACTTAGAATTTTAGAAACTCTATTGCCTATATAGACTTATTTCCAAAGATTTTTCTTTTGTGAAGTCTTGCCTTCCTTAGGCTTATATTGGAAAGTGCTTAAACTATTTGATTACTGAAAATCAGTCTGCCCCTTCCTGGATTTTCATGCTCTGTGTGTGTCACTGGTTCATATCTAAGGCCTGTAAACAATGCATCTCTCTCTTGTTAGGCTGAAAACACATACAAATAAAAGAACAAAAGAACAAAAGCCTTCTCTGGTCCCTAACAGGGGAGCTGTCACCAGAGCAAGTTGCTGGCAGTACAGGTGAAACAGAGATGTGTGTAAGAAATCAGTGGCCCTAAGCACTGAATGATTTTAAAGGGTCGCCTGATACAGACTATCACTTCACAGGTGATCTATGGCAACATGCATGTCTGGAGAAAAAGGAAATAAATACAGGTTCTTCTGGCCCCTGCTGCTGTCAGCCTATGCCTGAAACAGTGACCATTCAAAAAGATTTGTGCACTATGTATTGAATTATTTTCATTTACCTGAGAGCTGTGGCCAAGATTTCACTTCTAGTATCACTAAAATAAGGATAATACTGGCATAAATTAATCATTAAATCAACCTTTAAATCAGGAGTTTTGCAGGCCATGAGGAGTATCAAATAGTTTTCTTTTATATGTCTAAATCATATTTAAACATCACACATCAGCACTGCCCACTCTTCTGGACAAACAGTGCCTTACAACTTCATGAAGAACGGATGAGGGCAGAGGTGAATGCAATCAGCTACTCTGATTAACCTTACTCAAAGAAATGGCTAAATAACCCAATTTCTAACAAATGGAGGAGCTCCTACCTGCCAGCTGGTGCAACTGACTTGAGCGAGTAGAGGATGAGATTGTAAAACCTTTGCAGAAAGCACCTGGACAGCAAAACAATCATAAAACACTTGCTAGCTTTGCCACTTTTACTGTATGGCCCTGCTGGTAACTGCTGTATGTCACACAGGCTGTATGTCACACAGGCTGTATGTCACACAGGCTGTATGTCACACAGGCATCATCGTGAAGGGAGAGAAGCCTTGTCTGTACAATCCCACCGAGGCCCCTTATTGAATACAGAGTGATTGGAAGAAGGGCTGGCCAACAGGATGAACTATGAACTCTTTCACAAAACCTACTGTGCTGCAATTTTCAAGCTGCACCAATGTCTGGATGCAGCCCCCAGTGTTGGTGCCACTGCCTCACTGGGAGGAACAGAGAGGCAACAACTCATCTGAACCTGAAAGGGATGGACACAAACTTTCAGCAGATTTGGGAGGTTCTGGAGACCTGAAAGATGAGGGTACATCCTGGTTTGGGTAACATACACAACTGAAGAAATGAAGAATGGTAAGAGATGTCCTTGTCCAAAACATAATTGGAAAAAATATATCAAAAACATTGTATTCATTTTCCTACAGGCAGTAAGTCACATTTGAGGTTTAAACTTTTTTACCTGGATTGTGACATGACAGTGAGTTTTCAGCAGGAATAATTCATTTGATAGTTGTATTGCTTAGAAGTTTACTTAAGGAATAAGCATTATTGTGTTTGCATTAATATTTAACCAAGAGTTACCAGAAAACCATTAACTCAAAACCAAACTAAGAAATTTCCTTCTTCAATAACACAGCACAAGAGTCCACAGTTTCTATCTAATAAAAGGTTAAAGAGGGAAATTTATGAGGGTCCTTTTGAACCTAGAATATAATGAATCTATGAAATAGAGTGGAAATTGACAGTAATTACATTATTAAGATAAAAATTATTATAAGAATTCAGTGCATCCTCTCCTGCTTTTGTCCACCAGCAATTCCTTTTGCAATGAACAAAACAACCTGGCAGATACTCAGCTGATATAAAAGTAAATCTAAAGCAAGGTTAGAAGAAGATTTGTAATTTGGTTTGAGGGAAAATACCTAAATGAGAATAGCTCTTCAGAGAGTATGTGTTCAGTCACTGACAGGACAAATTTTATAAATGAATTGATTATGACAGCTTAACATTGTAAAGTAATTTGTTCAATATTTATTGGTGCATTGCAGCTGTTCCTTTATTCCTATGATTGCACCTGTTTTGTTGTTACCATCTCGTTGTAGGAAAGAAAATTAGTGGAGAAGTATAAAAGGGGAGGTTCTAAAGCAGAAAAATCAATTCATTTATAATCTGTGATGATCATTGTGCACTCTGACACATAATTGTTAAAAGAACTTTAAAATATACAAATACAGTTACAGCAAATGAAAAATACACTTCTGCTACAAGCTGAACCTAGAACCTTTTATGTCTATTAGCCTTTTCTTCATGTGTGACTTTCTGCTGAAGCAGATGATCACCATCCCTGTCCAGAATATCTAATACAGAATGGCAGTACTGGGTCAACCTGGCAAGTCTCAGCCAGGTTCTTATAACCAAACTGAAAAAACCTATCTGGTTAAAATGCAGAGATGCCAATAGAAGACATCCCCTATTTTCCCCCTTCCATAATGGCAGTAAAGCCATTTTTGGCCCTGGTTCCTGCTGATGCACTGAGCACCTGGTCCAGGGTTAATAAGGACCTTTACAGCCACGCTCAGACAGAGTGCACAGTGCCTGGCCTGAGAGGTGGACAGAGCAGGGTGTGCAGGGCTGGGAGCCAGGCACACGCTGGGCAAGGACAATCCCTTTCTCCTGGCCACCCACCTGCCAAGAGATGCTGAGGAGCAAAAGGAGGAACTGCACTTTGTCTCTTACTCAGATTCTGGGAGTGGTACAAAGATAACTGGCATCTGTCACTTGGATTGCAATCTAGACATAGATTTCAGAAAATAGAAAATCAGAAAATAGGGCAGAAGAAAAAGAATACCTTGGATACAACTAGAAGGATATTTTCTTTCATGGTTTAAATTATATTTAGCTTAGTTTTTAACACTTAACTTGAAATGTTCCTACATTATATGGGTTGCTACCTACACTGAATGTGTATGTGAAGTTTGTGAAGGTTGCCATGGGAATTCTGGCTTCCATGCCTGGAAAATCATCTGCAATTTGACAAAGCTCATAAATGCTATTGCTATACATGTTCATTTGCCCTTAGAAGTGTTTGTCTTCTGGAAGACCTTTATGGAAAAAAGTACTTTTTCATCTCTGCTTTGTAATATGTCATCTCATTTAACAAAAGTATTTATTCAGAACAAATACACTGCAGGGTTTTGAAGATTTTCCTTTGGAGTCCCTCTCCAATAACATGGATCCAGATGTTAGATTATTCTAATTCATTATTTGTGGCACAGCTATTTTACTAATTTAATGGTATTAATTTTAGTTTTTTAAAAAATGTAAGATCAGAGCAGAAATGAATCTCTGAGTAATTCTAAGCATTCAAATGTATTTATATGGTGCTTCTTGGTTTTTTGGGTTTGTTCATTCATTCTGAGATACCTGAACACCCAATATGATTGCTGACCACACCATCACCATGCTGTGATCCAGGATCCATGGAAATTAATGAAGAGACCAAAGACTGTCTCCCATCGGATCAATATTCAAATTATTAATAGTATTTGGGGAGAATTAGCTCATTGAAAAGAAACAGGAACAGAAAACTATAATCAGTATCTTGACTTACTCCTATATTTGGGAATGACCACAGTCTTTCTGCCACCTTTTTCTGAAAAGTTGGAAGGTGATTTTTTGGGGACGGGGCAGCATTTTCCATTGTTTCATTTAAATTATCTCAGCTGTTCTTCAGCAGTGGCAATGTGTTTGGAAGGGAAGCAATAAAATCTTAATTATAGGGCTGTAGAAAACAGCTACAAATGCATATTCTACTGCTACATGTTCTTCAGAAGAATGTAATCAATTCACACTGTTTTTGAATGATGTTTCATATTGTCGTCTTGTAAACAGATCTTAAAATAGCAAGTTTATAAAGAAAGCTAAATCTCTGTAATTATGAAAGCTTTTATTTTTTCCCAGTTAATCCTAAAAGAAAAGGTGGAGGCTGGAGGTGCAGCAGCTTTGATTGTGAACCCCCTACTGAAGCAAAAGAATGCTAATAATTTGAAAGTGGGTTTGGGGCTTTTTTAAAGAAAAATGTGGAGCCATGAAACAACATATACAGCTAAATGTGGTATGTCAGAGATGAACTTAACATGGTGTTTCTGTAATGCCACATCAGCATGACTTTGTTCATGTAGTGAACAGTGACACATTGTTTTGGATTTCAATAAGAAACATGAAAACAGAGTTGACAGAATTCAGCCTTTACAGAATTTGTTTTGTTCTGTATTATTTAACTAATGGCCAGTGGCTTCTGATCCATACTGTGAGGTCCTGTTGAATGCTCAGATCTCTTGAGAACTGAAGTGTAATCTTGGGTTTTAAACATGCCACCTACTGAGGTTGATAATGTACTATCAGTGAAAAACTGAACTAGTGTTTCATTACAACAGATTTTGAGAAAATCTGCAAATCCCATGTTATGGAGATGGAACTGTCCAGAGTATAGTTCATTTTTTGGGGTGAACTTTGAAGAAGATGGGATTAATGGACAAATCACAGTTGTAACAGCTCTGTTTCAGCATCTATAGCAAGATAATTACTATTGTCTAGGAAAAAAAGGAACCTGAATGAAGTCGAAGGGAGTTACACCAGCCCTCTGCTGGTCCCCTTTGCAGAGACACGTCCAGTGCATGCAGGGGCTGAGCACTGGTTTACATGGAATAGTTCTATCCACAAGCCAGTGGTGCAAAGGTGCCATTGAACCAACTTTTGGTTGTTGAGGCAGAGCTCCATTTTGGATTTTAAGTCCCTCCCTCCTTTGCCACTTGCCAGCAAACTTGAGCAGAGATGACAAAAAGCTGATTAACAAGCTGAGTCTCCATACTTGTACATATGAGTATCATTTGCTGTAGCAAGAGCTTCTCATCTTGGACTCCCATGTCAAAACTTCTGATGGGGTTCCCTGTCCACCTTATCTAACATTTCCTTGCAAGGACATGTTCATAATATTTTAATGACCAGGACAGAAGGTGTGCCTGTTTGGGGAATACTATGTATTTTTAAACCATACATTATTGCTCCCAATTAATCACTACTAGAAAAAACTCTACTTTGCTTTAGCTCTGGAAGTTGCTTAGGACATAGTGATATCCCCACCCTGTGGCAGAGGGCAAGAAAAGCTTCTCAGTTTCCTAAGTCTTCAACGGAATACATGTACTAGGAAGGAGAAAGGCTGTCAAGTCTCTCGGCCTTTTCTGTTTCCTAAGTTTTATCATGTACTTCTGCAGCATATGGGTATAACTAATTACATTTTCTGAGCAGATGTGCAAGAGATGGATTGATATGCCAAGGCTGGTAAATGTCCAATGAGGAGGCGACTGGTGTGCCTATGACAGATTTTGTAAATGAGACATTTACGGAAATGACGAACGTAAAACATTTCATCTTAATATGCTGCTCCTGAGGTTAAAAGAAGACCAAGTCCATTGTCAATAGGGGAAAAATGTGTATTGTGTCCCCATTTCTACTTTAGAAAAAAAGTTTGTTTCAAAATCTGTTTGGAATATGATGGGGTTTTTCAGCTTCTTTCTTCTCTCTTATTTTCTACTTACTGTTGCAAAAGAGAGGTCAATAGGAACGCATTTGGAAGAAAAAGAAGATTAAATTCCTCTCTCACATTAAAATAGGATTTTAAAAATGGGGTTTTTTGAATATTAAAATGAAGAGTCAACTGATAAGATTAATGAGAATCTGTACACACTACATCTGACCAGAAGAGCAAACCTGGAATTAATGCTGTTGCTCCTTGACGCAGTATGTCAAAGCAGATTTGCCTGACCATTCAGATGTGATCAGCTGCACAGCAGCTAAAGCTGCTGAATGTGTCCCCAAAGGACAATAAAAGCCTTATGGATTCTGTCCTTAAGAAATACACAGTGCTGTGTACTACAGTGCTACTTCAGTATTAAGCTGTTGAGAAGTCACTTTGCAAAATAAAAAAGACATTTTTTTGATATTAAAAATGGCATTTTTCTGCATTACAGCCCTTTTGCAGATCAGTACCTTTGATCATGTAACTCCCTTAGCCAGATCTAGATATGTTCCCACCTGGCTGACTCTAGGGGGTCTTCTTTTGTTTCCCTCATTTTGTTTTTATACAGACCTGAAGGAGATTTGGGAAGTTTGTGTATTCTCTGTAGAGAAAGAACTAAAGAGGAAGAGTATTTTGCCTCTTGAAGTGACTCAGAGTTGTCAACCTTTTTATTTCCCCCTCTTAAGTCTCTTCATTATTATTCACATATATCAAATCTTTGTATTCACCTTCTCCAATTTTCAGGTGCTTTTCCTTCGTAGTTAATTTCTTTCTTCATTTCAAAATTCTTCATTTCCCTCTGACACCATGTAATATTTATTACATCAGTGCTAAAGCTGCATAAATAATTCATCAACTATTTTCCTTCTTTTCCTATTCAAGTATGGCCCATAATAATTCACTTGAAATATTCATTATTTGAAATGTGTCACTGAATAATTTTTGCAAATAATTATTGGTTTGTGTATTGTTCAGAGGCGCAAACAAAAACCCAAGTGGCAAAACCTAATCTTTCATCCAACCGTCCCTCTTCTTCCTATGTGGTGTTTGGTGTTCTTGCTGAAAATGTCCCCACTTTCAACTGGCTTCTTGGAAATGCTCCTCAACAGTCATTTCACAAGTTCTGATACAGAATACAATACCTTCCAAATAAGTGGATATTCTTTAGACTGCTTGGAAAGGAAGGACATAAGAGTCAGTGGGCTGTTATGCTCTCTTCATTCACTTACTGCCTTTGCTCCTCAGCACCATCAAACAGCAGAGGTTACACCAAGTGACAAGTTTCTTAACAGTACAGATGAT
This sequence comes from Onychostruthus taczanowskii, assembly GCF_017590055.1. Taxonomy (NCBI): domain Eukaryota; kingdom Metazoa; phylum Chordata; class Aves; order Passeriformes; family Passeridae; genus Onychostruthus; species Onychostruthus taczanowskii. Next base: position 17,191,306 of record NW_024504786.1, read on the forward strand.
TTACATTCTTCTCCGTGAGGGTGGTGAAGCCCTGGAACAGGCTGTCCAAAGAAGTCGTGGATGCCCCATTCCTGGAAGTGTTCCAGGCCAAGTTGGATGGGAACCATGGTCTAGTGGAAGGTGTCCCTGCCCATGCAGGGGAGCTGGAACTGGATGATCTCTAAGGTTTCTTCCAACCCAAACCATCCTATGGCTCTGTGATTCTGCATAGCCAGAGATAGCACTGATACCAAGAGCAACAACAGTGCTGGGGTTTCCCTTGCAGCACTGATCCTGGACTGAAGACATGCACACCAGAGGCTTCACTCATATTCAGCCATGTATTTTTCAGCCACCAGTGGCAGTCTGAGTGTTCTGACCTCTCTCTGTTTACATGCATAAGGGATACCATACTCAGTGAGGGGCTGAGCTTCCAGGAGTTGGAAACCTGGTGGGATCAGGCGGTCACATTTCTACAACTCATAAGCAGACGATAGTACCATAAGCAGATGATAGTATTTTCTTGGCTACTTTGGCTTCTTGATGGAAAAATTGGTACCAGAAATAAAAAAGTGACAAGTTAGAGTAGTTCATGGTTTTTCCCAGGCACTTGTGTAAGCACCTATGTAAACACTGCAATCCTTAGACTGTCACCTTTCAAGACCCAGGTATGTTTCAGTTTTGTTGAGAAAGCATGAACACAGCAGTTTCTGCCCTGAAGATGGAACTCCTACTTGCTACCACAGTGGAATTAATATTTACCTCTGTGCAGGTATTTTTGCTATGTCCTAGGGTGCAGGCTATTTGCATTTGTAGCAGAAGCAAGTACTCATTGCAAAGTCAGGGCTAGGCCCTATAAAGTGTTACCTATAAGCTACAGTAAGGCTGTTTACAAAATACTGCCAGATACTAAGTTAGTTCTCAATGACATTTCTCTTGCAGCAAGAAGGCTGTTTCTAATTTAATTGCAAATTAAATTTCAATCATTTACTGCTTAATATTCCCAATGTAGCAGTAAATGAGCATTAAGTGATGTAATGGCTGCTGAGGTCCCTGACCAAATCACAAAAGGAGGGATGGGGGCAATCTTTCGTAGCATCAGGGCTCAGTCTGTGCTTATGTCAGTTCTTCCACCTCTTTTCATTAGCAATGCTGAGCTGGAAGTGCTGACCCTCAAGGTTTGCTCCTCTTGAGCAATAAAACTGGAAGTGAAATGAGTGTGGCAATCTGCTGCAGTCTGAGAGCTGCCAGCTGTACCTGTGCTCTGCAGAGGCTCTGGGAGTGTGTCCAGGGCAGCAGGGAGAGAAGCACTGAGAGGCAGAAATCATGGATCTAAGGGAGCTGTGCTTTGAAGAGGACCAAGGGAAGGCACTGTGTTACACACCAAAGCAAACAAGTGCAACTAACTTAGAAGACAGAGGAAAACAAATATATTTTTTTTCTTCTGAATTCCTAGTAAAACCTTGACACTTAGAAATATATATAAAAAGAAGACAAAAAAGTAGACAAATGGCACTGAGAAGTAGTCTGCAAATCATTGCCTAAAAAGCTGTGACTTTTTGGAACTGTATTTTTTTTCTGTTAGGCTGAGCTGTCACACACCATAACCAGATTCTGTGGATAAATGTGTATCCTTTAATTAATTATTACTTATTGTTTTTCTGTCTGACCCCTGGAGTTGGTTTTTGCAAACTGCAAATTGTCAGAATCTGACTCACAGCTAGTGCTGCTGGAAGTGGGAAAGATCAGAAGATTCATTTAACAAATGTAGATGATAAAATAAAATGTCACATTTTATTACATACTTTCATTCCATCTGTCTGAGCAATTTTAAATGCCAGATTTAAAGAAGTGCCAGCAGGCCATGTCTTTCAGGGATGCTTGCACATGGCTGCACTCACTTTTAGCATTTCCTTTCTATTAAGAGGATAATTTGTGGTATGATAAACTCCTAGAAGGGCGCAAGAACATGTGTGTTTACATGTTCCTGCCCCTGTGCCTGCTCTGGGGAGTGCACTGGGAATCACCACACTTTGATCTCCTTCTCCCTAGCTCACATGACTGGTTTTCATGGCACTGCCTTACGAGGGCAGCTGCATCATGGTTTCCATACAGCTTTTGAAGGTCACCCTTCCTCACCTCTCTGCTGCTTGCTAGTCGGACACTACAAGAACGTATCTCTTACTGCGCTTTCTATCACAGATTTCTCTTGCTCACCTTCCAAATATCCAGGCTTGGGAAAATTTCAGGTTATGTTTAAAGTATTCCTGTTTCCATCAGTGAGGCAGAAGAATGGTGGCAGTGGTTAGTTATGAGGTTGGGGTGCCTTTTTTAGCTCCAGTGAGCAGCTCCCACCAGGCTGCTCTGACTTGGACTTCTCAATCCCTAGAAGTTGCACTTTTGTGTCTGTGAACTGGAAAGTAAGATGGTAAATTGCCTTGGCTGCCTTTGAGGAACATAACGTATTTTTCAACCTTTCACTTAAAAGCTGGCAGTACAATGGTAATGGTCAAAGGAGAAGATGCCAAGCATTTATCAAGTTAAGGATAATTTTAAAAAATATACCAGAAAATATGTACACTGGAGCCAAATATGTCACATATTTTAGCAACCATTAAGCACAGTTTTGCTAAAAGAAAAAACTGAATTGATTAAACACTCCCTCTTTCCATACCAAATCTTTGTAAAGACCTTGGTTTCTTTTTCTTCTTTAAACTTTTGTCTTGATGCCTGATCCCTGCACACAATACCAGAATAATGCAGATTATTAGACGAGGTAACTTGAGTATTGGGATTTAAACGTGAAAACTTTGCTTACTCCAGGTTACTATTAGTTTTGCACCCTGCCAGTGAGCAAAGTAGGGATTAGGCTTGCAGAAATAGCCCCAGCTGTGCTCATGCCTTGGGGAGGATTTAGATCAGACTGATTGTTCCAATAAGCCCCCAGTCTGGTGAGAAGTCACACTAGTAATTTGCATCTTCATAAAAGAATTAGCAGAACTGTTGCTTTGAAGTTCAATTATCCATGAGCACGTTTAAAGCAGAGTATTGGAAATCCCTTGTGCTGTTTGCACAGCTGCAGAGAGCTGAATACACGGGGTGTTTGCAGGTTTGCTACTGAACTTTCCGCACACCCAGGGAAACAGGGTACTGGGAATTCTGCAAAAGGCCTAAACCCATGGGCACTGAAGAGAAATGAAGCTCTAAAGAAAGTTTATAACCGCACTTGTGGACATTGAGGATAAATTGAACTGACTGCTTAAGTGTTATGAGGTGCCAGCTGCAGCTCTATAATTTAGGCTGAATTGAGCTTCGAATTTAAAGCAGGGGTTCATGTTCATTATTTCTCTGGATGATGTGGTTTCCTTTTTTACCCTGTCTCAAAATTTACAGTACTTGCTCTTTGAGAGCATGATGCATTTCCTATTAAACAGAAAGTAAACCAAGCAGTTAAGGATTAAAATCAAACTGTAAAAATAGGCCTCTTGCAAATTTAGATTTTGTTCAGAATACTATTGATTTTTTCACATTGTTATCACTGTTAAAATTCAGTTATAGAACACAAAAATAGCGGAAAACCACAATGAAAGTAATTAATCAATGTTCATACAATTACTGTGATCAACAGCTCATTTATACTTATAGGAGTCATTACAAGATCAAAGCTCATGCTATATTATCCCTCTTTGCCAGCAGAGCCATTCATTGCCACTGTCTTCCAGCCTTCCATGCCCCAGGACTTCCACTCCCAGGAGGGCAGGAGGCACCTGGCCCAGCCGCTCCGCCCTGGGGCACTGTGAGCTCCTGCCCGGTGCTGCTCAGGTGTGGGTGACCCTGCATGGCTCTGTCACACTCCCTGCACTGGCACAGCCCTGCACTTCCCTCAGGGGAGGTTTGGCACTTCAAAGCCTTGTCCTATGGACCAGCTCTCCATGTGGGGCCAAACAGTCCTAGGGGAAGCCCGGCCCCACCTGTGGGAGCAAAGAGATCACTTGAAAAAGCACCAGGGAAATGCACTGATATTGGCCTGCTCACCTCAGTGAGAGATGTCACAGCTGAATGGGGCTTTAGAGAAAGACACAGCCTACATTATCCACTAGGAAACAGGATGCACTGTGAGGAAAATTAAAAAGATTGACCTAGGTAAACTGCAGCTATTGCAGTCTATGCAAGGCATTTGATATATGGATTATTTTATGTCCTTCATCCTTACGTAATTGACATAATATTTCATGGGCCACTCTACTGCTTGCTGCCACTCTGCCACATGTTGGCTGCTGGTCATTTTTGCAAAGAAAGGGAGGGATTGCTTCAAAAGAGACAGGCATGACACATAATATTTATCTATGAAAGAGGAAGATGTATTGGTATGACTTTCATATTTATTGCTAATGACTAATCAAAGTTCCAGCTTGGCATGAGAGGATCAGATTTCTAATTCACTGGCGGCCCACCTCTTAAAGCACCATCCAACACTAAGGATTCTGCAGCCTGTGGCATTTATCATGGGAAGGTAGTTCCTTAGTTTGCGCCAAAACATCATCTCATTGCATATTGGGGCAAACTATATCATCTACAATAAGCTTAAAATGTTACAGTCAGATCTGCTCAGTTCACACAGTGTGTTCAGGCAGCTATGCCTTCTCAAACGAAAAACCCCAGTGGAAGAGATAAAAATAGATCTAATTTATTAAAATACCACTGATTTTCAAAGAGCTAAGTTTGGGGGTAATCAGATTTACTGCAGTTTATTACTTTTAATGTAGGAAATATTGGAAAAGCATCAACCTGGTGCAGTCAAAACCCCTGAGTAAACTGCTAATCAATATAAAACTCAATCCAGGATCTTTCCACAAGTGTAAATGAAACAAGTACAAATGTTATACAACTTAAACTAAAACACCCCAAAACTTTCACACTATATCTGATTTCTGGCTACAGCTAAACAGCTCTAGCCCCGAAACCACACTTCCACTAAGTGCACCGCAGTCTCCACACACTGCTTTTCAGTCATTCACGTTCTTGTAATCTGCACAATCATTCATTTATCACTATTTAGCACTGCAATAAATAAGGATTTTCTCTGTATTATCATTTTTTTTAATTATTCCATGCTGTTCACACTACTATTGAAAAAAACAAACAAAAAAAAAGTTTTCCACAGTTTTTAATATTAGAAGGAATTCTGTCTGGCAAAGAAAACAACATGTAAGAAATTGCAGTATTCCCTACCTTATACCCTTCCATGAGTTATGTTATTCTCCTTAGCTGTTTATGATCCACACATTATTTTCTGTCTGCACAAATCATCTTCGTCAAACTTGCAATATTACTGCCCTCTAATGAAGCGACTTCACCTTGAATTTTATTACTCACAAAACCCACTTTAACAAAACAGCTTACACCACAGGTCTGCTTTAATAAAGTGTCCGTATATTTAGTCAGGCTGAAAGCAGAAACAATGCCCCACATTCCTGATTTTCTCACTTGCATCAGGACAGTTTAAACTGTAAATACTGATAAACATCAAGGTAAGTCTCTAGTTTGAAAAGCCTTAGAGAACAAAGACTTCTGCCCCAAGATGTGCACATCGGGGATTGGCAGCTACAGAGAGCCCAGCTGCAAGTTCAGAAATTTGCAATCAGAAACTTTTCTGAACCATTCTTACTCACAACAGAAGGCGATTTCTGCAATAGATTATTTTAGATCTTCCCAATAAAATGTCTAATGAACATGTGTGGGGGCCACAATTCCTGCTGAAATAACAACTTGGGAAGTGCCAGTGCCAGGAGTGCCCCAAGCCCCGGGAGCAGTGGGAGGGTGCCCCCTGAACAGCAGGCACTCCTTGCACTGCGGCAGGACAGGGGACAGTGGATGGGGGACAGCTTCAGTCGTGGCACATGCCTGCTTCCAAACCCAGCAGGAGCAAGGAGGAGGCAGAGGAAATCACTAGGGTAGAAAAATCAGCTCTCAGAAGCCCACAATGACATTTGTAGAATTAAAAATAAGTCTGTGGTAACACCCACACGCACAGAAGGTGCACTGTGGACAGAATTGCAAGTGGTTATGAACAGTACACAGTTCTTACAAGTGTCAGCAATCACCATTAAAATAAATACTCACTAATATGTTGGAAATACCTGTAAGAATTGTGCAAGCTGCATGATTGAGTAAGAGTAATTTTCCTATAGCATTCCTAGCATGTAAAGCTACTTCTACTCCCAGTCCCCTTAAAAAATAAATTGTTTTCTAACTCCTGAAGGGTAAAAGGAAGAAAAAAAAAATTACTCAGTTGGCAGCAATCCGCTACCAGTAAGAAATTATTGACACTGAATCAACAAAAACAGAACCTCTGCATGCTCTGTTTGGTTCCCCATCCACCTAAATGTTTCAGGGAGGTGATGTGTGGAGGAAAATTACATAGCTTAATTAGATATTATTACCTATAAACTACCAGGTAGGTCCTGAGGTGTTTTGAAGTAGCTATAAAAGCATCTGCAGTCAAGTGCATGAGAAACATCATTCTTTGCTTATTTACTACTTGGAAATATTTTAAATCTTGTTTTTATTTCCAAGTGATCTCAGCCTGCAAAAGTACAATGCGCCATTATAACAGCTGCAGGTTATATTAGAAATGAATTGCAAGTACACTGTGCAGCACTGCAGTGAATCACAGATCAGTCCTGGAGAACTGTTCCTCCATTATTTTAAATGTGTACACATTACCAAATAAAATATCATGTATTATTAACATTGTATTACAACACAGTGGGTAGGTTGCATAGAATCCAGAAAATTATAACCAGAAAAACTCTATAAAGTTAAATTATTTTAATAAAGTTTATCAAGTTTAGTTCATTACTTGAAAAAATTACAAAAATGAGATATAGATACAGGATCTACCCTTAATCTCAGAACAAATTTCATTATATTAATTTCATTACAGAAGAAATGCAGCTTCTGCATGGTTTTTTCATATTTCAATCATCACAGGCTTCTCTAAATTAAATTGCATGTTCGATTGTTTGGGCAAAGAAGCCTAAATTAACACAAATACATTAGAAAGTATTTTTAATAAAATCCTGCTAGGCTGTATAAATTAATGGTCGTAAGGACTGTAAAATTTTATTTTAAAATGAACTCTTGAACATTGGAGAAATATTCTCATGCTTAAATGCAAGGACAGAGATTTTTCTCTAACATGGGAATATTGTTATGCAATGGAATGATGGAAATGCCATAATATGTCACAAACACAATTTAATACTTTTTTCCATTAGAGGACTGCTTGCAGGGACCAAGATAAACTTATTACAGCAGAACCATTGATGCTTTCAAAGTTAATACTTCATTGCATTTTCATTTCAAATGTGTTTATTCTATAGTTGGTACTTTGATTAATTTGCCCTGGACCAAAACATGTTTCTCAAGAACCACTGGTAGGGACCTCATTTAACAAATTACATTTAAGTATGTATTTTTTTAAATAGTGGAAAAACATTTTCAGTGACTGGATCCTAATAGCTTGTGACAACCACTGAGGATGCAAGGGAAACTCACAGGGTTGGTCAACATCCATAGAGTAGGTTAAATATTTCCTTTTCAGCAGCTTCACAAGGGTTACCAATCTGGCCCTGAAAATCCCCATCCCTGCCTATAGGAGCCATTGCTTTGTTTTACTACCAAGAGAAACAACTGGCACTGGGAAAACACGAATAATCATCCATGTTGTGATGTGTGAGCAAGCAAAGCAGGAAGGGTTCTCCATCCTCTGAAGGGTCAGCCATCCTCCAGTAACTCCTCTTGGATGCCTGCTCAGTAGCTGTGGGATAAGTCACAAGCTTTTGTTCCCAGTGACTTGTCCAGAGGTTAAAAACTCCAAACCTTCAACCCTCAGCCTACATGCCAAAACACAACTCAGCTCCCCAAACTTTTTCTTCTCCTCTTCTCTTTCCAAAAGATACTAATCTAAACTGGAAGTCTAAAGTCAATATCAGAGATATTGGAAGATTAGGCCTTGTGCTGTTTTCTTTCTGGTTTATTCAAAGACAAGTAGGGGCAGAAATACTACTAAATTGCCTGTGCTAAGCGCAGCAGAACTAGGTTTCCCCAATAGAACATTGCAAAGCTCTTTCCTGTAAGCATGGGAAATCTCCTAATGCACACTAGAGTCAAAACAAAGATTTCTTTCCTTCAAGCAATATTCCAATATGGAAAGTAAGAGCTTTTAAAAATTCACAGACTATGATTTCAAGAAAGGGCTCTTCAGAACCTGTGAATCTGCCACTTAAAATTCTCGAATAAATAGCACAGACTGTGCTTTTAATAGGCATTAAAAAACCTTCTGAACTCCCATCAGAAACTAAAGCACCTGACATTTGATTTCTACAGCCTCTCTAGCAAATCCCCCAGCTATGATATTTAGGCACCTTTTGCTGGCCTAAAGAAACAGCCCCCTGCAGAGACTATTTTAGAGCCTAGCAGGAGCTGGCTGGGCAGTCTTGACACTGGCCAGCACAAACACCTCAGATGGAAGAAGCAAGGCTACTCCATGCAGGAGAGCACTCCTTGCCATGTCTGTCCTTAGAGCACAAGCTAGAAGGGGGCATTCAAGGCCTGCCTTCTCCACCACCCTGCTGGAAGCAGGTATAATCTCTTTTATACTTTTCATTCCTGGGAATCTTTCCAGGCTAATCTGTTCTGCACGGACTCTGCCCCCACTAGCTAAGTGATGAGGCACTCACTGCTTTGAGTTCCTGCTGGCTGTGGCCAGTGAGCTCATCAAGAGCTTGAGAGAAATCCAAAACCTCAAGCTGAGTTCCTCAGCATGTCTGGAAGCCCTTTACTGTGTCTGTCCCATAGTAATGTATTTCCACAGCTCAGCATCATATGCAATCACACTTCACTGCATAAAGCCAAAAAAATGAAGCTTTTCAAGCTGACCTTCGTAGGATCATTTCAGCATCAGCTCATAACTGCTAGCACATTAAGCCCAAATCCAAGGTTTTAGCCTAATATTAGACTACTTCATCCAGACATAAGCACATTCAAGTAAATACAGGCAGTTAATACCTTTGAAAAAAGACTAACTTTTAAAGTTAAAATGCATTTGAAAACTTTGGTCCACGGACAGAAAAAATTTAAATTGCTACCAACAGTCAGCTGTAACTCACCTAAGCTAGCTCTACTACCATCTGTTCAGGCCTAAATTCAAGCTTCCAGTAATCAAAAAGAGATCTATTGGTACAAAAATAGCTGCATAAATAAAATAAAGCTCTTTTAGAAGTAACATAACTTCTTATTACCATTAGAGCACCTTCTGGAGTTTACAAAATAATAAAAAACAACTCCATACAAAACACAAATACACAAATCAGAATGTGATTTCTCTGTGAAGAATGACTTTCAAAGCACATCATTCAAAGGCATCTCATTCTTATATGCACTGCTTTCCAGACTGAATGTCCTGCTTCAAACACATTTTCCATATTCCCAACTCTGAATTCCCCATCTATGCCCTTGTTCTTTCACACTTTATAATAACATTTCATGCATTCACCTCACTGTTCTTCATTAATTCTATTTTCTACAGTAAGACAGATACTAAGGTGTGAGAAATCTCAGCCACCAATATCTGCCACAGACTTCAGCCAAATCCTGAGAGGCATCACTGAGTGGGCTATGGAATATGCAAATATGAAACCTAGTAAACTACTGATGCCTTTCAAAATTAACTTTCATATTTTCCTGCTCATAGACAGAGCTTTCCTTGTAATATTTCTCTTAAAGTTCTTCCTGCTTTATGAAACTCTTTCCAAACAAGGTAAACATAAGGCAAATTTCATGTTCAAAAACCAGTCTGGACACATTTTACACACCTGTCATCCTTGTGAAAGCTTTCTAGGGACCTTGGCAAGACTAAGCTAGTGAGGCCAGACCACCAGCCAGCACTGTGCTGCTGGGTGTGGTGTGGCTGGCCAAGGGCCTGCCTTTCCAGCCACTACCATTTTCCCACTGACCTAGAACTGCTGGCTTTAGTGGTGCACAACACCACCATACCAAACTGAAGTACAGGAAGCCAAAACTCTATCAGTCTGTTGGTGGCACTGAGTAAATTAAGCCAGGCAGAATACACCTGGGGCTTAGCCAGAATACAAAATGTACCACAGACTTTCTCATCCAAATGACTAAGATCTTGGATGACAAATCAGGCTAAACTCCATTCAGCAAAGGAAATAAGATAGCTACAAACATATCTGCAATTAAGGTGACCTTTAAAAGACAATTTTTGAAAAATAGGGGAAGAGAGAGATGGGCTCAGATCTCTTTACTGCTGTCTGCAACATCCTGCTTCTTTGTTACTAGCTGGGGGGACATGGAGACCAGAAGAGAGACACAGAAACAAGAGCAGTGCTCATTTCTAACAGCTGCTGCTAAGAGCAAGTTTACAGAGGAGTATGGTCCCCAAGGCAATAAGCAGTTTTTAATCAGAGTCAGGGGAGACTAGCCAAAGGACCAGGTCCTTTGCTATAAGAACTAATGCATAAAGATCAAACTGGCTGGTTTTGCTGAAAAACAAGTCAAACTGTAATGTGTTCTTCTTGCCCGTGTGGCCATATTGATGGATATTTGACCTACCAAAATCCCGAGCTCATTTTAAACATCTGTTTAAGCATTATAAGCAAGCATACATTTCAGGGTTTTTTCATTGTTTTAGGATTGTGTCAGTTGAAAGAAATGACAACACAGGAAAATAAAACTCTTAAATGGTATTTTTGTTTTGAGGAAATACAGCTTTATGTGTTCTATGTTTAGTCTTTGTCACAAGAGTATCCAGTAAATCAACAGAAAGGAGAAATGCATTATTTTTTAATTTTCAGGAAAATTCAATGTATATCCTGTAATTTTACTGTCTGCCTCCAAATCTTAATGGTTTAATTATCTGCCAACTCAAGCCAAGATTTTCCATTGGCAGGATCTTCCATTTCTATTTCTCAGTCTTGGGTTCATTAGGTTAACTCTGAGGACAGCAACTAAAAGATGCAGAAGACAAATATTACAGAGAGGAAAAAATTCTCAGTTCCTTCAAATGGAACTTTCACTTCTCTGGAGTCTCCTAAGTGCTTCAGAAACATCTGTGGGCTGGGCAGGTGTGGCATGGAGCAGATGACTATACTAGGATGAAAATAAAACCATGATGTTGCTTTTAGATTCCACAGCGAACAAATGCTTCAGCAGATGATGAGTGTGAATCCTCCTGTGACACCTTCTCATAGCTACAGAGTCCCTTAAAGTTGAGTACATTATCCAATAAATGAAGCCCTATACTATTACTCAAAATGCACCCACATGGCTGTAGAACTTTTTCCTGATGTTCCCTCACTCTCTGCCTAACAGATGTTTCTTCTAGACCTCTCCAGAAATAAATGAGCAGCAAGAAACATCAGAACTCTGATAGCTAAAGTCAAACTGCACCCAAATTGTCAGTTTGATTGTCTAGAAGCCGCTAATCACTGCTGTAATTAGAAACTGTAATGCTATTATCAACAGTCAAAACTCCTATTGGTCAAGTCACAAATTGAGTGATTTGGTTATAACTTTTTGTAGGAGCACGGGTACATGACAAGGGAATCAGGGAATGATGGATTCAGTAGCCATCACCCCCAGCTGGCTAAGCTGGTTTTTATCTAGCTGGTATCAGGAGGTCCTGCCTGCAAAACCTTCTGCTGCTGCATTCAGCAAAACTCCACTTGATTGCTCATAGTGATCATGATGAGCTCCATTCACGGAACAGCGGGTCAGAAAACAAACCCTTGTTACATAACTACAATCTATAAATATAGTCAATTTATACTTTTGTACACTGATCATATACTGCAATTTCCTGCATAGGATGGTGCAGCAAAAGGCTCAGTCTCACAGAAAAGGCAGAAATCTATTTGCATTTTTCTGAGCTTACATTGTTTCTTCAGTAAAATAGTTGGAAAACTCCCTTTTTGGCAGAGATTTTTTTTTGGTAATTTTTCATCTGACGTGCTTATCATGGTTTAATCCAGCCATCAACTGAGTACCCCTGACCCACTCACCCACTCTTGTCTTTCCCAGTGAGCTAGGGAGGAGATCAGAAAAAGGTAAAAACTGTGAGCTGAGAATAACTTAATAATTAAGTTTAAAAGCCAAAAAAAAAAAAAAAACCCAGAAACACCCCCCACCCCAAACATACATAATAACAAAAAGAAGAATGCAGATGAAAAAAGAGAGGACTAAACTAAAAGAAAAACAAGTGATGCACAACAGAACTGTTCAGGTCACCACCGTGTGACCGATGCCCATCCCATCCCCAGGCAGTGACCAGCAGCTCTTGGCCAACTCCCCCCAGTTCATTTACTGAGCATGACATTCCGTGGTGTGAATGTCCCTCTGGCCAGCTGGGGTCAGCTGTACCAGCTGTGCTCCTAACACAACTAACTAAACATCAGTGTGTCAGCAGCAGTATTCTCATACTAAATCCAAAACACAGTTACTAGGAAGAAAATTTACACTCTCCCAGCTGGAACCAGGATTCAATAAGCAACTTTTTCCCTTCAGAATCTTAATATCTAAATATCTCTTTAAATATTTAGATAAATTTCTTGCTCCTTTTTAATTTAACTAATTAATTTAATTTTCACGCCTTCCCCCTTTCACAGAAATCTCAATTTCAAGCCTTCAGCAGAATATAAGACATGCATATATCCTGGCTGCTCCTTCGAGCTGACACACCTACTGGGGCATTCTTGTGCTACAGCCACTGTTCCAGGTTTGCACATACTGTGCTCAGCAATGAGACCCAAGAGCCATGAGGACACTGCTACCCAGGCCACAAGCTCTCTCCTGCTGTTGGGAAGTGTCACATTTGTCCTTGCCTGTACCTCTGCACTGAAAGCAGCACTTACAACCAACAATACAGCACCTGGCAGAATTTCAGTTCCACCACTGCTGCAGGGAGCTGGGAGCTCAGGCGTTGAAAAGCACAAAAAGAAGACATGTATTTGTCTATGATATATTCTAGGAAATTATAAACTGCGAACCAACATCAAACAATGACGAAGATGAAATGCTTAAACACTGGTGAAGTGTAAAGCTCAGCACAGAAAAATGGCACTGAAAGGAAATGGAAATTTTTTTATGTCAGGTTAATGTATGCTGCCATCTGGAAATAAGAGCAATAAAAAAACAACATGGAAGAGTGAATAAGCTGAAAAACTAATCAAGAACAAGAAACTGGCATATGAAAAACAAGATGTCATCTGTTACAGAGAATGAATAGAAATCACATCTATCTCATCTCCAGGAGTAAGGAAAACTGAAATCCTGTTCTGATATCATACTGTCCTGGAAAAGGGCTATGCCAGGACATCTGGAAGTTTCTGGGAACCACAGCTGATACAGTCTCATCATAATTCTAGTCTCCATCTGCCAAGTGAAAGAGTCTTCCCATATTCCAGGGCTAACCACTGACTATGTGAGCTTGCAGACTCTTGCAACAACCAAGTGTGTAAGGAAGAACAAAACCAGTGTAACAATACAAATGTGCAAACATTCAGCAGCAGCTGACACCACAGCATGGCTTCCCACAGCACACTGTCCTGCTGAGGACATTTGCTATCCTTTTACCCCATAAGAGGAAGCATAACTGTATATCTCAACTCTGGCTACAGATCAGCAGTGACAGGGGAAGGGGCAGCTCTCCTGTATCCTCCCCAAAGCTAATGCAAAAGCTCTGCTGATGGTCTGTAAGCACAGACTTGAGTTGTGGCAAGAACAGAGAGGTGCACAGGAGAGGAGGTACAACTGGATGTGCACCTGAGCTCAAACCAGATCAGGGGTGGGGTATGGGTTGTTGCCTTTCAAAGCAGGAGGATACAAATTGACTGTCCACATTGCAAATAACAAAAACATACAAAACCAGCATCCCCCCTCCCCAACTCCCACCTGGAGTTAAACAAACCAGAATCAACAAGAGCACTATCCAGGCCTTTCTTGACCAATTTTCTTTCTAGTTATATTGCAGAAGGTATGACACACAGCCCTGAACATCTTGGCTTTCCATTAGTTTTTGGCTCGTCACAAATTCAGGCCATATTTGTGCCTATAAACAGGACTGTTAGACCACTCCTGGTGGGATCTGCAACGTCAGGAATTAACTTACTATGATCTATTTGCTTAGCAGCTGTGTAGGGAATTTTTATTCACTGTCTATAAAGTCATTGAAAGTTGTATCCTTTGACATCTCAGTTTTATTCAAAGTTCTCTTTAGGTGAAGTTACCTCACATTAACACCAAATTTTCATTACTACCCTTTGTTTTTCTTCTGAAACAAATCTCATTTTCTGCTGTTGCTCTACTCCCATTAAAATAATTGGTACCACACCACATTTTTCTATTTTTATATTCATACCTGCATCTGAAAAAGTAATTTTATGCTGGCAAAGGCCTAAGTCCAATACACTTGCTGGTTATTACACAATGTGACACAGCAGTATGTGACATCTACTGAGAAATAAAAATGCCAGAAGCAGATTCAGGAAGTGAACACTGGGCACAGAGCCATGTAGCAAAAGGCAGTCATGCAGGTATGTTAAAAGCTAATGAGGATGAAGAAGAAAGCCATAGTACTGGTCTCTGTTGTGTTAATGCGCATGCTTCTCAACAACCTTCCTTCCAATTGAAACCACAACCACAGTGCAGTGAGTGGGACATCTGAAAATCAAAACACGTGTGATCACGAGAGCCATAAAGAGATTCCTAGGTGAGCAAACTCTTGTGATATTTTCCACCACACTGCTTAAAATTTGTAGCTCTTCCATTGAGCCCATAGAGGTGAGTCTTCTCCTCAACTATAAAAAGCTTTTACTGTCATGTCTACAGCAGTATACAGGTAAAGTGAGTTTACAATCCCGAATTTCAAAAGAAATTACATCCATGAGAGAGATCTTCTTAAGCTCTATATAGTTATCCAGATTCCTGAAGAAAAAGCCCATTTTATTCATTTTATTAAAATGCATTGTACAGCCTTTTACCTTCAATATGGAGGGAAGCCAGGTCACCAGGCAGAAAATAAAAGGCAGCAGCATAGCATCCAATGCCATGAGAATATCAACTTCTGAATCTGACAAAGAACTAAGGTTCAAACATCTCACAATTATCTGCTCCTCTAAGAAAAATGTTAATTGAATGAAACATTTACACTATAAGCAGGCAGCATTCCCACAGAAGACCCAGGATGACAGAATTCTGTCACATAATCAGCTGATATCAAGTCTCCCTACTCATTTGGTTTCTTTCCTGAAAAGACACAGCGTGGGAAATCTCTCACCCTCCAACTGACAAGAAACAGTTTGTTTAGTCTTTCTATTCCTCCTCTACTGGGCTGGTGTTCACTGGCTTTGAGAGGGACTCCACAAAATACACATAATACAAAACCAATGGCATTCTATGTTTTTCTTTGTAAGATTATATGATCCAAGCCAACATCCTTACAATGCTTTCTCTAAATTCTCAGGGGACAAAAAACCCAAAAAAACCCACCGCCAGCAAAAAAAAAACCAACAGTCTTTATCTCCTTCCTTGTGTTTTCTACTAAGACTAGCTTCCAGTCCCCTGCCTTCAAAGAGAATGAATGGACATTTTATTTTGTTTTGCTAAATAAGCACTTTATTCTCATCACATCAGATTTATTTTTAGAATACTTGAACAGAATATCTTCGTTAGTTCCTACTTTATAAATAGAGGTTGCTACGGAAGGAACAGTAGCTGCATTTCCTTAAGCAACAGTAGCAAAAGAATATGAAACAGCAGATGATTTCTTAGCAGAAACAGCAGACTAAAGTTAGCTTTTTTCTTCGACTGTGAAGAAAACATATTTCAAAAATGCAGAAATACCATCCCTCTAGTTTTTCTTCTACAGTTGTAGACATGTTCACTCCTGTTTCTAGGATTATTTGCCTACTTCAGAGCAGTCCTAGGAATTCAAAGCTTAAGGTTAGTTACAGCTTGGTAGCATTAAAGACTGCCACCAAGACAACAAGTTCCCTGTACCTGCAAAACGTATGTATTTAGGTTTAATTTTGGTATGTAGGAAAAAATTTGCCAGAAAAAGGATTTGGTTTCTTATTTTTGTTTATTTATCTTGCTGTGAACATTGTTAGATGAGAACACTGCTGCCAAGAATTTGGTTTGGGGGACTCAAGCTCTTTACTGGGGTTTCTACACCCCCAATTTAGAGGATAGATTCTGTAATTCTGACTGCTGCACACTGTTCTGGCTGTAGTCACTAGGGGAAGATATTAAAACAGCAGACCTACTCTGGGAGAAAAAAAAAAAAAAGAGAAAGGCTTGGGACTTCTCTACACAAGAGACAATTCAGGACAGTTTATCTGAATTAGCTAGAGATTCTTTGTGGATTATTTAGAACCAAATAAAACCTCTGGGTGTAAACTTTTGTTCAGAATTAAACTGTCCTACTTAGATTAACCTTCCAAATGTTTTACACAGCCAGTGACAACCGACCAGAGTAGAAGGCATGAAAGGGTATCCAAAATGTTCTGATAAACACAGCCGTGCTCCCCTTCTGCCTCATGAACATCACATCTCACAGCAGAACGTAGTATCGAGAGCTGACAAGTGGAACAGAAGAAACCGAGTTTAAGGACACAATAGGCAGAGAACTGGCTGTCAGCTCCCAGAAAACATGCAGCTAGAGCCCAGGCACAGGCTGGTTACAGTGCTGCCAGCTCCAGCAATCACCAAATGCCTGCATCATGGGATGGTTACATGGCAGTATACACCACAGCCCATGTCGCAGTTGAGACAGCCACAACACACAGAGTAACATCAAACAATTTCAGAAAGCTTCACTCCATTACAGAGTAACACCATACCTCATCAGAGGTCACCTGTGTGCCCTCTGCTCCCTTTGGTGGTTGCTCAGTGTCCCTGGGCACTCCATGGCTCATTGCTGTCAGTGCTGCTCACAGCTGCAGCCCATTGGGGATGAGGCTCAGCCACAGCCCCACTCCAAATTACCATAAACTGTGTGCCCACAGTTACAGCCAAGTAGAAGCTAAGCACCTTGGAAGGGTTAATGACACCCCACTTACCTCCAGCTTGACTAGGAGAGCATCAGCAGACACGGGACAAGTTTCATGCAGGATATGCTGTAGTTCCTGGGATTCTCTACAGAGAAAGAACAAGCTCCAGTACTGACCACAGAACCAAGTACCTAATCCTCTGTGCTGGAAGGGGATTGAGGCTTCATGATAAGGCAAATACAGGCAGCTTACTATGAGCAACAAACCTGTCAGTCATACCTTGGTCTGGCAACTCGGCAAGTGCTCAGCAAAACGCAGGCTTATCACAGTCACACGAGGGCTTCCATTCCCACCCTGGCAGGGGTCTTTCAGGGGTGTTCCCAGTGTCTTCTTCCCCAAACATCAGGTCAAACCTAGAAACTCTAAGAAGCTTTATCAGCCATTTTCACACAGGAGAGGATGACAAAAAGGCAACACTGTTATACTGGAAAGTCCCTAGTGGCCAATAGCAAGTGTAAAGCTTCCACAGCCCTAGGGATGCAGTAGAATTTCAAGTGGCAGAGAAACTGTAAATATTTGCTTTGCTTTACTTTTCATTCCCTGAAAATCCCTGAAAACCAAAAGCCCTAGAGAAAGTAGAGGAGAAGGCCAAAAGCTGAAGCCATATTAGATCCTCCTTGAGCTTTCCACTTGTCCATGTGAGAACCAGGCAGCTGCTGGTTCCAGCTGCAGTCATGCTTGTAGTGCACTTCATGATCTGTCCAGTCTCTCAGAGGTGCTTGAGGGGAGAAAAAAACTGTTCATGCTAGTGTACAGCAGGAAAATCCAGTATGCTGGGGTTGAGGCAGCTGTCAGAGGCAGAGCCTGGTAAAAATGCTCTTGATGTGCCTGGAGGGA
The DNA here is from genome assembly GCF_017590055.1 of Onychostruthus taczanowskii. Taxonomy (NCBI): domain Eukaryota; kingdom Metazoa; phylum Chordata; class Aves; order Passeriformes; family Passeridae; genus Onychostruthus; species Onychostruthus taczanowskii. The sequence goes on from NW_024504786.1 coordinate 17,209,254, forward strand.
GGTGCTGCAGAGCTGAGAGGTCTGGAAGTCTGCTCACCCTTCCGCCTGCAAATGCTCCTGAGTGTCCCCAAGGCTGAGGCTATGCAGATGGACAGGGATGTATTTGATCAAAACAAAATCAGTTTATCTGCTCCTAAAATGTAATGCACTCTGCTTTCTGATGGCAAGCCTCAGAAAAACCAAAATTGGACTTCAGAAGAATATAAAAAGCTCCCCGCTAACATAATGTGCTAATGGACTGTTGCACTCACTGTGATCTTGGGCAGCAAAAAAATTAGAAGGCAACAGCAAACAGCAAAGAAAATTGCAGCTGAAAAATACCAAGATTATCCTTTTTTAATACATATTGTTAAAATGAACATTTTTAAAAGCTGAAAAAATGTGAGCCCGGATGCTATCACCGTATGTCTTACGCAGTTCCTGATCATAAACGAACAGCAGAATCCATATAAGAGAATCTAAAATGGTATGGGGATAGGAGCCCAGCTGGTGTCCCCACATGCCTCAGAAATTCCATTTTTAGGAACACAGCAGCATATAACATTAGGGATGCTTCTCAAACATCTCATTTATAAATAGAGCAGAGCTGTTTCACCGAAGTACACAAGGAAAAGGTCCACAAGAATAATAAAATCAGTTGCATTCAAAACCACTGAAATGGTTCAACCACACTGTTTTCAGTAGGAACCACTCTGTACCAGAATATTCCCTGAATGAGGAATGCTGCTTGTTCATCACTGCGTTTTTTTTAAAAGCAATCACCAAAAGCCATTCTAGTACAAAAGTGCCAACTTCCTTTTGTTTCAGCAAACTCTTCCTACTCAAAGCTTTTTTGGGTCCAGAATGGAAGAGCTAATGACCAAACTTCAGGGCAGTGAAGAGTTACAGATGTGGGAGGGCAAATTCTTGCCACTTCTGAAAATCAGTCAAAGCAATGTCTGGAGCTTGGCTGGTGCACATTCTGGGGAGAGTTCTTTCCCAACAGGCTGTGGACTCTGCAACACAGCTCTTCCTCTCATGCTTTTCAAACTCACCAGAACTACTTCTAAGGGTAGGCCCTTAACTCTGGGGATTCCTGGTTAATTGTGAGAATATGTCACCAAATGCAATTCACATAAAATCACAATTTCATTACATGCACACCATCAACCAAAATATATGTAAAGCAGACACCTAAAAAAATACACTACATATGAATGAAAAATTATTTTATTTAAAAATACATTATACAGCAGAGTGTCTCTCTTTTTGTTTTCTCACTGCTGGTTCACAGAGATAGTATGATAATTTTAACCCAAATATTCGACTGGGAAAGATCCTGAGAAAGAGACCAGTTACAAGCTGATGATATACAGTACACTGAAAAAGAGTCATCTCTTTTAACATAAAAGAATCTCTTGGTAATCTTATAAATCAGATATAAAAAATGCAGATTTGCTAACATGCAAAAATGAGTGAACATTTCATTTAAATCTGCACACAGAGAAATCATTAGTACCTTGGAACCTAACTAGCTAGACTAAGAGCAGGGTGAGTTTAACACGGTGATACAAACTTTGGATCTACTACAATTTTGTAAACACAGTTGATAGTCTAATAAAGGTGGATTTTCAATCACCTAAGTAACCTAGCTGTAGCTAAGGACTCTATTCTAGGTCTTCTCTCCCCACAGATATATTTCTTCAATCTCAATTCTCAGCTTAGCACAATGACTTTGTGGCATATGCTCTATTGCACTCAGAGACAACTTGGCCTTGCCCTGTTTGCCAAGCACTCTTTAGGTAGTTGTATTTTAGTGAAAGCAGAGGTTAAAACAAAGTAAAAGCAGGCATTATCTGATGACTATACGAGAATGCATTAAAATTCATCATAGAAAAAATACACCTGATTCTACATCATTGTGTTTCAAACATACTCTAACAATGATTAATGCACAGGAAATACAGTGAACTCTGGAAAATTTAAGGCCTAAAATGCTCAACAGCCTTCACTGACCAAGAGTGTTCTCAATGTTTCTCTAGTGCTGCATTTTATCTGCTCTTGCCAGAGGGACACTGTCTGGTAAATGTAAAGAATGTCTTCAGTACTTAGAATATTCAGATCCATTTGGTGCTCAACTTTTATAGGACAACTTCACTATGAATAGCCAGCAAGGCTCTTCCAAAGGGGGACTTAATCTGAATATTCACAGCAGTAATAGAGATATGGTAACATTGGCTGATGTTGAAGAAAAATCAATTTGTCAACACCATGCAGGCTGGCAGAGGATTTTTTTCTTTTTCTTTCTTTTTTTTTTTTTTTTTTTTTTTTTTTTTAAGAATATGAGCCTCAAAAACAGAGATAAAAGGATTTGTAGAGAGAAAGTCTGCCTGTCCTGGTCACTTAGGCTGAAAAAAAATTAATTGAGCGATTTTGGTTTTTCCATGAGTTTTCCATGAAAATGGACAGTAGAAACTCAGATGAACTTTTCTTACTAAGCTGGTGACCCTCTTCTTATCTTAGCACCCATTCTCCCAGCATAGTATCAGGGGGTACAACAACCATGAGAAGATGCAGGCTGCCTTGAGTAATTTGTTTAAATGATTTATGAATAGCACGGCTTCCCATCAGATATGCTAAGCTAAGAACGGAGCCCTTAACCTTTCCTGGGATATCATTAGTAATAAAGAATATATCAAAGATCAAACTCTCTAAATTATTCTCACTTCTTTTAACCTAGATACATATAAGTCATCCAAGACATTCAAGAACTACAAAACAACAATTCAACTACAATTATGTCAGGAAAATATTCAAATAAATAAACTTTTAATTATGATACAATACTTATTACAGTAAAAATTGGCATTTTTTTCTCTTCAAAAGCAGAAGCACCAGTCTTACATATAACATACCGTTTGAATGATATCTTACATGGAATACAGCGTAATACAATGTGCAAACAGCATTTTCATACAGAACATAATATTTGTCTAGTTTTTATATATTGAAATTGCCTCAAATGGAAACAAGTTCATGCGGAATTAAAAATGTAGATTTTAAAAATCAAAGTTAAATCAAAATACAAAGTACTGTTGGAATAGGTACATGAACCATTGAAAACAATGAGAAGCCAAAATAGAGGGTAATGTCAGATAATTAGTGCTCAGTTTGTCCCATTCCATCATAAAAGTAAACAGTTAATATTTTTGCTAGAAAGTAAAGTGACGCTCTAATATTTAAGAATTCTTCAAAATGTTGGTATCATTTTAGTGATGTAAAAATCAAGTCAGAAAGAGGACTTCTAAAAATTTCTTATTTCTGATACTCTGCAAATATCATGTGTGGGCTGTGAAAAGAGATGAAGTCCAGTGGAGTGAATATACATCAGCGTCAACATCATGTGACTTCTGCAAAGGCCGTGATGTGGTTCTAGGAGTTAAAGGAAAAACAAACAGATAAAAACCACAAAACCACACAGACAGACAGCAGTCACCACTGTGAAAACTTTTGCCTTCTGTGTTTGAAGGGCAGCCTTGTACTTGGAGACTACTGAAGGATGATGTAAATGAAACTGGTTTTCACTGCAGCGCTCTCACTCACTCCCATAGCAATTCTTAACTGCTGAAAGACTCGATAGGGAAGTATGCTGAACAAAGTAATTATGTGTGATGGTTCTATTATATTTTAATTTCAGATGGCTTTTGTTTTAAATTAAGTTTAATTTTAAATTACATGTGAAATAATTAAGTTAGCTGTACTTTTATTGCTGTTATTCATAATTGAATACAAAATTCCAAGAAATTAAAATGACAGTTTCTGACAGGTTATAATACTCTACTTCAGTGTAAATATAATTCTAATATTAATTTTTTAAAGATTATTTTCTCCCCATGAGCTCCATGGCACTGAATCAAGTAGCAAAATGCTTGCAATCAAGTGGCATTTGGCAGTTAAGAACTCATCTATTCAAAACTTATTTTTCAGAATCACCAGTGTCCAGTTGCAATCTAAGAACATTTTCCTCTTTCCTTCAGTGGGACAATTCTTAGGAACACTGAGATGTGTATTGGAACATGGACGTTCTATGTGCAACTCTAAAACCCTGCAGCATGCCAAAGAGCTTGGCCACTTTTTCATATTCGAATCTAAGCAAGTGATTCTGCAAACATCTGAAGGGGAAAGCAAACAGAGTGATGTGCAGGACCCAGAGGAAGTGTATTTCCCCGTGGGCACACTGTACCCTTGACTGCCACCATTTTTCACAAAACATCCAGTGGTGAAATTCGTAAAGGGAACCTTGATGTTAAGCCATATGTTTGTTCCCAAGCACAAAAATGCAGAGAGGGTAAAACATCAAGCAAAGCACTGCAAATTTTTTTTCATCACTTTGCCTCCTGAGGCAGATTAAAGAAGAGAGGAGATGCGAGCTGAAGAGGAGGGGAATGTGGATAACCTGGGGTGAGCAGGACCTCCCATTTTTTGCTTAAGGGTCTTTCAGAAAATCTCTTATCACAACATAAAAACTGCTGGAGAGAAACAATGTCCACCATCTAAGTTTCTATTTCTCAGTTCTTCTTTAATCTGCCTGAATATTTGTCTATGTGTGAGCAGGGAGAGATAGACAGGTATCTTTGCTTTTTCACATTAGAGAGAGGAAATTAGAAATGCTTTGATTAGAGAGCTACCCCTTATGCCTCCATCTCAAGCCAAGCTGGCAGCTTTGCTCCCTCTCTCACTATGACTTAACTGTTCTGTGTCCAGGGGGAGAAGCTCTCTTCCACTTCCCCAACAATATGCATTTTAGCTCCAGCAATGTTCTTGCTGTATTTTATGACAGCTTTCACAGAAGACTACTACTTAACACTTAACAGCAAGCATCTATGTATATTCTTTCCCAAAACACAATTTATGTATTTTAAATAAACAACAATTATGAAACCATGGCCAGATTTTTTAAAAAAGCATTAGATAAAAAAGAGTGCAATGCTCTATGAAAACCTTTTCAGTAAAAAATAGTAACAAATATTATTGCTTGCAGATTTTTATTCTGCAGAAGAAATTCAAAATTAGACTTCCTAAATTAGAAAAAAAAATCAACTCCATTTTATTTGGCTGGCCAAATTCTGTTTTGAGTATACAATACAGTGGGCAAACTCAATGACTCTGGAGTTGCTGTGAGGCTATGATGACATTTTCTTCATAGTATTTACTTAATTTTCTTTATTTAGACCTCAAAAGTCCTCCTGTCAACTTAAACTATCCTTAGTCTAAAATTAATCATTTTTTTTCATAAGATGGTTTAAAAATGAGGAATTGGAGGGAAAAAAAAATAATTTCTCTTTATGTCAATCAATTCTTTCAAGTCCTGCTATGTGCCATCCCTGTCTCTAAGCGACACACATTTTTCTTTGATGCAGAGAACCAAATGCTCTTTCATGGGGCATTAATTCAGGAGTGGATAACGATTATTCAGGGAAAGGAAAATGTGGTTCACACTCCTGCCAGCTATACTTCCAAAATAAGCAGGTCACCATCCTGGGAAGACATGCAGGGCATGGGATATAACAACACAGAAGAAAATCCTCCTTCCTCAAAAAGCCCTCAAAGAGAACTGCTAAGCTGCTGATCAGGAACCTATTGATTTGAACCCTACTGAAGGCCTGTCCATTCATTTCCAATGGACTCAGCAGGGCGATGCATAACTAGGTCAAAATTAATCACTTGCTGACGGCAAGAATCACTGATACAGATTCATGCAGCTGTCTGGTTACTCGTGCTATTTTATGCTACCATCTCAGGCAAAACTACAAATAAGCCTTGCTGACACTCTGCAGAAAAAAACCAAACAAACAGCATCCCTCTGGAATAACTACATTTCAACTCTTTTCATTCTGCTCACAGATTTGCTCAGACAAGGGTCAGAGTGAGATACTAACTACATCTACAGAATGAGATACTAACTACAATAACTACTGTCAGCAAACAGATTCACACAGATGCAGGAAGACAAGCAAAAAACCATGCATAAGACCTCAGCTTCTCCAGCTCCAGGGAAAATTCTTTTCCCTAAAGTTATCCAAAGAATCAGAAATGCTGAGGGTCTGCTCAATGGCAGCAGTCTCACAGACAGGCAGACCAGCGTTTGTACCATCCATTCTAAGAGGACAGTACCGGGCTGGTGAGCAAAGCATGCATCATAACAGTGCTCTCACACCACTAACAAAAAAGATAAAGCCAAGGGCTAAGCCTTGAGTGCAGGTTTCTGGGGAAAATGATCCACAACTGTGTATCTTTATCTGCTAAGTTTTAATTAATGTCTATTGATAAGCAATGTTATAATGTCAAAGCATTGAAAAAAATACATTAAATTTTCTGTGATTTGCAGTTTTCATTATATATATTAAATATTTTTAGGTTTTTTTGCTTTGTTCTTATCAATACAGTTAGAAAATTAAAAAATAGTCACCATCCTAAAAAGATGATTCTTCCCTGTTTGAAAACAGGACTTGGTAATGAATTTGTCATTTTTCCCACAGTAGAGTTCGTTAAATAGAAAAATACTACTGTAGTACCTCAGGCAAATGATAACTGATCAAACAATAATAATAATAATGTTATCATACAAGTCTCTGAGTCAGCAGAGTGCATTTTCTGCTTTTACTGGAGAAGCTCGGAGCAGCAGGATGCCCTGAGGTGGAGGAGCCCCGCAGCCCTGCACAGAAGGCGGGCGGGCAGCGCCCGTGCCCAGCCGCGCACGTACGTTATTGCCTTAGAGCAAGGGGCTCGCGGCGCTCCGGCCCCCACAGCCACGAGAAGAGCCTAAGGATGCGTGCTTTCAGGGAGGCTCCTTGCAAAGCATCTTCCTGACTGTGACTAACGCCTCGATTCTGTAACACCTACAACATGCACGTTTGAGGAGGTCACATAGAATACATTGTTCCACTTCCCACGTTTAAGTATTAGTTTATCTGAGCATTAGATGTAGTGAACACCATTCAATCAGAAATAATTCTTGTACAATCCCCCAGAAGCAGATTTCAGCAGAAGAGTAGGACATGAATACAAATTCAAATGTTTGACATTGAAACAAAACTGCTTATGATTTTTTATGAGCTGACTGTCCTGGGTATGTGACTGTAGTATGTGTATGAAGCAATGTCATATTATATCTACTTTAACAGACTGTATTATCAAGAGAGAATGATTATGCCAAAAACTGCCTATAAGCTGATATAAGCACACGGGCTCTCATCAAACCATCCTGGAGAAACAAGTATGGACACCTATGGAGGTTTTTGGACATCAAGCACTACAGTATTTGGAGATCTCTCAACTAAAACATCTTGAAGCAACAGAAATGGACACATCCCTCTCCCACATCTGCCCATAGTATGATGAGCTAAAGCATCTTTGTGTTTTCCTTTTATCTGTGAGCTCAGTGAGAGGTGATCTCCCTGGAGAGCTGCAGGGAGCAGGCCAGGCTCCCTAGGCCATGGTGCTGTGTGCACACCAGGGCATGTAACAATTGAACACTTGGTACCAACATGCGTAAGACCAAGAAAAAAAACAGTAATATAGAGAATTAAAATTTTCTGACATTGTGAAGAAGCTGTTCTGTGTCTCGTGAATAATCAAGATGGAGTAAATAGAAAAAACTATACTCCTTAAATTCTGAACAGGAAATCTTTCCAAGTCTTAAAGACACTAGCAGAATTCATTGCAATATCTACACTTACTATTGCTAGAATGTTTTATCACCTTTGGCACAGACACAATGGAACAATAATTAGTGTGTCAAAGTCAAGAAGATTTCTGAGACAGTTAACCGTGAGTCACTAAAAACCAATATGGTGGGCAACAAGAATGTCACATATTGCAAGAGGAATTCCACATCCTTATGACCATTAAAACTCGGAAATGGCAGAAGGAGAGAGCATGCAATCTATCTCTTTTGAGTTCAGTCATGCTGGATACTCAGTCCTACTGGGCAGTATAAGAAACTTCATTGCAACAAGGAACAGCGCCTGTGCTTGGGAAGGTTTGGGAACTGCTGACAGAAGTAGCTGTATGAAGGAATGCCAAGCAGAACCTTGGGGAATAAATGCAGTTTAGCTGTCAAACAGAGCACTGCCAAGAACCCACTGTGCATAGTACTGCATAGCTACAGAAAACACTAATAATCACAGTAATTATCTCATCTCACAGGAGATGAACTATGGTGCATCTCCTAACCCAACACTTCCTTCTAAACCCTTCTATCTCAGTATTCTATCTACTGCCTCCATTAGTCCTGAAATGCTCCATGTTGTATTTTAATTTGGTTTTTTCAAAGCTAGAATACTTATAAAAAATAAATAAGACTAGCAGATTCATAAGCTACTACATGATGGGTAGGAGATCTCTGTAAACCCTGGCCAATTTCAGGCAACTTTTTCATGAAAAAATGTCAGTCTCCCCTGAAACAGGAAACATAATTTGTGACTGCACTTGGATAAAGCTGAACCTCCAAACTCTTACAGGTACTATCCAGAATATCCCCATTTCTCAGTAATTCCTGAAAAAGAACAGAACTCTAATCTTGACTGTGGTAGGATGAGAGCTTCCTCTTGGTAGGAGGCTGCCAGCTAACTGAAACACCAACTGTCTTGTAAGAGATGAAGAAGATCAGAGAAAGAAGAGAAAAAGAAGCAGATGAGTGAGTGATGAGGTTTCTTGGCTTTCATTCTTTTCATTACTTCTGAGGATGATTATAGCTAAGGTAAAAGCACTAAGTCTGCAGTGCTGAGCAGGTTCTGGCAAGGATTGCTCAAGAAGACACTGCAACTACAGCTTACCTGACTGCATGGGCACCCGTGCAGAACAGCTGAATCATCTGCATGCACCACAATGAAACAGAAGTGTCATGCAACAGTGATCTAACCTTGTCAGTAAGCAGCAGCAGCTCAATTTGGAGTATCACAAGAACTTATGCCCATTTAAGTGCACTTCAAGCGTAGCTAGACCTCCACCAGAACTCAGACAGTGGCAGCACAGTGAGCATGCCAGGAGCATTTCTTCTCCATGGAGAAAGCACCGGAATAGCCAGTAGCAGACCGGGACCCAGCAAAGTAATATGCTTCCAGGTCTATATGATGCATCATATGCTTACTCATTTACAGGTGAATTTATTACAAAATAGCAGTGAGTGAAGTCCTATCTGGCAGGCATTTCTAATGAAGTAATTCCTTAAGGCAAGAGTTTTTAATTGCTTGCTCCCAGATACCTATATAGTTACTGTTTTTTAGTACCAGTCACATAGCTGCATTGCTTCCAGCTTGCACTGCCTTAGTCTCTGATAACTTCAGACAGTTAGGATTTGTGCTACCCCCAGTAGCTAATTTCTGACGGATCCTGTCTTTAATGTTGGTACAGGAGCTTGTAGATTGAAAATAAGGAAAAAAGTTTTAAAAACGTAAATCTATGTGCATTGAGAATATTGAAGTGGAACAGTCCTAACTGAAATGTAGTGAAAAGTAACTCATGTGTCTAAAGGAGGAAGAGGCAAATAGCACACAAATTATTTAGCATCACTCTCTCTCTCCAGGAGAGAAAAAATGATGTAAAATAAGAAGGGAGTTAAAGAGCAAAGACTAATTCAAGAATTCTTGTAGCAATGGTAGTCAATTGAGAATACCTAACTTAATTTAGACCTTAGTTCCTTGAAGTTCCTGTTCTTAATGCCTTTTATTTAACAGGGTCTGTCTTCTATCTAAAACTTTAGATTAAACAAAAAAAAATTACATTAAAAAAATTTAAATTATCCATATAAACTCAAAACCTAAAGCACTCACATTAAGTAACTTCTTTATCAAGAATAATTAATGAATTATTTGCTAATTCAATTTTAAACTTTCTGGAAGTGGAAACAGAAGAAAGCATTTCCAAGCAATTAGCCAAGTCTTCACCTTATTGTCCTTGCATCCCATCCTCTGTCCGAAAAGGAGAAAGGCTTTGCAACACAGACAAAGATGGGATCTCAGCAAGTGGTATCACTTTGTGGTCAGTCCCCAGTTTAATTAAAGCTAATCTCTAGAGAGAAGCTGCAAGACAGCAAACAGCTACTGCCATAAGAATATGGGTTCAGAAGGAAAGAAGCTCATTCATGTAATAGAGTCCTGGGCAGTTCACAAATGGCAGTACCTTCAAGCACAGCAAACATTACTCCAGCCACCATCCTCCCACACTCTCCCACAGCTTTCCCCACAGCATCTCAAACTAGGCCAAGTCTCAGGAAAAGAACATTGCTGATCATGAGTGAGAGGTTCTCAAACCAGGTAGAAACATGAAGTTAACATGAAGTCTTTATCCCTAGGAAAAAAAATTAAAATTTCAATATCCAAGAACGTACACATATTACCTATGATGGCTTTTGAGCCACAGAAATGGCTTCTATTGCATGAGAGCCTAGCATGTAAATAAAACATGTTCTTATTAATGTGGTTCCAGGCCAGCTGACAGCTTGTTTTGTTTTGACATTTTACAGAAAGCTTACTGAATGGATTATTTTGAAGATATACATTCATCATCTAAACCCTTGTTCAAACAAATGAGACTCTGACCTCCTTACGACAAGATATCAGCGGAAGTAGTTTAGACATATTTGGTTCAAAAAAGGCATGTTAGACCATTCTGAAAAGAAATCTTCTTTCCCTTCAAGGAAGGGAATAAAAAACCCAGGACTAGCAGTAATTCTTACTAAAGAACAACTTCTACCACATTCAAGTGACTAAGACAAATTGGGAAATCTTTCTTATGTTGAACATGAAAAAAAATAATCAGAATTAATCTGGAATGAAAATAATACCACAGAAAAATATTTTTCATGTCCTACCAAGTGTAGACTTGTTCGCTGTCTTCAAATATGGGCATAATCCAATAGATTTTAATCAATTATGACAGACACAGTCATTAGAAAAAATAAACCTTCCTTTAAACTTTGCATTACTACTTCAAAGTTTCCCTTTGGTAAAAATGTCTAAAATATTTTCTGTATTTGGTTATGCTATCTATTTCAGTAGTTTTTTGCTCATAAAATTAGTCAGACAATCTTACCTAACACATAGTACAATACCATCTTCAAAAAATATAAATGGCTATCACAATAAAGTAAAATAAATGTTGTTGTGATACTTAAACAAAAAGTCTTGGCATACCCAGGAGACTCTCACTAGCATGTTCCAGTCTAAAATCCCATGTGCTCTGACAAGAGATCATGGGGTTAGTGCAGTCATTGCATGGCCCATTGCTACTCTCACTTCTAAGTGGGTACCCTGTCCTGGGGCTAGCACGTGACTGATGACAGAAGCCCCACGGGTGACCCAGAAGGGACTGCATCCCACACTCTGCACCAGGCTGAGGACATACCACAAACAAATAGAATAATTGCTACTTGTACCTGAATTGCAAAGCCGCTTGGGCCAGGGGTTAGACTTTCTTTCTAAGCATTCTAAGAACTTTCTATGTTCTGTGGACTATCAGGCAGAGTATTAATCACATTTACTTGAGGAACACAAGGGGAGAGGGTCTCAGATCTACTCAGCCTGACTTCAAGGGCTTAGCAGCAGCTATGTCAGTGAAATGACGACATGAAGAGTCTCCCAAGGGGTGTCACTGAATTTAATTCCTTCCTTCTTTCTCTTTCACTGACATGTTTCTTTATTTTAACTGTTTCTTTATTTTAAATCCGATTACCTTGGCACTCTTGTCAGGCTAGCTTGTGATTTCCAGGAAAGCTACATTTTATTTAACTGATTTTTAAAAAGTCAGACATTACCTTTTCTAAAGGGCTTTCTACTCTGGGTATGCTGATCATGGGCATCTGGGTCAGATTATCCAGATGAGAATGTTCATGTTCTGGCTGACGTCCTCTGAAGTTATTTACCACACAAACAACCTAGAAGGGATTTGAAGATAAACAGAATACCTAAGGAACAACTCATTTTTTCAAGCTTTGATCCTGACAATTATCATTAGGCAGAAATGACACCAGCTTTAGTCACAGCTTTACAGTAGAATCACTGAAATGTGAAGTTCATGTTTTACAGAAAATCCTTAATTAATATTTCAAGACAAATGACTTTCAAGTGATTTATTGGTACACGCATCATTTGAGAATGAAAAAAGCCCTCCTATCTAAAAGAAAACCCATTAGTGAAGCTGCACAATAGAACACCAATTGTTATCAATCTCATGAAGAGATGTCTTGCAGCATCACGTGGCATTAACCTGTAACTCCTGGGAAGGCCAGTGCCATTTCAGTTATGATCAGCAAAGACTTTCTCAAATGAAGAGTAACAAAAGGGAACAAGAAGGCAAGGACCATGCCCAAGTCTGAATGTAACTTCAAATCTGCTCTCGGCAGCAGATTCTCACACAGGGACTTTGTAATGTGATGTGTAACAGTTTGTGCTTCTACTAATTACAACATTCAGCTGAGCAGTAATGTTTGCCAACTACATTTTCTTCAAAACACAACTAAATTTGATGTCACGCTACTGGACACCTTGTGTGGAAGGGAACATTTGGAAATGCAAGCAGATGCACTTTAAAGGAGACTTGCAGCTACCCTTGCATGTCTAGAGGAAGTGAAAACACCCACCCCAGCCATCCCTGGCACGGTTCTCAGCCAAGCCATGCTTTCAGATCCAAGATCTTGAGAATAAGACCCTGTGATTCAAGAGTCAAGCTCAAAAGTGTTTCCATAGGTAAAAACATCAAAGATGTATTTAGTACTATTACAAGCTGCCAGGCAGACAAACCTACAGGCATTAAACAGCAGTGACTGTTCTATTCTATAGTCTTGCACTGCAGATATTAGTGAAGGTGATTAACAGATTAGAAACAGTTTTCTGACACAGACAGTAGTCATGGGCAACTGCAATTAACTATCTGGTTTTGGAACACAGCTCCAGAAAAGGAAAAAGCTAAATGACAATTTTTTGATACAGAAAAATATGAAATTTCAACATAAACCTCAATCACTATGAAATAAATTATGAAATAAATTCATTCGAGTTATTGTAAAGCCAGAAAAACAAATGCTACCTATCCTCTGATCAGTGTGGGTACCACTACATCGAATTTAACACTTTATTCATGAAATCATAACTATGTGATATTCTGAGGAATATATACTTCCTGCATGTGGGCCTTGCTGCATAAATTACTGTTTCAAATGCTACAATCTGGTTTATATGGAAATCAAAAAATATAACTGGATCAGTTCTTTTTTTGACTTCACATTTCTGAGTGTATGTAAATACTACTAAGGAAACTGATGACTACTTAAAAAACCTAAGAAACACGTCTTTTGTTATTTAATTATCTGAAGGCTTTTTTAGAGATAAAAGTTTGTCTCTTTTTTTAGAGAAAAACTTATACATTGATTTTTTTCAAACACAAGTGACACAGACACACACTTACCAAAAATACTGCTATAGATATTCCAATTACAAATCCTGCTATTACATCTGACCAGTGATTTCGATACTCTGCTACTCTGTTGATTCCAGTGAGGAAGGCCAAGCACATTAAACCCAAACACAGAACAGGTTTTGCAAGCCTTGTTCCTCTGGCTTTCACTGTGTTGGTGATATACATCTGAAAATTAGAAAGGAAGAAAGTGTAAGACTGATGGATGTCTCCCACTAATTGGTGAATAAAATCTCTATATTTTATTTGAATAGACTATGTGTATTTAGTGCTTTTCTTCTGGAGTGGGGGAGGATGCAAAGAAACTAGGAGGTAGAGTAGTAGATAAAAGTCATCATACCCTTTTTCTACAGATAAAGAAAAATAATCAGACCATACAGCAAAATTGCATTTTACATGAACCTGAAAAGCCTACAGAAAACCAGACAAATTGGACAATCCTATCCAATTACTCTCAGTCTGTGTATTTATTTATTAATGCATAGAAGTAAAGAGACTGATTTTTCACCAGACTATGTTGACAGTAACAGAAAAAATATTTACCCTCAAGTACTACTAGTACTATTACAAGCTGCCAGGCAGAGTAAGAAAGGCTTTTGCTAATAAAAACAAGGTCTTTATGTATTCTCTTTCTTCCTTATACACCATTTCTTTATGTGACTAATTAGTGATTTGTCAAAAATCAGTGAAAAGGAAAAAAACAGTGTCAAAGAGCAGTGAAAATTGAACTAAATGCCAGCATCGCCTTTCATAAATATAGTTTCAACCAGTGAATATAATAATACTTTCAACCAGTGCTGAACTAATACAACCCCGTGCTTCACACAAACCAATATAAATGCTGCAGGTTTTATGCATCAGGCTGAGAAATCCATTTGTCCTGCCGCAGTCTAATTCTCCCTGTGCAATACTTCTGAATTAAAAGCAGTGCCAGATAACAAGCAGCTCTTCTGCCCCAGAAGTGCATTAGTGACTACCAGGTTTAACCCAGCACGTCCCAAGCTCTGATGAACCAATGGAAGAAATTAATACCAAATATTAGACTTTCCATTCTCTTATCTTGGCATGAAGATCACTTGCAACACCCCTCCTCCCCACCTTAAAAAAAAAAAAATTATACTTCAGCTAGTAAGATTTTTGACAGAAAAAGTTTCTACTCCGCAGATGTTTCTGTAATTAAACTGAAACCCTGAATCTTCAAACTTTAAACAGGATTTAAGTTTTTGAACAGAAGAATGCCAGTATTTCCTATGGTGTTTCACTGGAAATTCCAAATTTGTAATGCCATCACTTTGGACTACAAAGGAAAACAGATGAGTCTGCATTGAAGAATCAGTAGTGCTTCTTTGGCCAACAAATGGGCAGTCCTTTGGGTTTGTTTGGGGATTTTTTTGTACTGTCTGAAACTTTAGCAGAATTTACCAGGGAATCAGTTTACAAAGTGCCACAACAATCCAGCCAAGAAGCAGTTCAGAAGGTGTGGTTATAGTTACAATAAATTAAGTGAAGAAGTAGTGGTCAGTGCTTGTCTAAAACAAGTACCATCTAACAGTAATTTTGTTCAAAACACTAGAGAAAGATCCATGGCTTAGAGGATAAAACAAAGCTTGATCTTAAAGTAACATCTGAGAAGTGCAACACACAAACCTTCAGTGTACTTTATATGATGAACAGGAAACTAGTAGAAAGATTTCCACTAATTCAGACAAAGCAAAGGTTTGAAAAAAAGAGTTTTGGGGTTTATCTTCAAGCCACATTCTCCTCTCTTCTTCCTAGACCATTTCAGAAACAGTTAATTTTTTATGCTGATTATTCTTTTATCTTAGATCATTGTACTCTTGCAGGCTGTCTTCAGTGAGCTGCTCTTACCATGCAGAAAGGTAATAAGAGAGAAATGCAATTTTAACATCCAGCTTTTTAGCACCACTGGTTTTCTCCAAGCTATAGACCGAGTACTGCACACTGAATTAATACAGCTACCATCAGTTTTAGTGAGTCTCATTGTTCTACTGGATACTACTACCATTATCCACATTCACACTATGTGTTAGGACAGCTGGTGCTAAGAAAATCACTGGAATATTTTTAATACACAATAAGAAATCAAATTTCAAATACAGCTTGGGTGAAGTTGACACAGGGGAGTTAGCAGGAAGCTATCCTGCACTTAATTGTGTATTGGGTTATATTAAATTGAAATGACTACTGAGAAGGAAACGTTTGCTTAAGGCAGGTCATGGTGACATATTTAATTTATCTATAGCAACTTGTCATTGCCCAAGAAGATTATCTCAATTCTAGTAAGACAAAACACATTATAGTACAAATACTTGATTCTGCAGTACTTCAATCAAATTTCAACATTTTTAATATAAAGTTGAACCCAAAAAATGTTCTGCATAAAATTCTCAGAATGTTTTTACAACCAAGCATGTCCTTCAAATCCCTACTCAAAGCACTGAGGAAAAACAACCACATATTCATGCTGTGCCCCACACGAGCAGAGACCTCCATTTGCCAAGTCCCCCCTGATATGAGCAGTCATGGCTGTCATGCCCAGCTCATTATTCAGAATAACCTGAGGGTTCTGCCAGCACAGGTACCATATCTATCTTTTCTTTAAAGAACAGGTACTACTCATGTAAGGAATAGCATTATATTACAATACAAGAGAATCAATAAAAACAGGCCAAACTTTCCTGAAACACCGTGACAAAAAGTCTGTATTTGAAAAACTCTATAGAGCAAATATAGCTTCCTCCAAGGTAAGATTCATAGATAACCATTTTTAAACTTGGCCTCTTGCAGCTCCAGTATAATATATTAACAGTCAACTACCTGATCTACACTAAGAATAAAATATAATTAAGCAGCTGTTTTCTTCTTGATTCTCGTGGAAAAACTATAAACCAGCACACTCAGTAATTGACTAAGAATAAACAACCTGAAAAGATGACAGGATGTTTCACTCACTTTTAATAAATATTAAATGCAGTATCAACAAAAGAAAATAGCTCAGTGATTTAAAACATTAGTAGGAATGAATGACAGTATAACTCTTTACAGGGCTAAAGATGTTTACTGAACAACTTCATCCACATTCCTTTTAAGAACAAAAATCGTGAGAGAAGTTTTCCAATGAAAGAAAACTTGCACATTAGTCAACAGCACACCCAATAGCTGAGATTTTGTATGTAAGGTCAAGGATTGATACAGTAGTTAGAATTAATATTGCAGGCTGCACATTCTCCTGCAACATCAGAACTGTAGTGAATCTTCTCTTGAAGAACTTCTGCTGTTGCTGTTCCTTTTTCCTGAAATAAGATTTTAGTATTAAAAGACAGAGAGCTGGCACAGTAAGCAGACACAGGCAGAGAGTCATGTAAGGAGGTGGATTGTTACCTGATTGCACAATATAACAATATTTACTAGATTTTCAGAAAAACACAAACATTTGACCTTCAGTCTTCAAGATACTGGAAATGAAGTTGTAAGAGAACTTCATAAATTGAAAGAAAACCTTTAATTGAAGCAGGTTTGAAAACAATTTGAAAGAAATGATCACCATCACCACCAAAGACAAAGCAAGCTCCCTGTGAAGTTTCTGGTGTGACTGGCTCACACCATAGTGTAAGGAACAATCATAGCCTTGGCATTTAGCTTGTACTGGCAAAGTACTTCAAAAGTGTCAGGTTGCAAGTCTCATGTGAAGTTTGTCCTAAATCTAGTACAAATAAAATAATTCCAAAACATGTTAAGAAAAGAACAGGAGCTGTATGTGAAGTGCAGGACAAAGTGGATTCTTGGGCTGTGGTCTTTCTAGGCATCTTGCAGCTATCTTTAGGCCCACCCACACCAATATCTATGCACATAAACACAGGTGTAACAGGTCTCAGAATCCCATTTTAGCTACATTGGAGCTACACATCAGGCTGGGTGCTCCAGCCAGGAGGGAAGATAATTTTCCTTGCTGATTTCATCAGCCTGGGGCCCAGGGATGCAGGTAAGAAGATCCCTTCTGCATCTGCTCTTTCATTTCTCCCTGATTTAGATGGCCTGGGAGACTGACAAAGACCAATCCATCAGTGGGCAGTGAATAATGACTCATAAGGCAACAAGAAGAATGAGGAAGAAATTATTGTACAGGCACTGATCCCAGGCAGCACTTCAAACATAAAATATCTCATGTTTTCATTTGGTTTTACAATGGGCTAGCATTAAAGAAATTATCTTGAACTATTTACGTAATGTAAGTAATGTTATAAATGTTCCATCCAAGGAATTTTCAATATTCATCAGACCTATAAGAATAGAGACACTCGTATCAAAAAGCTGAAAAAATAGTGGGCTGTTGTAGCCTATAAACAGGTTCAGTGTTTAGTTAGAATTCAGTTTGAAAATCCAAAATCTTTTAAGCTTCCTTTGGTAATAATTAATGGGTCAAACTATTTCTAGAGCAAACCAAAGTCATACTCTCAAATCATCTGGGTCCTTCTGCAACTGTCCATTGAAGATTTCTTTTAGTGTTTCTGAAGCCTCCTCCAGCTTTCTCTATATGTTTTGATCTAATTATTTATGACGCTAAACAAAAATTACCTTTCAAAGTCAGGGGCTAGCTTGGCAAAAGGAAAAGAAAGCTCTAGAATTCTGGACTTTACTATTGATTTTCCCACTATAAGCTCCCCACAGCTGTAACTGCAAAACCACTGGAGAAGGTAAGAGGTATCTTTCTCTGTACCAAGACCATAAACACCTATTACAAAGGCTGGTTTTTTTGATGATATCAATTGTAATGAAGAGGTGACTGACATGAAATTTATAGAGGTCTTTAGATAAATTCCTGGCTCAAATAGTAATATTATTTTATTATTTGGTCTGAACCAAACCAGTGCACTCAATTTGTGAAGCTCATGACATATGTTTTATTATCAGTACTGAGGTATACTTGCTGCACCAGATACTGAAAAGAAATTCCACATTCCTAGCACTATTCCTGAAAGGCAGCCAGAAGAATCCTTTAATTTCCTAACAAAAAATGGACAACAAAGTCAGTTCAGCAAGGTGGCTCTGCTAGTCCTTTTCCTCCTGAACACTCCCTTAACTCTGTCTGAGAAGCCTATCATGCCTTCACCAGCTGCCCATTTAGCTGGATTCTAACAGGGACTTTAAGATAAACGACAGGCAAGACTACACCTACACCTATAACTGGATCAAGGAGTGACACTGAGGAGAATGTCACCACGCTGCCAGCACTGTCACCCAGACTGTCTTGTCTTTTCCCAGTGACTTATAAACACACCGAACAACAAAATCAATGCAGCAAAATGCCAGGAGCAAGAGCCTTGCAGAAAACATGATCATGGGCCAAACAAAAGCTCTGCAGAGAGGAAACAATTATTTGTAGGCTTTACAATCTGCTAGTCCCGTCTGAAGTCACAGTTGAGGCCAAGGGTTCAGAGTACAAAGCAACAAAAGCTGCCTACAGACTTAAAGGCTGTGTCAACTATCAAGACATGAAGCCTGTTCCTCTATCACTACAAACCCAAAGCAAGCCTGAAATGTGTGCAGTAACACAAAGTTCAAACACCACCCTATACAACTGCTTCTGTGAAATGCAGTAAGAACAACAAAAAAAAAGGCAAAATTTCATAGAATTATAATTCCCCTTGAACTACAGCTAGCCATGACCAGTCCCGAAGGTCTGCAGTACCAAAGGATAAGTGTTAGTCATAAGTCTTAAATTTAAATCTATGGGATTAGTCTGACTAGATCTTCACATATCACTTTGAAATCCTAACAAAAAAAGACTTACGACTTCCACTTCCTGTGTCTCCACTGTAGAAAACACCCCAAGTATGTGCATACTGGGCTGCTTCAAAACTTCCCTCTAATTGTCCAGGCTATGTCAGCTTATGTATATCAAAGTGTGTCTTACACAATTATATACTGTTTAATAAAGCTGCAATGTTTGCCTATGTAGCAAATATTGTTCCATCTGAGAAAGGGTGAATTGCAATGCTAGTAAGAAATGAAAGTAGATGCAGTCAACTTATTAACCCAACTCAACCAAAAACAAACAAACAAAAGATCTCCAATGAGATCAGCGCAGACACCTAAGGAAAAAACCAGGCATCGGCCAGATTAATTAGAGATTTCAGAACAGATTTACAGTAGCTCATTTTGAAAACACTGGTACACTGGAAAGAATAAACCTGAAAGTTTGAAGAAGAAAGGTAATGCATTGGTGTTTGGACAGGGTAGAGAAAACAACTAACCACAGCACTGCCATTCAATATTTCCATTCCAATCTCTCTTGATAGATACTGGAAGTAATGGAGGCAAATATTACAAAGCTCTAAATACTAGCAAAACAACTGTTTGAAAACGACTGTACTTTCAAGGGAATTCTGAGTTACCATAGCAGCCACCCACTCTCAAAAGGGGGAAAAGGGGGAAATGGAAGACTCAAGAACTTAGAAAAAAGAAGCTATTGTTAACAAGACAATATGCACAGATGGTAAGGTGATAAGGATGTGGCTGCACTTAAATGGAATGAGATAAGGGAATTATTAGATAAAGCGTAAGATTTGTTTCTAAATTGGTTGATTGGTGAAATCACACAAATCCAAAAGCATTTACTTCACTGCCTCGGAGAGCAAGGACCCTTGCACCAGCTCTTTGTGTGTTTTTTTTCCTTTAAGCTGGCTTTGTTTTGTGCCCAGCTGGCTGAAATAACCAGGGAGGATTCCATAACAATCTCCCCCGCTCTCCAAAATTTCTGTTAACCAAAAAGAAAGTACATATTGTACCAAAGATTATATGCTAATGAAAAAGTGAGTAATATATGGAGGTCTTAATGTCCATGCTGTCAATAACTGTTGTGGCATGGCTCATAGAAAGACTAGGCTACTGTTTTAAATCTTCTACTCCAGTGAACAGTGATGAGAAAATTGTTATTTAGAGCCAACTATCCTGATAAACATCATGGCAGTGTAAGGACACGACCCCAAATACTGGAACATTGACATTTTTTTCCTTTGGGGTGTAATAAATAGTATTTTTAGCTTCAGTCATGCTTAGGGTTTAAGGGAAAAAAAAAAAACAAAAAAAACCAAAAAAAAACCAAAAACAATGAACCTGACAATATTGTAACAAGGAGCTACTACAGGAACTCAGAAGTCCTGAGAGTAGTTAACAGTGCTTTAGTTAAATGATAGCAGTGTCAAGCACCATGCAGGAGTAATGACATAGGATATATTCATTTCTATAGTTACTGAAAGCATAAATTGTGATGAAATGGATCTCAGCAACTTTATTTTTTTATATTGCTAACTGTATATTGACCACAGACAAGGTTTGCATAAAGTATTCTTGCTCATGTCAAAAGCCACTTATATTAGGCGTTAAACCTTACTGATGTCTGCTTTTTGTTTTTAGAATGTATGCATTAATACTATTTTACTTTCTGCTTTGCAGTAGCTCAGTAGCTGGTTTCCTAGTTACTCTGACTCTTGGCAACAGTAGAAATCCAACTTTACAGACAGATGAGAAATATAGGAGCAATTAAAACAAAAAATTCTGAGTATTTTCTAAAATAACTTGCATCAAATTTAGAGTGTCTCATCCTTAGATATCTCCTCAAATAAGGACAGTAATAGTAGAAGACTTATACTTGCCTCAAGTTAAACAATAAAATATTATTGTTCATCTCTTATTTGCAAACACTTGCCTGTGCTAACTGATGATCAACATCTCTTAAACAGACATTGCTCACAAGGAACCTGGCAAATGTTACCATCAGTGCTGCAGATTTTGAGCCACTGGTTCTAAAATCCTGAGTAGAAGCATTGAGTTGACACACTGAGGCCGAGATCTTTGCCATATTGTCAAGTGTCACCTGCCAGATCAGTCAGGAATTAAAAGTTGGCTCAACTGGTATGTGCTCAAAAGCAATGCACACTCACACACGCCTATCTACATGTGCATACATACACATACACACACCTATGGGCAGGCCACTGAGGGAACACAAGGGCTGACTCCCGCAATGACCACACACCTGCCTAGTTTCCCACTGACACTGTGCAGGCAGCCTGGGCTCATCCAAAGGGCTACAGAGGGCTGTGATTACCAGCACAGGTCAGGTAGACACTCCCACATGCATCTGCTGGGGAGAACTTGTCCCCAGCAAAGGAACAAGATGTGCTTGCTCCTGCTTAAGACTGGAATGATATGCACTCCAAACTACACCTGAGTTACTTGAGTGAGACTAAACGGTGACTCTTCCTCTCCACAACCTATACAACAGCTTGACTCTTCCTCTCCACAACCTGTACAACAGCTCTGATCCAGGCAGTCAACACCAAGTTTTATCCCAGTGCTGTTCATCTCTCCCTTTAAAAGAGAGGAGAGAGGGAAAAAAGGGTGGACTGTCCTGTAGCCCACTTTATTACCTAATAAAAGCCAAACTGACTTTGCATGAGGTACCTATAAACACCAATTCTGGTACCAAAAGACACACGGGGGTATTGAGAAACATGCAGAGATCAGACATCCATATAACTCACCCTTCTGTTTCACCTCAAAGAAAATGACCATGTGTGATTCTACTGATCTGCACTGGGTTACAGAGAGGTACCACTACCAGTCAGAGGAAATCCCTACCCTTACTCCTTAGCACCCAGCAAAAGACTATCCCACACATCCTGGAAATGGGGGAAAAGTAAACCAAGGAACTGAGTATCCTAAATCCATAGATTATAACCTTTATGGACAACTTGTCCTCTCTTAGCATTGTCTTGGCTTTCAAGGTTCAGAAACCACTACACCTTGTCAGAATTAAGCCAAATGAATCATTCTCACAGAAGACTTGCATGCAGAAAACCAGCCAATTTTGGGCCTCTTCTGCCCATTCCTCCCTCCTCCCCCTCAGAGTGCCAGCCATTGGCTCTCAAAAATATAGTGCTATTAAATAATATAATATACTTACAGCCAGATACATAGCTGCATATATGCTTAGCGCTGCTTCTTTGGATGGGAAAGTCTTTCTGGCTTTCATGATAAGGTCTGGATTTCCAGTGCAGGCATGTACGCTACTGATGAATTGGGTATACTGTTTACATCCAAGTGCTGTATAGTTGGGTTTACAAAGTGCAAGAAAATGGGGTGCAAGATTCCCTGTTACTACTTGTCCAGCATTTACAAAGATGTCCGTAGCAAACAGTCCAAATGCATAAATTCCTAAAGAGGGAAACAAAGAGTTAAATTTTCTGACAATATATATTATTTATCACAGCAATAGACCAGCTTCTTCCATTTAAGAACATGAAAAATCCTCCCATGTACTGTCTCCAAAGAGCACGGCTCATGCTGGAGATGGTATTTTCCTACAAAACTGCAGCAGCAACACTGCAATGTACCCACACACCTGATGTCTCTCCCATTTTTCATAGGAACACTCACCCCTTGTGCAAGCAGCCTGCTTTCCTAGGCCCCATAGCCATGCATATCCCCTGTTTGGGGTAGCTGGCTTTACTGGTACCTAACTTTTGCCCATGTTCACTAAACAGAAGTGACAGAGGGAAATTCTTCACCCGATAAATCTGCTTGAAAACCAAGGTCAGATTCTGATGAAGAAGTAACTTGTAAAGTCATAACACACACTGGAAAAACTTTTTTTCCCCCCCCTTGCAGCTGTAAAGAATCTAAAGTACTGAATAATTCAATATTGCCATGCACCAGTTGTCTTCATCTGCCTGCTACTGGGTAAATCTCTATGCATAGCATATTAATCACAGTATGAACACAGTGAGCTAAAGATTTATATATTTGAGGAACTACTTATGCTAAACAGTTTTTTTAATCAGACATATCAGCAAAGCATTAAGCACATGTATTCATTCATTAGAATGTAAATGCAAGTATCTGATTACTTAAAAGAAAACAGATTTTTGCCATTCTGAGGTCCCTCTCTATCCTTTTGTAAATAGAAAATGAGCTCTGGAAGAACATGCAAACACAGCAGCCTGACCGGCAGGCACAGCCAGTGGATGCCTGTTCCAATCCCACCTGAGCTATAGATTTCCCCCTGCATTTCTATGGGCTAATCACCTTACCTTTCTCATACTCCACTTCACTGTGAATATAGGGTGAGCTCTGGAAAATCCCAGTTTCATGGGGCACTATGAAGACTTTAAAGGATCAACATCACAGCAGACATAATTCCACAGAAACATACAGTTATAAAGGTCAGGATTTTTCTTAGCAAAGCTAGAGGACCAAGGCTGATTTCTGGGATCCTGGCTGGTCAGCAATATCACACTAATGTTAATTCCTCCCAAGATGCTAGACTCTGGTGAGCAGCACATTGTGCCTGGCCATGTCACTTCACAGAAGGACCTTTCAGCCAGTCCCGAGGGTGTGCACTGCACAACGCAGCTGGACACATCACGCTGGGGGAGCATAATGGGGAGTAATGTCTCACCCACTGGAACAGCAGAGAGGCCTTTGTTCACTCCTGTCATCCCAACCAAATTCTTTTTGCTTCTTTGAGGAAAGAAGGGACCACTTAGTGGGAAGAAAACTCAGGCATTGATTACACAGAGAGGAACTGGAGTGGGAGGAGCTCCTTATCATCACTCTGCACCTCCTCCAGGCCTATACAAGAGAGTCTCCTTACAGGGGGCAATCACACTCTGGGAAGGCAGGCACAGTTGTTACACAAACTGCAAATACAGACACAGCTGCACATGCCCTCCCTCCCCCTGAGACTGGGGCACACAGCAGGATTAGCTGCCCCAAGGCTTCATTCCTCCAGCTGCTTCCTTCAGATGCAGCCATGAGAGAGAACCAAACAAGAACTGAGCCCTGCTATGGCATCCCTACATGTATTAAAAAGCAGCATCTGGAAATGTCCAATACAAATTTTGAGTGGTGGGATTTCTCCCTCCAAACACATTTAGAATGAACTAAACAGCAAAGATGA
Organism: Onychostruthus taczanowskii; assembly: GCF_017590055.1. Classification (NCBI taxonomy): domain Eukaryota; kingdom Metazoa; phylum Chordata; class Aves; order Passeriformes; family Passeridae; genus Onychostruthus; species Onychostruthus taczanowskii. Next base: position 17,233,690 of record NW_024504786.1, read on the forward strand.
CATCTCAAAGTCAATGGGGGAGTTTCAGCTAAAACCAATGTAGCATGGATTTTGCACAATTTTCTGCTAGAGGATATAAAACAATATCCAGGCTAAGAAAGCAACTGAATTGGCTTGGCTTCAAATACACATTTATATCCCAATGTCCTCAACTTTGGGGTGTATGTGTGTGTTTACTATCAGCTATATATATGGCACAAGGATACCACCTTTCTCCACTTCACCCCACTTCATGCCTGCTGGTTGTCTTTCCCCCAGTGGTCCCAGCTCCTTCTACTTTTACTGCTGTTTCTGCAACTGTTTTTTAATCCAAACTTCCAAAAAGCTTCATTTGCTGCCTAAAAGGAAAACTGCACCTGATTTAAGACTACACATGAAATGTAATACGGTTATCTGAATATTTTCCCCAGGTCAAAATTAAGACATAATTGATCACTCTCACCATTCAGAAAATGAAAGCAGTAATTTTGCTCATACCAAGGAATCGGATGGTCCTGCGCACCAGTGGGTTTATATAACAACAGTCTCCAGTTAATATTGTTTTCTCTTGGTTTTCAAAATCCTTTGTAGCTAACTGTAGACAAAAGACCGCAGTTTCTCCAACGATAATCTTAGGGGAGGAGAAAAAAGGGGAAAGAAATGGTGCATCAGATTACAGTAAGTAAAATACACTAATATTACAGAGACAGACATCTCATCTTAAAGAAACAAGACCAAACCAGCACGAAAGACAGCATAAGTGAATCAAGTTCTGTACATTAATCTTCTTATAAGGGGAATATGCCTTATGGCTTGCTTTACTTTATTTGCCTTAAAAGAGAATAAATTATTACAACCAGGATTTGTAGTCAATATAACATAACCTAGATTTCAGGATGAGGGGAAAGAGAAAGACCTATTAGTTCAAGAACAACCGATCACATAATGCACAAGATCTGGACCACAGTAAAGGCCTAATCCTGCAAGATGCTCAGCATTTCAGTTCCTACATGGCATTCACTGATACCCAGAACTTTGCAGGGTTGAGCTTTAAATTCTGGACTATGATAGAGAGAAAGGGGGACAAAGTCGTAACAGAGCTCCTGTTCACATCAGAGGTTTGGTTTGCCAGGATGTACTTAACAGGGTTTGATTCACATTTTGCTAGCTAAATTTATCAAGTCTGGCTTTAGCTCTGTTAATCATGCTTGAACAAAGTGTCACAACTGATACTTTTACATTAAGCATGGCCATATTCACTCCACCAAAATCAAGTTCTCATGTCTATATATTGTTCACATTATGGTTGGCAAGAAAACGTAAAAATCACCAAATAAGAAAAAAAATATTTTGAATGTAAAACATCTGCTCTAGGTTATGTATTTATCAGTACAACAAAGCATGACCTTTAATTTATTCACTACAATTGTGGATTGAGATTTGAGAGCTGAAGCCAAGACTTCAAGCAGACATACAATATGAAGCTTTTTGGCAGAGATAATTTAAAAGCAGAGCAGAAGGGTCAAACACTGACCACTGGATTCTAACCCTGATTCACTGTAGGACTTACAGGCAAGGCCCTTCCACTCCTCTGCATGAAATTATTGACAGGTACATCACACTTTAATCAACTAGAATGAAGACTACCAAAGTGAAATCCTAATACTCCACAAATACAACCAATAATGCCATCAAATCTGATTAATTGCTAAGGTCTTTCTAAACCTTTGCCCAAACAGGAAAAGATAAATATTTTCATATATCACAATAGGTCTGAACAGTTCTACAAAATAAATAAAATAATCTGTGGGCACTGGCCCACATGCACATTTTGTTGTCAACAGTAAGGATGCAATTAATGACATCCCTTAGCTGTTTGTAGATTATGCAGATATCCTTGAGCTAAATTGTGGAGGAAAGTGCTACTTATAAATAATGTGGCACAAGTAACAAATATAAGTCTGGAGGCAAGTATGTAAAAAGCAAAATTTAATTTATCACCAAAACAGTCATTATCAATTACTTTAGACTGGCTTCAGATCCTAGTGGAATTTTTAGATAAATCAAAAATTTCAATACCTGAACTAACAAATATCTTTCCTCTGTTGTGATGCAAGCAAATTTTCACCCTAGTGAAGTAGAATTTCTTCACCTATAATTAGTAAATGATCAGTATACATGAAAAATAATTCAACCTTGAATTCAAGATCATCCAAATTATGAGGAGAATTCAACTCAATGATCCCTATAGCTCTCATGAAAAAAACATATCCAAAAATATCAGTTTTAATGTGATTCATAAAGGTGAGAACACAAACACTAATACTTTTACTGTGAGTCACAATAATGCTTTTCTTTCCTCTCAAGGACTAGGCAACCTGAATAGAGTCAGATTCTGCCTTTAATTCTTTCTGCCTTTAATTCTTTCTGCCAAACTCAAGAGATTGCACTAAAATTTTAACAGATTTTGAAACTCCAGGAAAGAGCAGAATTCAGCAGAAAGGAAGCATCTGTGAGATGCAGTATTCAACCTTTTGCAAGAAAACCTAGAGTGCCAGCAAGCTCAACTCTCCAGCTCTGAGCAGAGACTGAATCTGCTGATCTAAGAATAAAGGTTGTCTTCTTGCCTGGTAGGAAAGCTGGCATTTACTAAAGAGAGAACTGCTTGTTCAGTTATAGGAAAGGAGATTCTCACTTCCAGCAATGCCTTCATGGGCTGCATCTAGATCTTTGCTGCTGCCTTGTTACATTTCCTGTCTTTGATGGTGACCTGTATGAAGAAAACCTTCTGTTCCAAAAATAGGAGCATTCAAGCTCTTAGCTGAACAAGAATACTCTAAGGGTGGGCACGTAGGTGCAAGGGTCAGAAGGATGTGGAACTCAGCTAAAGACAAACTTCTGCTACAGAAGGCGTAGTGCTCTACTGTCAGAAGTAACAGGAGTCATTGAGCACACAAGGCATTCATCTTTATGCTTCCGTGGATTGGCTTCAAGAGAATCCCTCTAGAATTTGGCAATAAATACAGCTTCTTTATTTTTCTGTACTGGCAGCTCAGCTAAAGCTGTTCTCCTTCCTCCATCCTTCAGCACAAGCACTGCTCATCTCAATAATCAGTCTATTGATGTTTCAGAAATGGAAGAAAAATCCTTTTCAATCTCAATAAATCCCAGGAGAAATTCTTCTTCCCAGTGCAATTCCTTCCCCTTCCTCTCTCCAGCATCACTGGCAATAATCAGCTCTACAGGGCAGAGGAAAAGGAAAGCACTATCTCCCCTGCACTTTACAGCAATTTGCATGCCTGATATATTCCTGGAAAGAGCAATTTCTGTATTCCTGCTGGCACAGGAACCACCATTACCCCTTCCACTGCATATGCCAGTTGTAACCAGCATTTAATTTAACAGAATTATTTGTGTACTTCTCTAAGTCTTAGGGCAAAAAGTTTTTGGAACATTCCAAAACTGGCAGTGAAAGATTGCAATGGAGAATCTGAATGTTCTGACAACATCAATGTCTGGACAAAACTACACAAGTACAAGTACAGAAATATGATTGCAATGAAAAAGAGAGGATATTAGAAGCATCTTTTACCTTATTCTACCAGGGTCATACTACTTCAGATCACTGTACAGATTTTCCCAAAGGTATGTATTAAAATTCTTAACTCACAGACATTTTAGCAGTTTTTAAAAGCAGGGGAGGCCATCCTTCCCTAAGGCCATCCTTCCAGTCTGATCCACAGCTACAGCATATAAAGTATAAGGAAAAGAACAATTTTCATCTGTAGTCTAACAGTACAAAGTGCAGGCTCTTCAGTATTCTGAAGAACATGTGCATGAACAACTTGCAGAGTCCTTAGATAAAAACAGTGCACATAAGTGCTGCAACAAGGAGCAAGACAAAGATGATCATTTACTCTTATGGAAGCAAATAAATATTAACCCAGCAAAAATTAAATTACAGAAGTCCTTGGAACCATCTCCATGGCAATCATATCCTGTCTGTGATGTGACAATCCATTTGACAGCCAGGAACAGAATTTGAGAGGGATGTGATCTAAAATTAATATTTCTTCTTGTTTCACCTCTTAACTACATATTAATATATTATTAATAATACATTTTCTGCACTTATTGCCAACCACCTAATACCTGTCCCTTTCCTTGCGTTCTCCTCAGGATTCTTATTGCATTTTGCACACATTTCCTACACTGATTCCCTCCTCCCAAGTCCAGGTTTTTTCTGTATTAGTCATTTTTCTGAATCCAGGCAAGCTGTGCCTAGTTTTAGCACTGCATGTCAATTTAAAAATCTAATTTGTCCTTCCATCCAGTATATTCTTAACTTGGTTCTAAATTCTGCATTCTTTTCAACTCGAAATGTCAAGCCTGACTCATTCCAAATATTAGAGCTAGAGCAGCTCTGACATTGATTTTCCAGTAAACTGACTCCATAAGCAAACCTCCCCTAGTGTCTCCTATGCTTTACAACAGTCAGCACCTATATAAATAAATGACCTTAAATCTTCACTTCTTAAAATAATAATGAGGTTTACTTTATGACCTACATTGTCATCTATTTCACAAAACTCCTTATAAAGTCCCAGGACTTAAGTGAGACTTAAATATTCACTTGCATGACAAGATAGCTGAAGGTACATTAATATGTTTAAACAAGACAAATCCTGAAATATAAGGCTGATAATCTCTATTTGGGATTAGGAAATAAATTTCTGTGTATACAGACATAGACTTTTCCAGCTACCACCTACTTTAGGCTACACAAATGTTCAAGAAATATTTCACACAGGCTAGGGAATGTCACAGAAAACACAATTCCCTCTCTGCCAATTCTCAGGGTTATGCTGTAACTACAGCAACCACTTAGATGAGTAACACTGAAAAGTGGTTACTGCATTAAAAAGACCACTAAATATTCATCCATGTGCTCAACTCGTCAAGTTAAGAAGATTTTACAATACTGTGCATTGTAGCTTCCCTTCTGACTTCCTTTCATTCATTGTGTTTCTCCCATTTAGGCATGACTTGAACAGCAACCAAGGCTTCTATGAGACCATCTTGAAGAAATAACCTTGGGGGAATGAGCATCTCAGGCAGTCTCCATAGCTCTGCTTTTCTCTCTAGAATCAATTTCCTTGTTCTTCCTTATCAGGCAAGAAGGGAAGGTAGGAAATGGGACTAAAAATCTTGGGAATGATTTACATATCTCTATGAAAACTGTTATCAATTAAATTACCTGGCCTCCCTATTCATTTAACTTATGAGTTCCCACTTAGTATGGTGCAGATCTCTTCTAAAAATATGGCTTCTATATGCTTTGTTATTTCTGCTCTTTAACTTGTCTTTTTAACTTTTGAGACCATGGGCTATTCCTGGCCTATTTCCTCTTTAAAAATGCCATCCATGTACCAACGAGCATACTGGCCTCAGTTTGGGAAATCCAGCAGCATAAATCTTGGCCTTTAGTGATGCTCAAAATAAAGCTCCACTCTCCACTTGAAGCTAAAATTGTTGAGTGAGGTGACAGCCCCGGCAGGAAAAGCAGCAACAGTTATTTCCAGCAGTAGCAATTTCAAGCTTATTATGCAGAGCTTTCCCTTGAGGCCATTTTCTGTGTTTTTCTTGTTCTCATTGCTTCTTGCTTGCTTAAACTGACAGCAAATGCCCTGGTCAATTTTCAGAGAAGTACATTTTCTATAGTAACAAATGACCAGTAGTTCTGCAGAAAATGAAAAAAATAAACCCTAGATAAATCTGTGTGGTATTGATTAAATAGAAAACATCCTCTCTTGCATTCAACATGAGGATACAGGACCATACTGCATAGCAGCTTCTGAAGGTCTACAGAAAAGATGCAAAAAAGAAAACTACTTTTCTAAAGAAAGATTAAAAAAAAAATACTCAGCCTTTTTGAGCCTGTAAATTTTGTTTTAAAAATATGTACTCCCCATATTTTTTTGAGAGAAATACTAAAATTCAATATATTTGGTCATGTCCACTTAAAAAAGAAAAATAGCAGTAAAAGATTACATATCTAATAGTGAAATATTATCTGCATTACTTAGTTCTCTGTAGTGTGGAGTAAGGCTATACGGTACTAAACAGTAATGTTGCTTTTGATAGGAACAAATATTCTTTGTTTCCCTTTTTAATACATTGTAGACATATTCAGTATGTAACAATGGTAAAGGCTGCTCTCTTCACACTTTACTGCTGTTTGAAAGCAAGAGGCACACAGTAGCCAAGCATTTTTAATCAGGAAGCCAGAAATTAACCACATGAGAACATAATCACAGAAACATGGACAACTTCATCATTCACTGAATTATCTTCATTCATTACCACAAGAGAGGAAAAAAAAATAAATATTTTGAAGTACAGAGTCTCTTAAGACCTTCCTTTTTTTCTTAACTGAGCAACTGATCATGTGTGCCAATGGCATCTCCTCTGGAGCCCAGCTAAGGTGTCTGATGGGCAAAGCCCCTGCAGAGCAGCACCAGGGCTGAAATCACACAATGCCAGAGCAAAGGTTGGGCAAGTAAAAGGTCATTGAGAGAAACAGTTACCAGGGCCTGCTGTTTGGAGAAGAGAACGCCTTGTGCCATCACCAGAAGGCCACAACCGGTGGCACATGAGAGCAGGGCCTTGCATGGCACTTGATGCTCTGGGACTGAGGCAGGGCATTGAGCACACAGCTCAGGAGGTGTGCCCGCACTGCTGGGCTGCCCTCCACACGGAGCTCTGCATTCAGCCCTCTCCAGCTGCTGTGTTTGCCACTGCAGCTCCTGCCTGCCCTGCTGGGCTGCCCTCCACATGGAGCTCTGCATTCAGCCCTCTTCATCTGCTGTGTTTGCCACTGCAGCTCCTGCCTGCCCTGCTGGGCTGCCCTCCACATGGAGCTCTGCATTCAGCCCTCTTCATCTGCTGTGTTTGCCACTGCAGCTCCTGCCTGCCCTGCTGGGCTGCCCTCCACACCGAGCTCTGCATTCTGCCCTCTCCAGCTGCTGTGTTTGCCACTGCAGCTCCCGCTCATGGCTGCTGAACCTTTCGTACCGCTGTGAGATGAAGAACATGCAGCTGCTCCACAATGCAGCTCTCCAGGCAATTAGAAATGGCCAGGATGCGAGGAACACACACTCAGGAACGCCAATGTGGCAGTCTGGGGGCCAAGTGAGTGTCTGGCACCTGGCTCTAAAACTATCCAAATGCTGGCAGCTTTACAATACTGACATGAGTATTCTTGCTGAACACATTGCAATAGGTAGTAGACAAGAGATATTCATGAGAATTCTTGCCCATGTATCAAGCTTTTCTAATTTAAAAAAAATAACATCAAAAAACTAGAGAAAAAAAATGTTAATCTAGAGAAAAATCTCTACATCTAAAAAAACCCTAGTAAATGGTGAGGGGAAGAGAGAAAAATTAATTCAAAACTGCCTTCTGAAGGCATAAATTCACATTTCAAACTGTGAAGTTACTTTAGGCTCAAATACTCCAGATAAGGTTATCATAGGAAATTCTCAGTTTTTAAATTTTTCTCATTTTCTTTTTACAAAAACTAAGGATGCCATTATGTAAAGTTTCTGAACTACACACCTCCTTAGGAAAATGAGTTGTAATATGACCAGATATCATTCAGATATCAACTGATTTTAGTCTCCTGATCTCTGATGGATACATGAAAAAGGTTGTTGTTAAATAGAATTATTTCATTAAGGAGATTGAAAAAGAATTCTACATCTTCATTTTTCTCAAGCACTTAACTTCAACCTTTAAAATACTGCGGTATTTGTGAAGGAAAAAAATATTCAAAGCTCTACGATTTATCTTCTCTATTAGAAGATGAATTTCATATATGTTCATCTCTGCACTCAGCTGTATCAATGAAGTCTTCCACTGGACTTCGAGTGACACACGTGGAGAAGACTGTGGTTCTTTATGACCTGGCCTTGGTGAACCCCTTTGTTTCTTCACTGGCCAAGAAAACTGCACATTGTTCTGTCTGCTGAGGCACACTGGTGTCCTAACCCTTCTGTGCACATTGAAAACATGATTCATTGATAAATACAATACCAGTGCATCTGACACTCATACCAGTGATCATTTCCAACAGCAATGTGACTGTATTTTAAGCCTTAGGTGATCTCTGCAAGTGCGCTTTTCTACCCAGGATGAACATTCAATTGCAAAATTCAGCATAAACGGCCTTTCATCCCTGTTTGAATAAAATCTGATTACATAAAAGGCATCTCTTAATGATTCCAGTCACAAAGTAGTGGTTTTACAGTCAGTATATGACTGTAGCCAACTGTTCTCAGAGGCTCAGAAGGAGAATATCTGTATTTCTCACTTTTCCCAGTGTCTTACTTCTAGCTCACTTTTACTCAAGGCCAGCGATGTTTTGCAGATATATTATTCCAGAGATCAGTTCAAGGAAAGCCACTTCCACTGAATTGCCATTGCCATCAAACAATGGAAAATGAAGGACCAAACACTTGTACCCCATGTGCAAGTACCCTGTGTTTTAATAGAACTACGAGAAAAACACGCTGTACATAAGATCAATACCTGTAAGATTCCACAAAAATTGTCTTCTGGATTTTTGTGGCAAAATATGTATGTCTACAAAACATACACACAACATTCCTACTTATGTTTATTATTATCAAATAGTATTTGATTCATAATGATAAATTTAAGTAGACACCTCAAGAAAATAATTCTAAGCTTTTTATTAAAAATTACCTTCAAAATAAAACAGCTCTTTTTGTAATCACTTAAGTAGCTCTACTCCTACTAATAATGGCCTCTGTATAAGCACCTCTTCATTTACCATTACCTTAGGCTACAGTATAATTGCCAAAAAATCAAATGCATTAAGGTGATTAACCTTTTTTTAGTTGAAATCCAAGGCAGTAAACTCACTTACTTCAACAGGAGCTGGATTAGTTGTGAAAACTATGGCACTCTAGGTTAAGAGCAATACCTCATACAAAGTCTGGAAATAGGTCTTAGCTATGAATGCTGTCCCATGAAAATAAGAAAACTAGGAAGACAATCCAATTTTACAGAGAAGCAGTACCAAATATTTGAGAAAGAGGTTTAACAGGTCAGATAAATCAGAAAGATAAGTCAAAAAATGCAATGCCCACTCCTGAACATGTTAACTTATAAGTCATTATTCTAATATACTTTATGTCTTTACATTGTAAGCACTACTGCAAAGAATCCAGGTGCCATTAAAAATGAATTTAAAACACTTTAAAAGCCCATGCATAAAAGCATTTGGTCTAAAACTAAAACTTATTCTGAGCTTACATTAGGGTTACTTGCGCATAATATGTGCATTCCGCATAAAACCAGCAGTAAAATTACTCAGTAACAAACCGTAACAGTATCAATCCACATTTGTAGTGCCTCTGAAAGCCAGGAAACAAATGACCAAATAGAAGCTTTCAAGTAAAGAAAAGTAGAGACAGCACCTTGCACTGACACTTGAGTAACACAGTCAAAGAGATTACTCCACAGAAGTTAACTTTCCAAGCTTCACTGACCAGGCAAACTCATTATGTTATTCAGAGAACAGTCACTGGAGATGCTGGTCAGGGAGAAAGGATCCAAAAGAAAAGAGGTCAGAAGTGCCTCTTCTAGCCTCACCTCAAACAACTAGCAAGCCCAGATACAAAACAATGGGTGACCATTCCCCCTGCATCTCCTCCCTCAGAACTGAAAGCGGTAATTTCACAGTGTGCAATTATTTCTCTTTAAGAATGGTATTATAATAAATTAAGATACTGAACTGATGTTTATTAGAAATAGAGTATTAATGATGTCATACAAGTGGGGGTAGAGCCTGTTTATGAGCACCAGAAGCTTTAATAATTATTTACCCCTGCTCTTAACAATGCAGTGGGAATGAATTAGGCAGCAAGCTTTTTCACAGAAATTACACAGCAGTAGTATATCTCATTTATCTTTATTTGATAAATACACAAGTGGAAAGACCTTTTCAATAACGATACTGTATATTCTGTAGATCAAATATGGTGGATTTTCTTTATGGTGAGTTTCTCTATGGTGGGTTTTCTGCAAATATGATTTGCACCACTTTTGTCACTCTTTCAACTCTGCTACACAATGTCTATTTTACTGCTCCTGCCACAAATCCAGATGGCTGCAGATGTGCAGCTGGCAACACTATGTTGTCTGACCCTGTTTAGAAGTTTACACAATGCAGTGCTTGAATTAAGAGGAAGTCCCAAGTGCCCTCATTGGCACAGCAGCCAATGAGCTGAAACAGGAGTAGCAAGAGTGGGAAATTTCAGCAAAAATTTCCTAGTACAGGAAATGCCTTCAAGACAGAGGGGAGATTGTATACTTTGCTGTGAAGACAGCAGAGCATAAAAACAGCTCTTTAAGACATGCAATGGTATTCTCAAAACTAATTGCAAAGTCTATTGGCTGAAGCAAACCCAGCTACTCTTCTTCAATATGTGACTGTATCTCTTTCCACTCAAGAAATAGTGCATAATGGTTTACCCTAACAAGGATCATCTCCTTTGCACAGATCTGTAAAATAATAGTAAATATGCTGCTGGCTTTATCACATATCTTGAAAAAAGCTCAAGTGGTGACAGAAGTGTTTTAAGGATGAATGAGTGTATTTAAAATTTTTAGATCTTGTGAAGCGCTGATACTGACTGTCTTCAAGGCAGAATTTATAATAGCTGGCTTTTGGTCTCCTGTATGAAGACAATAAAGGATATTATATAAAAAAAATGCTATTATGTAAATGTACAAACACGTGCTTTTTTAGCCAGTCTTGGACGCAACTTCATTATTGGAGCAATTTAAATTACTACAAAGAGCAGTTCAATGTGTTCTGCAATGAAAGGTGTTATCACATTCAGAGATAACAATTAAAGTATTCTGATGTAAATAAATAGATTCTTTGAGGCATTACGTTTTTGCCATTGGTATTCAAGATTGAAAGTACACATGAACAAAACTATGGATACAAGTCAACCATGTAAACATGACTTTTTCTGGCAACACACTGAGCATACTATGTAAACATACTTAGTTTTTTAAAGACAGTCTCTGCTCTATGATTTCCATCTACCCTTAATCACACAACAATTACAATCAATTCAGAAACAAAAGAAATACCGAATAATGCTGCAGTACAGAAGAAAAAGATTCTATCAGCACCAAACTCATTCACACACAGCACTCAACCTGAGGAAAGCCTTGTGATTTCAAACAGCACTGAAACATGTGATTAAACTCCATCAACACCAAGATAAATCATTAACAATACCAAGATAAATTAACAATCTAGCTCTAGTATAACTGTTGTTGCACAAATCTCCTAGTGCTTTACAGAGAAGCCTAATTTCACAACTACCATCTGACAGCAAGGCATTAACAGCTACGTGTCCATCCTGCTTGAGTGGTCAGATCCCTTCACCAAGGCAAAGCCTGTCAGAGCTCACAGCCCAGCTCTGTACATTCTTTCTGCCAGCTGCAGATGTCCCCAAACCACTCACATGGCCCAAGGTCAATCTGCCTACAAATCTCATCTGCCTGCGCTAAATGCTCTGGAAAGAGTCCCTGTGACTGACTGAAGCGCTGACTTCAGTCAAGCGTGAGCACTTGGCAAAGGGGGCCATGCTAACAGCTGGAATGTCCCCACACCATCCACATGGAACATGCTTATGGCCTACAGCCTAATGCAGCCCAAGCTCCCCTGAGCCCTCAGATGTTCAGACTCTTGTCTGTGCATTTTGAATGCACGATGGCAGCAGCCTCAGGCCTGGCCTCATGGCAGAACCTTGATACACCCAACAGGGCCAAGGACACCCCTCACAGGAACAGGAAAAGCAGCACCTGAGCAGTGGAGAGGCTCTGGACATCCAGCTCAATCAATGTAAGTATGATCAAAGTACTGTTAATATGTGCCAAAGCTTGGGCATGTCCACGCATCATTCTGCATAGAGCTGAACTCCTGCACAGACCTGCACTTGATAGGTCAGGCTCAGCCATGAGCCATTGCACCCTGTGAGGCTCCTCCTTCTCAGCACAGTCATGGACAGCCTGTGCACGCACTCTGTAAAACCCAAAAAATGAACACATCCTGGGCTAAGTCTTGATTAAAGCAGATCAAGCTCAAATACTTCACCTCATGCTCCCAACAGGCTGCAAGTTCATGTCATTGGTTACTGTAGCTCAGCTGGCCCATGATTAAGAAATCTTTAAGCAGAATTAATTCAGTCATGTCTGAGCCCTAAATTGCTACAGACAGGTCACCGAAATCCCTATTACTACCCAAAATAACTATACTGGGAGGCTGAGTTCCACTTACTGATTCTAATATTCAATACTTGATCTATAAAGAGCCAAACTATACATTGATTGAAGAAATCCCCAAAATATTACTCAAAATTTGAACAATAAAAAGTAAAATGTATGACTGATTCTTTTTAGAGACAGCATGAAACCTAAACCTAAAACAACAGGTGTTTCAATATGCTGTACAGAGAAAGAAAAAAATAAAATCTGGATAGCAGAATACTGTTAGGCTGACTTCTGTTCTTGGTAGCTACTTTTTTCTTACTCATTTTTTAGAAAATTAAAATCTCCGAATGCCTTCATACATACTCTTTAACCCGACATGGATGAGAGGCAAGAAGAAAACAGCAGAGAAAGAAAAATAATATTTTTAAAACATAGCTAAGCTACATTTATAATTGGCTATACATTAGCAAGTGCATATGGTTAATGAAATTTTCATATAAATATACAATGTATAGTAATCAGGCAACGGATATTTATGATACATTTACACAATTCACACGGAACTGCAGACAATAAGTTGTCCAGATTGGCAACCAGAAGTGGAATCCACAACCCGAGTTTTCATACTGTATAACCAGGAAGGTTTTTTATGGTGCCCCATACCCCAGTGGAATCCCAAATTAAGAGTCCGTTTTGAATCAGTATTGAAAAAATTTTTACACTAATAGATTCTAAAAAGCCTTAATACATACAGTCATTTTTCTACTGCAGTTTTATTGGTATTTTTACATTGAAAATAAATATATTCTGATCCACAGGTAAACAGAAGTGCTCTTGGCAAAGGCAGTTTGGCCACCAGAGACAGCAAGTGGTAGAACTGCTTTCCTAGTCACTGTCCAACACCATGGTCACTGTGTGCAATTACAAAGGAATTAGTTTTCAACAGATAGTCCTCCTTAAAGCAGTATGTCTCATGTACAACTTTTTGAATGCCAGAGATATGGTATATCCACTTCAGATGGACTTTTTACTTGCAATCTGTGAGGTTGCCACATCTCTGCTAAATAAAAAAACACGCACAATGAAAGCTGGGCCATCATGCACTTCAGTGTATCTGAGAGATGCTGCAAGAGCACATAAAGCTTTTTAAACATCATTCTGCTTTTAGGGCTGAAAAACACAGCTAAAGCTACTTACAATTCTACTTTGGCTGTCATTTATTATGTATCATATGGACACCCATCTCCTCAATCCTGCATGATATAAAATGAGCAGGAATTGTTTAGCTGAAAAACTGATTATTACGTCAAGCCTACTATTTTAGATTATAAACAACAATACAAACTCCTTAATCACTCAGGATTAGTTGGATTAACAATTTCTCACTTAAACATAAGTGCATCGTTTGTAGGACAAGCAGCCATTCATCTGTTGCAAACAGAAGCCTGCCTGCCTTGTTCACATCTGCTTGCCACTTTACTTCCAGAGAACCCATCAAAGGATGAAGCATATGGCCTCGATATTGTTAGTGTTTGTATATCACATGCATACTAAACACAGCAGAAATACATTGCAGTGGAAGTACAAACACAACTTCTGCAGGCACTCCTCATGTAAGCCATCACAGCACAACAGGAATACAGACAGATAAAGAAGAATTCCTAAGAAAACACACGGTGGTTCTGAATTTTTAATTGTTTCTCCAGGTTATAGCTCTGTTGGATTAGTGGTTTAATGCTGAGATAAAGCCAGCATCAGACTATCAAATCACGTATTTGTCTTGCTATGTGTCCCAACAGGCCAGTGCTGACATCTGGTACACAAAGTTACTGCAGACCTAACAGCATGATTTATTTTTTTATTCTTAAGTAGAGTTGCAAAGCAATTATCCATTCACAAAGGAAGAGCATGAAATAAACTTTCCCTTAGCTTTAAACTTCTGCATTCCAGACAGGGGTATTCCTCCTCCCCAAAAAAAAGTGGTTTCCCGAAGTCCCCAGCACTTGCATATTTCAAAAAACAAAACAAAAACAAAAAGGCAGCAGGTTTTAGATCTTTCCTACAAACACATGGGAATGGAACAAGAAACCTATCAAGGAAAGAAGTTGCAGCTGAGCACACAGATTGAAACAAGGCTATGATGCAGGGATCAAATGAGCCCTGCAAGAACAATGTGATCACAGAGTAAACAAAGTTTACTAGCAATTCCTTATTCATGTAAAGTTTTAACAGCTGAAAAATGTGCCAGCAAGAGAAAGGCACATAAATCTAAAAACCTATTTCAATAATCCTGGAATTATTTTCTTTGATTAGCTAATTAGTTTCTCAAAATCATTTCCATTAGATTTCAGAGGCTGCTTAGTCTACCCAACTCATATGAGTCAGGATGTAAAACTTTAATCTTCTGTTGCTCTCTCATTGTCTTATCAAAAACAGCATCATGAGATGTTCAGATATCATAATAAAAGTTCACTGTTCCCAGAAAAAGATCACTAGGATAGACTGCATACCTATGCTGGTATGTATGCTGCATACCTATGCTGGTATGTACAACTTTTTCAGTAAGTTGTACATAAAACTGAAAACTTGAATACCTTGCTACATACCCTTGGGATTTTTTTGCCCTGTAACACAGCTGCTGGCAACTGTTCATCCTTGCATTATTTATCAAGCTTCCTTGATTCTTTTCTGGAAGAAATGACAAAACAATCTCCTGCAGGATGCACAGAGGTCACTTCTTCAAGCAGCAGACCAGGAGAAAAGTCTGTTCAATTCTGAGAATCATAGAATGGCCTCATTTGGAAGGAACCCTTGAAGATCATCTGGTTCTTAATCCTTCAACCAGGTCCTTCAAAGCCCCATCCAACCTGGCCTTGAACAATTTTAGGGATGGGGAATCCACAGTTTTCCTGGGCAACCTGTTCCAGTGTCACACCACCCTCAAAGTGAAGAATTTCTTCCTAACATCTATTCCAAACCCACACCCTTTCACTTTAAACCATTGTCCTATCACTATAAGCCCTCGTAAAAAGTCCCTCTCCAGCTTTCCTGTAGGCCCCCTTTATGTAGTGGAAGGTGTTCCAAGGTCCTTCCAAAGCCTTCACTTCTCCAAGCTGAACAACCTCAGCTCTCTCACCCTGTGTTCGTAGGAGACATGCTCCAGCCCCCTGATCTCCTTTGTGATCCATCTCTGGACTCCCTCCAGCAGGTCCATGTTAATCTTACGCTGGGGGCCCCAGAGCTGGATGCAGTACTCCAGTGGGGTCTCACAAAATTGGAATGACCCTGTGCTTTTTTTCCAATACTGTCAAGGTGTCCATAGAAGCCAAAGTGACTTGGTACCAACCATGAAGCAGAAAAATAATCAGCCTGAAGTAAAGAACACTTGTGAAGGTAGCGGCTTTTCCTGACTAAGGTGAGGAATGAAGAAACGGGTCAGGCATGAGGCACAGCAAATTCACAGAAAATATTTTCAGGACTTTCATTCTAGATTATGCTTTTCCTCACATTATAACAGACAACTGATGTCCCAGAAATCACAACCTAGAACACTTTTTCATGTATGGCACTAAGTTACACACTAGTAGAATAGTTTCAGCGAACAACAGGTTAACTAAAAGCTTCTCTGCCAAGGGCGTTTTGAGAACTCAGCCTGATAAAATTTGATCAGTCCCTGATGCCACAGCACATGGAATTACAGACGTCAGAAGGAAAATAGGTACTAGCAGGTTCAGAAAGGAAGACTGAGATGGGAGGTGTCCAGTCACATCACAGAGATCTGTGTGCTGGAATCAAGTGGTGCATCTCCTTCAGGTCTCTGCATATTCTTCAACTGCTCTTGAGCTACTCAGACCTGGAGCTATTAAAACAGCAAAGACGGTGAAGAAGAAAGCAGACTTAGGAAAACTGTGCACATACTTCAAAAGGTAGCCTCTCTTTTTCAATTTTCACAGAATGATCTTGTTTTTTCTTAAGTACTGGGGTTTTGATACAAGAACAATTACATTGTGTCTTTCACTTTGGTCTTTCATTTGCCAGGATTCAAAATTTCCTCCTCAAAGGAAAAAGCTACTGACTAAAGCTAAGCTCAAGGCAGAATGTCTCATTTTTGACATCCATTCCTTGTTTGGGATGTGCCAAATCTAGAGATTCCTCCAGTCCACTTAAAAAAAAAAAAAAAAAAAGACAGAATCCAAAACTTCACGTCTCAATGGCAAATATTTTTTCAGTGAAGACAGTAGAAGTATTATCCTAAAATAAATTAGTCTTTAATTGGTTTGCAGAGAAAATACAAATATGCTAGGAATTTGCCTAAGCAAATAGAAGTGTATATTTTATGGATAAGTACTGTAATCATATATTTGTTACTTGGAAATAAAAGCAAACACCATTTGCATAATTGAACTGTTTACATATGTTAATGAAAATGTGTCATTATCTCCTCCTGGCTTTTATGTGGCAGTCAGCATACATCTTAGGTCTAATGCATCACATTTTATACCACTTATTGTTTAAAAAGTTTTGACATTTTAAATAATCCATATTAGTATGTGGAATCACTAAAAGAATCCTTGAGTGCACTTCACAGCATTTTAAAGAGGTCAAAATTATTAACATCTACCAGAAAGAAACAATGCAGAACTGATCACTCTATAGATTCTGAAAACATGAGACACTAGCCTCACCGTTCTAGAAAACATCTCTACTGGAAACTAAAGGATTAGACTGACGTGTATTTCCCAAGCTACATCTGTCATAACAAGTTTTAAAAAGCAACCAGCCCACTGAGCAAGAACTGGCACATTGGGAAATGGCTTAAATAGCACTGAGCCCTCAACTAGCAGTTCTATGCTTATTACATATTTGTATAGACTCAAATCAAGAACCTATTTCCTGTCACCTTCACATTTGACTTTAAGATAAAAAAAACAAAAAAGAAAAAAAATAAAGCATGTGTTGAGAATTCCTCAGTGTACCAGAGATTTCAGGGTGTTAGTGCGATGGACACTAGAAAGATAGGAGCACAGAGCCAGTAGTACTCCTCCAAATCTGAGTCACAAAGGCAAAAAAGGGAGCCCACAGGGGCACTGCCTCTGCCCAAGTCTCAGTCTTCCCTCACAGACTATCAAAATTAGGGCTTTTCCACTCTTCTGATTGCAATTTCCACCTCATCCACATTTTTAAAAGATTTTACTGCTTGCGTGCCTAATGCTCCTTATGCAAACACCTCAACTCATTCAAGTCATTACCTGTGCCTAAAAGTATGACCTAGGAGACCTTCAACAAATAAAAGTCTAACAATGGAAGGGACAATATATTTTATTATATGTTAAGCTGCAGTTGTTTTCAGCACTTTTTAAAAAAATAGACTAAAGAAAAGCAACTGTTTGAACCCTCAAAATTCTCCAGTGGAAGAACTCAAAATTGATTTGGGAGGTAAGAAACAGTGCCTACACCCTCTAGAGATAACCCAGAGAAAACCAACATTATAATAACATATCTTCATTTCATGGAACCTAAAAGCTAGAAAACCACCTTGGAAAAAAAAAAAAGAAGCATTTCTTCTCATCCTAGAGCAAGGTTGGATTCCCCTACAAATTTCCTACAGTTGCTGCAATACCTGTGAATCACAGAATGGATTGGGTTGGAGGGGATCTTAAAGCTCATCTAGTTCCAGCCCATCCACCATGGGCAGGGACACCTTCCATGGGCCAGGCTGCCCAAAGCCCATCCAGCCTGGCCTGGAACATGCCAGCTGCCACAGCTTCTCCAGGCAACTCTTAAGCTGCAGGGGCTTTAAGCAGAGACATCTTAGCAGACAATAAATTTGTTACAGCCAACATGAATAGCACAATTTGACTCCTTACTAGATCCTACACAACCTATCAGATATTTAGAATAGAATAGTTCAGCTAGGAGAGACCTACAATAATCATCTAGTCCAGCTGCCCACCAAGTCATGGCTGACCAAATATTTGGTAAATACATGGTAATTACTTGACCAAAGACTACAGATACACAAACCCAATAAGTCCCACGTACAGAGCACAAAACTCCTTTCCTTCAGTCAGTTTCCCTTTTCCATATCAGAGTACTTGACTCACAGATAGAAATTTTTAAAAACGCCATCACAAAAACAAAAAAAATAAAACCCAAAGAAAATCCTCAACAACAAAAAACCAAAATCAAACCAAACAAACAAAAACCAGCAAAACCCAACAAAACAAAGCAAGTAAACAAAAAAATCCCCCCACACAAAAAAAAAAAAAAAAAACAAAAAAGCCAAAACCCCATCAAAAAGTCAAGCATTCCAGTAGAACAAGCAATCTCTGCTTCTGCCCTGGGACTGTACTTCTCAGATCACACTCCTGAGCACCTGTGCCTTGCCAGCCAGCTGCATCTGTCCCTGGATGGCACGGGGGCAGATGGGCTGAGGAAGCAGATTGGCTCAGGAATGGAAGCCTGGCAGCAATGCTGCACCAGGGCTGTAGGAATGTACGAGCAGGAGGCAGCATTTCAAAGACTAACCAGAAAATTTCCAGGATGAACACAGCACTCACAGCACATCCCTGTCAGATGACACAGGTTGTTATTCAGGTCCCAGCGCATGCCTGTGGCTGCCCTGCGAGCAGACACTCAGCTCAACCCCGTGGCCTGACACTCAGGGCTGCTGCAGCATCTCTGATGTGGTACAGGGGTTCTGGATGAGCAGCCATGTGGCAGCCTCACAGCAGCCAGAGAACCGCTGTTGATGAGATGCTCATCAAGACAGGTCCTGCTACTGGTACTTTACTTTTTTAGTTTTCTACTAGCAGGCATGTAGAAAGGAAAATCATTAGAAAAAAACTGATTTTTTTTATGATTTTTGAGCAACTTCACTCAAACTCAATCCAATGGAGCCATTAATTGAGTCACATTAAGATAACCTGGCTTAACTTGAAGCACTCTAAGGCTCCAATTAAGTCCAATCACTCAAGAAAACCTCAGTTGCTGTTAACACCAAGGTAAAGATCCTGTTGCTCTACCTCACAACCCCAGAAAGAGCATTAATCCCATACATCAAACAAGGAAGGAAAAAAAAAAAAGGATTTTAAAAAAAACCCTTATAAATTATATTATTTAATATCCTATGTTCAAGGACAATACTCATTGTGGGAAAAAACCCGTGAAATTGCATTCACATCTCTTTCCTTCACTAGCCTACGTTTGCATGTAGTCTTCAGAGACCAAAATAGAGCTATGTTACATGATTCCTTCTTGTATTTCATCTATAGAAACAAAAATACACAGAACACATAAGTCCAAAATGTCATAGACAAGAAATAAATGAAATGGAAGAGAACCTAATCTCTGAAACTTACTACAACTGAAAACATACAAGTTGTTTTGGTGAAGAAATCTTACTTTCACCACTCCTTTCAATGAAAAGAACAAGCAAAGGCAATGTACATGTTCTACACAACTGAGTAAGTGCCATCCTGGGTAAACACTAAGTCCAAGAGGATTGCTCAAGGCAAATCAGAACACAACTCTACGCAAAACCTGAAAAATCCACCCATTTAATAAAATTAACTATTAGACTTAATGCTGTTGAATTAATGAGATTCTCAGGAGCTAAATTTTTGTTTAATAAAATGAAATAAAACTACTTTTTAAAAAAGCGAAACACAGTCATTTACAATGTGGTTTTCCATGCCCTGACATCCCAAAGCATGTCATCTGCCCAAGAGACTGGTGATTGGAAGATGAAACACAGTTAAGTATCATTAAATTCTATTATTAGCTTCTTAGCAAGGCTAATTACAAGACTGCCAACCCAAAATGTCATGGAGATTGCTCTGACGTAATCATCTAGCACCCAGGAAATGAATGGAAACTACCAATCCATCTTGCTGACACATAACAGGAAAAAGAGATGCTCGACATGAATATCTGACATAATCTTTATAACTTCCTGAGGCAAACAAAAGAAATAGAATTAAAAGCAAAACAAACATCACACACCAACATCAGAGAAAAAAAACAACATCAGCAGAAAAAAACACAACAAAATTCCCTTTTTGAATCTCAACAGTATTTAGGGGTTCAAAAGAACAAACAGGTAAATAAAGTGGTCAAATAACTGATGTTCAAATCAAAAGAACCCAACAAAGCCAAAATGCTACAGGTTTTGCCAAATGAAGCGACTGAATCCCTTGGGACAAAAAAAAATTAAAAAGAGAACCAAGTCTCAACACTAAGGCTGATCCTGACCATAAGGTTTTATATTTGATACTGAAAATCTGAGATTTCATGATGCTACAAAAGCAGAAATTGTATCTGGGATTACCACAGCCTTACTCTGATGAGGCTTTTTTGACTCCTATTTTGTTACATTTTCCTGAAAAAGAATTATTGTGATTAAAAAAAAAAATGCTATCTTAAAAGGCCTCTTATTGCATTCTTTTATTATTCTAATGCTTACAGTTGATAAAAATCAAATCTTTACAAGGGCTTTCTGTATGTGTAGCTGTGCATGCACCTTGTAAGTCTAGATATAATCCATCCCCAACAGTCAAATGCTCCCCTCTCGGTCTTTCCTCCTCAGTATGGTGAGGGATCACTGAATGATGCTAATGCCCTCGTTATCTGACAACACAGAGTACCTTCAACAGCTTGAAAGGAATCTCACTGCTTTTCCAAAAAGCTTTCCCTTAGCCGTTTCCCAAAAAAAGATCCCGATAGAAAATCGATTAAATAAACCACTTTTTAGCCACACCTGTTTAAAACTGATTGACGGAAGATCATGTTCAATTAGAGACACAGGTTTCGTTTGCCCACACATCAGTAACTGTGACATATGGAGACAACTAAATCAAGTAAAACTGCTCCCTGCTCCTCGCACGTACCAGCTGAGTTTTAGAAAACAAAACTGACAGAGGGATTTTCTGATTAGTACCGGATGACACATCAGTAAGTGGCTCTAAAAGCCAGGTTTTCCTCAGGTTGCCCATCTATCTGCAAGCGACGCGCGTTTCGAAAAAGAAAAGATAATTTTTTACCAAAAGGAGTCGCACGGGGCTGGAAATACAGGCAGTGGCAGTTACATAAACCGGTGCTAAAAATAAACTTGAGAGGCGCGGTGGGCACGGTGGGGCAGGGGCCGGGGGCGGCAGCGCTGCCCGCCGGGGCCCCGGGGCCGGGCCGCGGTCCCGGGAGCACGGAGGGTCCCCGCCCGCCGGCGGCACTGCTCCGGCCGGGACCCACGGCCCGGCCCGGCCCGGCCCGGCCCGGCCCGGCCCCACAAGTCACCGGAGTGTGGGCACGGGCGGCCCCTGCTTACCACCAGCACGGGCACGCCTGCGGTCAGCGAGTAGAGGAGCACCGGCGGCACGGCGCTGCGGTCCTCCGGGCCCGGGTAGGGCTTTCGGTACGCGCCCTCGTAGCAGAAGAAGCCTTGCACGTTGACGGTGAAGGTGTCCGTGTACTCGAAGTAATAAGCCAGCATCACGGTCCCTGCCATGATCACCATCTGGAAGTAAAGCATGCTGGTGAGCGGAGAGGGCACTCGCATGTACGTGGGCTCCGGCGGCCGCGGCAGCCCCTCTCCCCGGCGGCGCGCTCCGCCCGCTCGCCGGCGGCATCCACCGCGGGCGGGGCGGCTCAGCGGCGCCCGGGAGCGCGGTCAGCCCGGCGGGGAGCGCGGCCAGGGCAGGGCAG